>NC_059339.1:78750219-79053274 GCF_018350155.1 Leopardus geoffroyi | reverse complement strand
TGTATTTTGACAACTCCTGGGAACTCTCAACAATTTGGAGGAGTCCGTCATAACTTTCAGTGGAAGTGTTCAGGGCTACAGTTGCCCCAGACTGCTGTTGCTCAAGAAAAGACCCAGACCCCATCCGGGAACTGGGGTGAGACTCCCTCCAAGCTGAGATGGAGCCAGATCAGAGACAATTTAGTCAACAGATGCCGGGGAGGCACCTGCTTTGTGTCAGGCATTCTTCTATGTGGTCATAGCCAAGATCCTTATCTCCTAGAACTTGTATTCTGGTGGAATGTGACAAACAATAAAAATGTAAAAAGAAATCTGTGTTGGGGGAAAAATGAGTAGGGTAAGAAGGATTAGCATGCTAGGGGTGAAGGTCTGGGTGCAGTCTGCAGTGTTGAACTGGGCATTGTGAATAGGTTTCATTTAGACAATGACATTTAAGCAACGACTTGAATGAGTGAGAGGTTAGCCTTCTCAGGCAGGTCTGATGGAGAGGGTGAGCCTTCCAGACAGAGGTGCTTAGTGCGTTAGAGGAATGTGAGAGGCCATCGTGGCAGGGGGTGGGGGGGGAGTAGCAGAAAATGAGATCTGAGAGGCATTGAGGAATACTGTCAGCAGCTGTAAGGATTCTGGATTTTAGGTTAGTGAAATGGGGAGATGCGTGAAGGATCCGAGTGGAGAGATGGCACGAGTTGATCATTTGACTACAGAGTTTGGCTACACACTCTCGAGTTTGTAGCGTTTGTGTGTAAGGGAGCAAGGGTGGAAAAGCGGAGGCTGTGTCTGGTGTGGTAGCAGTGGAATGGGGAGGAGTGGCAGAGTAGTAGGATTTGCTGATGGAAGGACCTGCAGCATGAGAGAAAGACAGGAACGAAGTGTGTTGGTGTGAGAATCTGTAAGGAAGGAATGAACATCTCCTGAGGTGGTGCAGGAGATGGGTACAGTAGGCTTGGAGTAGGGGGGACATTGGGAATTTGGTAATGAAAATGCTAGTGTGGGATGCTTTTGCCCATTTCTTAACACTTACTCGACACATACTTACTTGTGTGAACGGGTCCAAGATTTATTTGGTTGAGCATTAGTTTCTTGGTGGAACAAAGGGGTGACTAGAAAAGAGGAGAGGATTCCGGGATGGGGAAAATTGGCATATTTTATGAGATGAGGTTACATCTCTTGGATTCGGGTGTTATCTGTCAGCCATGCTGTAACTTTGCTTCATAAACTTGATTCAGTTAAAAAGTGAGATAGAAATAAACAAAGGGAATTTAGCATGGAGGCCCTAGAAGCTTAGGGAGAGCCTGGGAAGCAGATTAAAAATTTTATTTCAAGAGACATTTCTGAAGATCCATGGGACTGACCTGTCCATCTTGTTGGACCCAGGAATACCTTGCACGCTGCTGAAAAGGCGTTTTGGCTATGCCACCCATCTCCTCCCTTTAGGAACACAGGAAGACCTCTGGCTTCTATTTTAAGCCCATTCAGCTGAATAAAAAAGTAACAAAAGTAAGCAATGTCAATGTACAGTCTGAACTGTAAGAGAAGGAGAGCCTAGGACTCTCTCTTTCATCACTTTCCCCTAGTAACACTGAAGAATCAGATGTGGGCCGTAACACAAATGAGTAGAGCTTTCCGTGGGGATCGCAAAGATGGTACAAGCCCTGGGATCACTACGACCTGTGTTTTTGACAGTTGACACAGTCTCTTAAAGTCCCATGCAGTTGGTATGGCAAAGTGACTCTGGCCGCTTCCTACCAGGGGGAGTTGCTCTCACCATTTGAGGCTCATCAGGCAGTGGAAGTGAGACACCATGGGAAGGAGCTCGGTCCAGTGATGCCTTAAGGGGAATTCTCTCTATGCTTTCTCTTTCTGCTGGATACCAGGGCAGGGAGCCAGAACCTTGTGCGATCCTGCCTTCATCTCTAGGTGTAGTAGCTACAGAGCCCAGACCTCACTCTACTTCCAAGGACCCTCTAATAAACGATTGCTAGACCTTTAATGTTAGTCAAAAGTTTTGGTAATGTAATAGAATAGAGGATGAGAAATCGAATGCATTGAAATATTCTGTGTAAGAAAATTTACTTTTATATAATTGCAGACTGCAGAATGTATAAGTACATTAATCTGTCTTATTTTTAAGATAATGAGTGCACACTTGGGCTAGAAACACACAAAGTTTCAAAGGAACTATATTAGAACAAAAGTATCTTTAGTGTTAAAGTAGATGTAATCTCTTATTAAGCTCATAGTGGCCAAATAGGTTTCTTCTTAAACCTTCTTATCTGATTTTCTTCTCTTCTCAGCATTTTGGAGGCAATAATACACACAACTATAGCCACAGGACTCTTGCTATCAAGATTTAAAGGGGCACAGTTAAAAGACTTCCCACACCGCTTTGAAATGATAATATTAAATACATTTGAGTGCTACGCAAGTAATTAGCCATAGGTAATTAAATATGGTTCACTTGCTGACTATAGCCATATTTCAGACTATTTGGAAGACTCAACGCTCTGTAAATAAAAATATGATTATTTTCCTTTCAAAGACCAAAGCTGAAAGTAGGACCCCACAGGAGGTCTGTCACCCACTAGCTTGCACATGTGACTGTGTAAAAATAACTTTCTGAGGGCAAAGATCAATGGCGTTCTTTAAAGAAGAACATAGAGACTCAATAACTAATTAGCTTATGTCTCTCTGTTCCTGTAATTGCAAACCATGCTGGAATCAACTTTCTGGAAGTGTGAAATAGCTATTACTGTACACGGCTTGCTTCTACACTCTATTTTTACACTTGGGATGTTTCTTTTCTATGGACTTAGTTCAGCCAAAAATTTATATAAGAATTCTCTCTTATGTCCAAAATATAAATATAACATTCTTCTCTCGGGTGAAGCTAACACTTTTAAGAAGAATATGAGGAAAAGGTTCAGATTGATGAGCTGAATGTTAGAAGTCAAGAGATCTAGACTCTTCATTTCATGTGCAAAACAAACCCATGCCAATTCTCATTCTGGAATAGACATCTCATAATTTGCTTCATTTTTTTAACCTGCAAAATGGCACAGTAGACATCTATATATATAGTATTATCAACTCAAACTCATTGGAAGGATTCATGCAAGTGAACTGATTTAGAGAAGGAGTCTAGCTTTATCATAAGTAACATTTGTAAATAGACAACTCAGTAGAAGTAACATAGCAACATAAAGATAGGCTTGTCTTTTCATAAAACTTCATCACAGCTGGTTGAAAAGTGAAAAAAAAAAAAAAAAAACACCCCACCCAATCCAACCAGGTAATTTGATCTGCGTAATATCAGATATTTTTAAAATAAATTGTCAAGTTGCCCTGATTACAGCAAGAGGGCCTTGTCTTTCTCTGCCATGTTCACTGTTGGCTGACAGTGTGTGAAAGTGAGGCCGCATTTGACATGTCATTATCATGGCAACTTTTAGACCTACAGTTATCTGGGATGACTATACTTGGATGGCTCCCTCTCATGCTTTACGTCTTAAACATCTTGTCCTCAGACAGGTCTTTGTTGATACCCCTTTGAAAGGAAGCCTTCTCTCTAAGCACTCTGTCTCTCAAAATCTCTTTGTTTCATTCCTTAAGAACACTTCTGATATTTAATAATCTTGTTTATTTTATTTTATTTTATTTTATTTTAATTTCTTTAAAATGTATTTATTTTGAGAGAGACAGAGATAGCACAAGCAGGGGAGGGGCAGAGATGGAGAGAGAGAGAATCCCAAGCAGGCTGTGCAGCATCAGCGCAGAGCCTGACATGGGGCTTGAACTCATGAAACCATGAGATTGTGACCTGAGCCGAAACCGAGAGTTGGATACTTAACTAAGACTGAGCCACCCAGGTGCCCCAATAATCTTGTTTCTAAAGTGTTTGGGGTAATTGTCCATTTTTGTCCTCCAGGATGGAAGTTCCATGAGGACCTTGCTTCTCTTCTCTGTCTATATCTAGCTCAATGCTGGGCATATGGAAGACACACAGGAAATAATTGTTAAATGTTTGGAATAAGGAAGAAAGAAGAGAGCACTGCCAAGGTCAGTCAGTAATGGTCACATGTAATTGATCAGTTATATGCTGGTGCAGTGGGGGAACACAAAGAATTGTATGTCCTCCAGTAGCTGTGTTTTTAGTGAGAGAAATCAGGCACTTGAAGTGTTGTATAACTATCCTATAAATTAGGGGTACAAAAAATAACTATCTTTCCTAGCCTGATTTCTATTTTGAGAACTGATTCAGCTGGTAGAAACAATTAGAACAATTTGGTGTCGCTCTCACTGAGTTAGATTTAATTTCAGGTGGCTGACATATTGACAGAGTGTTCAGTACTTATATTAGTACACCAGTCTGATGACAGGTATTAGTCACATTGGCCCCCGATGAGATGCCCATCACCCATTATCTGACCTATCCTGGTCAGGTAAAACACTCTACGTTTCTGTCTTGAGAGGTCCCTCCAACTGAGCCTTGCTCATCAGCCCCATGTCCCTATTCTGGCTCAGAGAAACAGGGAAAGACAGAGTGGGAGTCTTGTGATGTTTAGTGGTTTGACACAGGAACCATTTCTTTGCTCCCAGTTCTGCTGGTCAGCAATTTGGCTTCGGCAAGGATGGTTTCATCCCTGCGCCACATGATGTGGGCTCAGGTGTGCATTTGTGGTTATTTGGTAGGTAGGCTGGGGCCGGCCTGTGCTGAGCCACTTCACTCCTTGACGGTTGCTTGCGGCAGTCAGCCAGCCTACCTTAGTGCTGATCCGTGTGGTGGCTCCACATGGCAGAGAGGTCCCCCCAGAAGGTAAGACCTAATGGGTACGCGCTTATCTAGCTTCTGTTTGCACTGCATTTGCTAGAAGGTTCCCTAGCCGATCCCAGAATCATTGAGGGGGGGGGGATTCCACAAGGAGGGAGACGCCAGGAGAAGTGAGTCATTAGGGGAACAAGGCAACGATAGACTAGGAGCCATATCCTTTACAAGTATTGGTATGTCCTCAAATATGATGAAGACAGACCAGTCCAGACACATAATTTGAGTGAAGAGATACAGAAGTCCTGGATTTGTGTTGATGCTTTCATGTCTGAGGTAGGGTTCCCTGCTAGTTCACTGTTAGGAGCATCAGTATGAAATCCAAGGCAGAATAAAACGCTTTGCTAAGTAAATCCTTGCTCTAAAAAAGTGATGCTACCAAATATTGAAAACAACAACTCACATTCATTCTGAGGAACAAAGAACACATCAGGAATTAAAGAAGCGTTTGCGGCTACTTAGAAAATCATTAGTGTAGCAAATCTTTCCTATATAATTGGTATTTGAGGCAGCTTAGTGGAAAGGGATGTTATTTTGCTTTTATTAAGCATCAGATATTTAATGCATTCACATAACACATTTTGAGAAGAATCACCCTTATCCAATAGGCAATCTTGGCTGTGCCAATGCTGTCAAACTTTATTGCTCATTTTGCAGTCATGAGGGACAGTTCATAGTTTTAATGAAACAGGAAATATTTTGATTAGCATAGCAATTCTTATTGAAACATTTATAGTATTCTAAAATGATTAAGTAACAATAATTAATGCTATATTCATTACTTATTGTAAAATAAAGGTGGTTATTATCATGCAGTGTAAGATAAAATGGGTTGTTTTATTTGGAATCGGGTCACGAAGTAGAATACACAGATTGCACAAAAGCCGCTTCCCTACCCTGGTCCCTGCTCACTGTCAGTGTCCAGTGTTCTCTAGGAGTGCAAACATCCCACACAGCCCAGGTGTTTTCTGGATGTTACTGTAAGTCAATGGATGAGACTAATTTTGTGAAATAAAGTGAGACACAGAAGCTCCAGAGGAAGAAAGCAAAGAGCTCGCTGAGTGCATCTTTCAGGGACTGATGAAACAGAGTTAGATGACAAGATAACGACATCTGATCTCATCTAACCATCCCCAAATCATTATTTCAGCCATATCTTAGCATAGGAAAGAGAAGAGCAATTCATGTTTAATGTGAGTGTTCACTATGTGCCAAGAACTGCTCTGACTGCCTCATACGTATTATTTCCTTTAGACGCTGGAAAACTCCGTGTCTGCCAAATGATGCATGATATTGTCGACTAAGTGACAAAATTAGAATTTCTCTGCCATATCGTGTGTAGAGCAGACAGCAGAGGAGCAGAAAATAAAAGGGGGCGATGATTTTTATATTGCTTTCCCCCTGACGCCCTCCATTATTTAGTATTTAGCAATACGATTCTGGAATTCTTTAAGGTGTATTGGTCTGCTACATAGTTATCTTTGCATAAGCAGACCACAGGAGGAAATAAACACTTCCTCTTTTAACTCTGCGTCTTCGTGATCATCATCCGATTTACTTACATTTAAAATCTTCAGCTTGATAACGGAATTCTTTTGGGACACTCTATACTATACCTTTGGTAAATGGACATTTCTATAGTTTTCAGTTTGTGGCTATGGCAGTCGTGCTGCTATGAATATTCCATGTTTATAATAACATGTTATAATATGTTTTAATATATTATATATTATATATATATATATGTTATAATATATAACATGTTATAATATGTTTTGGGGAGAGTACACATTTTGGTTGGTTATATGCTCTTGTGTCCAAAATAAAAATATATGCAAATGATCACTTGTGGTAGACACAATTTTCTAAAGTGATCAAATCAACTGTATTCCACCATCAGGTAGGAGAGTCTGGTGGCGTAATATCTTCACCAACATTTACAAATGTTTTCTCTTTTCCATTTAGCCATTCTCTTGTGTGTGTAATAGTATTGCATTATGGTTTTAATTTTCTTTTCCCTCATGGCCAGTGGAATAATCACCTTTTCATATGTTTATTGACTATTTTTGCACACTGGTTAGAATTTTTAAAGAGTACTTTTATTTTCATAAAGGGGGCATCCTTGGAGGGGGCTAGTTTTTCCTGATAGTCTCAGCCAGAAAGTCATTTGTTCATATTTGGCAAATTAACTTGGCCAGCGGGATTGGGTCCTGTGATTGGCCAGTTGAGCAGCCTGCAATATCCCATTTACTTGGTGTTTGTAGCAGAGTTGTGTCATTTAGTTTCTTTAGAGTAAGACTGTATTGTGTACATTTTCTGCAACTTTTTCCCATACAATAGTACAGATCTATTTAATATTATTTAATGATTGAATAGTACTCAGTATTTCATTTCACTTATTCAACCAGCCCCTTCTTGGTGGACATTAAAGTTATTTTTATTTTTTTACTATCATCAAAAATGCATAAATTGATATCATTGTGAATTTGTATGATTTCTATGAGTAAGTACCTGAAAGTGGAATCTCGGATTTGAAGGTGGTACATATTGAAAATCTTTAATAAACACTGACCAGATGTCCTCCAAAAAATGGCAGTGATGTAATAAAGTATTCTCTGTTCCTCGCAACCGCACCAATATTTGTTGGTTAATGTCAATAGTTTGATTTTTGCCAACTCGCTGAGTGAGAGATAGTATGTGTTTTCTGGAATTTATTTATATCTTTTATAGTTTTCTCCTATAAATTGCCTGTTTATATTTTTTGCCCAGGGTTTTATAGTTTGGGGCCAGGTAGCTGAGGTAAAAAAAGGAACCAGACAGATGTAAAACAATGGGGAGCAAGGGGATGTTGCAGTGAATTGCTTCAACACTCACATCCACAATTCTGATTAAAAGCTATTAGGTCATTCATCTCTTCCTAATTTTGTACTGATCTCACATATGATTCCTGTTTATCTTTTCTCTCGTCCATTGCAAATACTTCCTTTTGTCTGATACTTTATCACGCCTTCCACTATGTTTTTAATCTTTCAAAAGAGCTGGTTTTGGTTCTATTATGAATAAAACATGGTTGGGGTCGTGTTTGATAATTTTAATGGTCTGTCTTTCAACTCATGTGCTGCACACTGCAGTTTTATGTCACTGCTTTCTTAATTTTAACTTTTGGACTTTTTTTTAGAATTATGTCTTTTCTGGGGCGCCTGGGTGGCGCAGTCGGTTAGGCGTCCGACTTCAGCCAGGTCTCGATCTCGTGGTCCGGGAGTTCGAGCCCCGCGTCAGGCTCTGGGCTGATGGCTCAGAGCCTGGAGCCTGTTTCCGATTCTGTGTCTCCCTGTCTCTCTGCCCCTCCCCCATTCATGCTCTGTCTCTCTCTGTCCCAAAAATAAATAAACGTTGAAAAAAAAAATTAAAAAAAAAAGAATTATGTCTTTTCTTCAATTTTAGTTTAATTTTTATTGTTATTTTTATAACCTATTAGGTTGAGTAGTCTTTAGTCTTTATTTTTAGTCTTTTTTTGATTAATAATTAAAGGTCATCTGTCAAGAGTTTGGCCACTTTCCACCTAGATCATAAAAAAAATTCCAAAAAGGAGAATCAAATAATTTTTTAAAGTAGAATGTAGCTAAAACCATATTAGAGGAAACTTTTTAGCCTTATATATTTTACACAGGCAGGTTCAAGTCTTCTTTTCACTAATATCCACAAATGCAAATGGCATCATTTCAGTAAATTCCCATTAATCTTGGCTCTAGGAATTTGGAACTTTTAGTAATGATGATAGAATTTGAATAGAAACTTCCATATACTTCACAAATCCTTTATAGGTTATGAGTCTAAATTATATAAGCAAACTCCTAGAGAGCCTATAGATTTAAAAATCTTGTTAGGAAACTTGTTTTAAGCACCTTCTGACAATTTCACCTGGCTTGTTAAATATAAATAATTTCTGTGCTAATTACTTATAACTTGTATGAATTAGAAAAACCAGTCAGTGCTTGGTTAACGTGGTTTAAATCTGTGTGGGGCGCCTGGGTGGCTCAGTCGGTTAAGCGTCTGACTTCGGCTCAGGTCATGATCTCGTGGTTTGTGGGTTTGAGCCCCGGAGTCTGGAGCCTGCTTGGGATTGTGTGTCTCCCTCTCTCTCTGCCCCTCCCACTCATGCTCTGTCTCTCTCTGTCTCAGAAATAAATAAAAAAACGTTAAAAAAAATAAAAATAAATCCGCGTGTGTGTCCAAACATATATACGTAATGAATGAATGCGTGTTGTAAAAAAATTAGAGCAGTTTATTTTTATATGATAGTAAAAGTGAATGCATTTCCTTTCTTTATTCAGTTTCGATTTTCTTCCTCAGAGGCAATTACTGTTAACACTTGGTTGTATATACTTCTAGACCTTTTCTGTACAGTTACATTTCTATAAACATAGAACATGTTTACAGAAACATAAGTGTATAGAAAGCATGGTTTAAATGATAGATGTGGGCACGCGAGTGTAGTTTTTAAAGTATGTAAAATTATATTTGTGGCTGAATTATATTGTGGCTGTTTTTGTTTCATGGATCTTTTTGATCTTTCCACGTTTGCACATGTATGATCTCCTCATCTCTCTCACTGGCTTCATAGTATTCCACATATATGCACAATGCTGTATTTATCAGAAGCCGTTTAGAATGTTCTTAAAGTTATACTTTGACAATACTGTAATGGCCATTTTTATTTTTATTTTTTTAGATGTTTTTAATTTATTTTTGAGAGACAGGGATAGACAGAGTGTGAGCGGGGAGAGGGGCAGAGAGAGAGGGAGACATAGAATCTGAAACAGGCTCCAGGCTCTGAGCTGTCAGTACAGAGCCCAATGCGGGGCTCAAACCCACGAACCATGAAATCTTAACCGGAGCCAAAGTCAGATGCTTAACTGACTGAGCCACCCAGGCACCCCTATAATGACCATTTTTAAAGACATAGCTTTGTTCACATGTGAATATTTCTGGAGGAGAGATCCCTGGAAATGTAATTGCTTGATCAGAGGGTATGTACATTTTAAAATTTGGATTGATGATACTAAATTGCTCTTCAAGAAGCTCGGTCTGTTTTTTATGTTCACCCTCTCCAAATGTCAATGCCTGATTCCCCATAATATATTCATAGTCATTATTGCTAATCTTTATAGTTTCTGCAGTAGTATCGGTGAAAAATTGTATCTTATTTGACTTTTGCCCAACTGGTAGTAAGGTTGAGCATCTTTTCCTATGTTTATCATCAGTTGTGTGTACTCTGTAAATTATCTGTGCAAATCATTTACTTGGGCTTTCCTCTTCTTGAGTAAAATAATTTCAGGTTAACTTTACACACATGTAAATATATTCTACATTTCTACTGAGAATTTGTATTTTTCTGAAACTCAAAACACAACACAGATGATATAGACTATGACTCTTTTGCCTCTCCTTCTACTGTTTACGCTCACAGGCTACCGTCTAGTTGCTGTATAAACAAGCACATTAATTTTTAGATCATCAAGATATATCTTTGACAGGAATTCATTTCATGGTCACTACCCTGCGTTCCAGTTCTTCCAGAGGTCATGCCATGTCAACAGTCTCCCTCGCTGTTGAGGGACAAACAAATATATTTCATCAAATGTGCTGAAAAACTAAAATCTATTCTTATTTTGTTTTTCAAGACTGATATCAAGTGTTTCAGCTGAAATCTTCCACAAACTGTGGCCTGGAATTCCATCTCTGAATTCTCTGTTTGGGTACGTGGTTCGGATATTTCCATTCACTTTAAAACAGATGCTACGGGGGCTCTTGGGTGGCTCAGTCGGTTGAGCGACTGACTTTGGCTCAGGTCATGATCTCACAGTTCATGAGTTTGAGTCCCACGTCAGGCTCTGTGCTGACAGCTCAGAGCCTGGAGCCTGCTTCAGATTCTGTGTCTCCCTCTCCCTGACTCACACTGTCTCTCTCTCAAAAATAAATATTAAAAAATATATTTAAAACATGTGCTACTAAATTATTAAAGAGGGGATATACCTAAGACATTTTAAGGAAAGAATTGTCATAGGAGAGTGTGGACATGAAAAAGGTCTGAGGAGAGAGCATCAGGGAGAGAATTGGGAAAACTGGTTTTGGCCCCATCGTGGCACTTACTAGTGATATGTTTGTTCACTTCTGTCTGTGGCATGTTGGGGGTTGTGTTTGATAATTTTAATGATTTGTCTTTCAACTTCTGTGCTACACAGTACAGTTTTATGTCAGTGCTTTCTTAGTGTGCTGGTGTTCAGAATGGAAATGTTCGATTGAGTTCAGTGAAAAGGTGGTCACTTCGCCCCATGAAATGACATGTGGGCAGCAGTCCAGCAGCAAATCTGACGTATGCATGTACCGCCATTACTAGCCATGCAACATTTTTGACTCCCCATTGAAAACAGCATTTTTACAAAGAATCGGGGACTACATCAAACACTGCAACTGGCAGTCAAGTGTATAGAGAATTTAAAGCTTAATTCAGCAGCGAAATCCGTCAGTCAAAATGACTGACATCCTAACAACTCCAAACCTACATCTTGGTTTATTATTTGAAGGCCAGCGGTTCCTTGTCATTTTAAAGCTGACGTGATATAAACTTTTAAACCTCAACAAATATAAAAATATAAATATAAAAACACATAAAAGTGTTCTCTTTTGAAATTGACAATTCAGATTTTAATGTTTCTTTATTTTTGAGAGAAACAGAGCACAAGCAGAGGAGGGGCAGGGAGAAAGAGAGAGAGACAGAATCTGACGCAGGCTCCAGGCTCAGAGCAGTCAGCACAGAGCCAGATGCGGGGCTCGAACTCACAAACTGCAAGATCATGACCTGAGCCAAAGTCGGATGCTTAACTGACTGAGCCACCCAGGCACCCCAACAATTTAGATTTTGAAATGTGTCTGAAACATTTTAAAAGAAAGAATCCTCTCACTGGCATTTTATCATCTATCATCTTGAGATCTCTATTCTTGCTGAGGGTGCCTGCATGCTACTCTTGGGTCTTACCAGCACACGTGGAAATCAAAGTCCTGGAATTACCAGACCTAGAGATGATGATGTTAGCCATTAAATCATAAAGGACTCAGTTTTCAAAAGTTGGAAAAGCCCTACTGTGCAGATAAATTTACTTCAGTAAAGTGAACTGTTAGTTTAAAAACTAAAAAAGCTGTTATTTTTACAATTGAGGCTAGTACAATAGACAGTAACAAAAGATCTCCCTAGGTGCACACTATAATGTGAGCACAGCAGGCTACATACTATTGTTTTTTAAAAAGACCTACCTTGGTAAAATGTGTATATTTTACACGTGTATTACATCTGTCCTAGAAGAATGACATTATCTACTCAGTATTTATGGGTAAGACAGGAACTCAAAAGTCTGAGTAGGTCTCTTTAAGGAGCTCTAGCTCAAGGCATCTTTTTAAGAAGAGATGATCTTTGGGGGGAGAAAGCAGAATTAATGCTGTAATCACAAGCTTGTTGATTGTAAGTGAGAGGAGGCTGTTGTGAATTAATAGGTACATCCGTATACAACATCTGTGAAAGGAAATACACTTCATTTTCCTTTCAAGAGAGACAACATAGTAGAGGGTCAGGAGTATCTGACAAATTGTTAGGAGATGTAAATTCTGGCCCTGGCAGTGGTACCTGCAATCTGGGTCACCTTAGAAAAGTAATCTTTGAGGGCTATGGTTCCCTTATTTGCAAGATGAGGCACTGGATGATTCTTGAAGTCTCTTCTGTCTCTAATATTGTGACTCACAAGGCTCACATCCATCACAATGAATTCTCCAGTGCAAAAGCTACTAGCTGGAAGCAGTCCAAGCACTTTGGGGAGCAACTATGATATTCCCTCTCATTTATTTATTTATCAAATATTGTTAGTTACTTAATGTATTCCAGATACACTTGAGAGCATTGGGGATAGAAGATGAATCAAATATATAGTCTCTGGCCCCCAGAAACATACAGTCTGCTAGGAATCAGCCACATAACAAAAGAGTGCGATAAAGTGTTTTCGATACACTTTTATACATACAGCGCACAAGGGGTCCGCACGGGGGAGAAATCAGTGCCACCGTTTGGTTGGATACGGGGGGAACGGATGTAAAAAAACTTTGAAGAGGAGGGAATAACTGAATAATGTCTCCAAATACAAGTTCACCCGAGGGATGGTGGACAGCATGGAGTAGGAGAGAGTGGGGAGCCGAAGATTGCACTGAAACAGTTATTTACTTACGATAAATGACATTAGGCTCAAAGAGAACATAAGCCTTTGTGAGTGAAATTCCACTTTGTATTTAAATAGCAGGGCGTTATGATTATTAATTAATACGGTGATCACCTGTGAGATGTAGGAAGGTGTCCGCAACATGAAGGAGAGCAGTCCGTTGTCCTTTTAGGGGGTTTTGACCGGGGAGTTTTGTAAATTTGTAGTTAACTGCTTTTATTTTTTTCTCTTCTTTCGTGCATGTAATGGGTTAAAACATAAAGCAGAGCAGCATTCCTGTCACATGTATTATTTAAACTGAAGAATGAGGAAAATAGATTGCTCACTGCAAAGCGCTGTACCTTTGCACCTACCTACATCTACACCGAAAGTACACTTTCCTAAATAATAATCCCAAGAGAACAGATCATGACTAGCAGGTTAATGCTTGTTATTTAACACACAAGTAAAAAGTGGGCACTACTGCTAAGCAAGCCGGTCATTAACCACTGTAATTTCTTAGGCGTATTACTATGGTATCATGAACATCTATAACGGCCTAACGGTTTTATTTGCTGTATACGTTGTGTTTACCATGCCTTTCCGAGCTGAGTCCTTATATCCCTGCAGAGACTGTTTCCACAAAAATATTGGAAATGATAATGGACCCATTATTCTTTTTTTATTGGTGTCAATCATTTTGATAAGGGGATATTTGAATGTGGCATGTGCCTTGATAACAGGGCTCCGGTGTGCCCGTGAGCTGCCCAGTTCTGGACCTCATGTGCTACAAACATGGGTTTCTTCCAGACTAGACTGTAAGCTCCTCTGAGGGTAATAACCCTGTACTGACTACCTTGGATGATTATTCTGTATGCTGCCCTCTATGCTTCTCTTCTCAGACCTGATGGGAGGCGTCAGGTCCCCATGAGGTGATGTACACCAAGGTTCGCTAAAGGAATAGCATAATTACACAGCATATGATAACTCTGTGTGAAACCAGTTGCTATTTTATATTCTTGACATTGGGATAGGTATTTTATTAATTAGCAGACTAGCTTGAAGCTAGTAGCCAACCTTGAATTTGAATCTGGTTCTGCCCTGTGAGGGATGGTAAAAGAGAAGCACCCGCTTATCAGAGGCCTCGTGTATTCCATGCATAGAACCTACACACTTTATCTCATTGAGTCCTTAGAAGAACCACGGGGAGTATGCTACTAATCCCGTTTACAGCAGGGAGAACTAGGGTATGAGCATGTTCATTCCCCAGTTCCCACGGCTAGTAACTATTGCAGCTGGGATGTGTTCCTAGACCATTTCCCAAAGCTTGTACACTGCTCCTTTCCTGAAATTGCTGTGTGCCCTTGGATAAGTTACTAACATCTCTGAGCCTCCATTTTCCCATTTCTTAAAATGAGGCTGTGATGATTAGCTCTATGTGTCAAATTGGCTAGGCTGTGATGCCCAGCTATTTAGTCAAATACCAGTGTAGATGCTGTGGTGAAAGTATTTTTAAGATGTGATTAACTTTTCAATCAGTATACTCTGAGTAACGCAGATTATCCTCCATATTGTGGGTAGGCCTCATCCAGTTAGTTGGAGACCTTAAGAGAAAAGACTGATGTCTTCAGAAACAGAGGAAATTTTGCCTGTAGCCCACAACATAGTAATCCTACCTGAGTTTCTGGCCTTCAAACTCAAAATTACAGACAAAATCAACTTGCTGGATTTTCCAGCTTCCTGGCTTGCCCTTCAGATTTCAGATTTACCAATCAAGTGAACCAGTTCCTTAAAATATATCTCTTTTTCTGTGTCTGTATCTCTGTCTGTCTCTGTCTCTGCCTCTCTCTCTATGTATACATACTACATATATGCATTCTGTTGGTTCTGTTTCTCTGGAAACACTAACACATAGATAAATAACACTTATTTTATGGATCCAAAAATAAATATTGGATGAGGTAATCCATGTAAAAACACCTAGCATTCCCAACCACTTAAGTATGAGTTATATTATGTTTCTTCTCTACTTTTCATCTCTTTCCCTGTCTTCTTCCATGTTTATTTTTGTTTTTCTCTCTTTTGCCTTTCCCTTATAATAAAATAGTTTCTTTATGGCATAAAAGTAATATCTTTTTTAATGTATTAACTGTATCAGCACAAATATTCTATTAAAAGTAGAGTGATATTGCGTGACTGTTAGGGCCTACAGTGACATTTACACGTTTGCTTTCACAAGTGAGTAATGATAATTCATATACACCACGTGGCTGTGAGTAATTGCTCCCTTCTGAAGATAAAGGTTAGAATGGTCTATAGCCATCATAAGTTATTCACTGGGTGAGTACAGTTTCAAAATATATTTTCCACAGTGTTGTTCTGTCTCTATTTTCATTTAGATACTCCTCATTTTTATGCAACACAGACTTTACATTGGAAAAGCATTTTATTGTTGATTTCTTCATTGGATAAATAGTATGGTGAATTTGACACTCAATATACTTTTCCTTCATAGCAAATTAGAAAACACTGGCAGCGGGGGCGGGGGGGGCGGTTGTGAAGTCTCAATATAGGTATTGAGAATGTGTCTTGGGATAGAAGATGAGAGAAAGCAAGAGAGACAAAGGAGGGAGGGAGAGAGATTTGAGAGGGCAGCAAGAAGGCTCTTTTATCACTGAAACTATTACCAGCATCTTAGCCATACACGAAATTTGATTTACAAGAAACAGGGTTTACTTCCAAAATACTCTTGAGAAGGCAGCACACAGCCCAAATTCACACTAAGATGTGAAATGTAAGCTCCTTCCGGGCAGGGACTGCGTCTTGGTCACTGTTGTAGTTTCAACTGCCGACCCATAATAGGCGCTTAACACATACTTTGATTGAATGTGATTCTGGTGGTGCTAGAATCAATTCTGGAGTCTGAATTTGATTTGTCAGGTGGGAGTGTGGATGTGCTAGAAGCTTGGTGGCAGAGGTGGGGAAATTGATGGTGTAGAAGAGGACAAAGAAAACAGAGAAGCTTTGAAGTAGAATAAGCAAACCACACACACACACACTTCATTCTGCCTCGAATAGATCAGGACCTTGCCAAGCTTCTTATCTCCATTTAGCTCTTAGGTATATACTGTGTTGATGAGTCAACCGGCCAGCCAGACACACAGCCAGTCACAGCTGAACCGAAAACAGCCCCTGTGTACAGCCCAGGAGGCAGGCAGCCTGTCAGGATGGCGGGCATCCAGTGACCACGCACTATGGCTTTCCCTGGCTGAGATCTTACTCTCTCCAGCGAGTACAACCTCCCTGCCATTCCTCAGGCAGTGTCTGTTTTACTCACTGCTGCAATGCTCTCCTCAAGGAGTTAATGCAGCTTCCATAAGGGGCCTAATTTAGAGGCTGGCAACAGCTTAGCCACTGAAAGAAATATGGCTCATTGCATGCCAGGTGATATAAATTAAAGTTAATGTTATATGTGATGAAATGTCCTTTTAGATATTATGTGTAATTTTGAGTATTAGGAAGTCCCAGTAGGCTACAATGTTTTAGAAATCAGTCTACAAGATTTCCCCTTATATTCCTTCTTTTAAAACCACCAGGAAAAGGTTCTATGAATAATCATATTTTTAGCATAGCAGGTAGACTAAACATATAAAAAGTTACTAATAATGGACTGTGAAAATAACTGTCACAAAAATAACAGCCAAAAGGTTAGCATATTTATATAAAAATCTCACACTTCTTTGGTTAAAAAAAAACAAACAGTGAAATTCCCCTAAGACCTGCTTAAACAGAGATATAATTAGTTAGTATGCATATGGAAAAATATCCAACTAAGCTACGAAGAAATTAAATTTAAAGCATCTCTGACATTACCTCATATTCTAGCTGTGCAAACCTGGAAAAATTACTTAATCTCCCTGCTTCAGGTTTTTCATCTGTTAAATGGGGTAAAAATATGAAGGGATACCATGAGCATCTCATGTATTTTTCTGCATGTATTAAGCATACATGCAAACTGCTGAAACCCTGCCTGACTCAGGATAAGACTGCATACCCTTAGTATTATTACTATCCTCACATTTTAAATGGTGGCAGTATATACTGAAAAACATACTGTGAAGAGTGCGCATGTTCATAATGGAGCTAGCAGTGTGAATGGGAATAAGCTTTTTGGAAATCAATGTGAAAATATGGTTTAAGAATTGTAAACTTTTTGGGGCGCCTGCGTGGCTTTCTCGGCTAAGCGTCCAACTTTGGCTCAGGTCACGATCTCACGGTTTGTGAGTTCGAGCCCCACATCGGGCTCTGTGCTGACAGCTCAGAGCCTGGAGCCTGCTTCGGATTCTGTGACTCCCTCTCTCTCTGCCCCTCCCCCTGCTCACACTCTGTCTCTGTCTCTCTCAAAAATAAATAAAAAACATTAAAAAAAAGAATTGTAAACTTTTATATTCTTCATGCAGTATTTCCAATTAAAGATTGTTTATCCTAAGGGAAAAAAAGAAAGATTCAGAGAAATTCAGAAATAACTGTGCACAATGTACATATCTCTTACACTACTCCAATGCTTGAAACTCTTTCTATGAAGAATTGTTATGAAGTTATTACAAATAATAATTATAAAGATTATTTAGCCAAAAAAAAATAGTATGAGGAAGCAAATAATGCAAGTAAAATAAAAAATGGTCCCTGTAACAAAGACAATGTTTTCTGATTTTTCATTATCAATAGAATTCCCTGTTCCTCCATTTTGGCCCTGGGATGCAGGACAGAGCAAATGACTCCTCAGGAAGGAAAAGGAAATAACATGGAGGACAGGTCTTTAGAGTGTGGTAAATTGGAGACAGAGAGGGAGTTAAGAGAATGAAATAATGAGGCCACCCTATCATTGTCTCCCCGCTTCCCCCGAAGCTGAAATCTTGGAGGGAGTGGGTGTTACCAGATACAGCAATGAGGAATCCCAAAGCAAAGCCTTTTTGTGTCCTGCTTTCCATGTGGAACATGAGGTGGGGGGAAAAGAAGAAATCTGCCATGCCTGGTAACCTTGTGGCAACAGGAGGCAGACCCAGCAGGATGGGAGTGGTCACACAGTAAGCTTGCGCAGAGGCACAGTTATGAGTTAGAGCCTCCATTGTCTCCCATTGACATGGAATGGGCCCCAAAGCGAGAGAATGTATAGTATGCACTGTGGGAGAATAAGGGAATAGCTAAAATGAGAGCCTTTCATGAAAAGGTTTTCCTTGAGGTGGAGATGATCTTGACACATAATCCATGGGAGGTTCACTTCATCCAGGAGCTACTGAAAAGTTGTGATTAAAACCCAGAAGGGTGAGTGGTGTTGAAAATAGAAGGTTGTCATACTCAGTCTGAGGCAAAAGAACCAATCACAAATGCACCACTACTTGCGTCGTGGACACCAACGCGAGGGGCGTTTGGTAGGCGGAATCATGGTGCACCTAAGCATGTCTGTGTCCTAATCCCTGGAACCTGTAAGTACGCTACCTTAGATGGCAAAGGATGGCATTGCGTTTGTGACTCAGTTAAGCATCTTGAGATGGAAATTATCCTGGTAGACCCAATGTAATCACAAGGGCTCGAATGTAGGTAAGAAAAGGAGGCAGGAGTGTCAGAGATGTGATGTGGTCATGAGCCAGGGAGGTGTGGGTGGCTTCTAGAAGCTGGAAGGGGCAAGGAAACAAGTTCTCCTCTAGTGCCTCCAGAAGGAATACAGCCTTGCCAACTCCTTGATTTTAGGACTTCTGCCCTCCTGAACAGTAAAATAATATAGCTGCATTGGTTGAAGCCAATAAGTTTGTAGTAATGTGTTACAACAGCAATAGGAAATTAATACAGGGTCCAAGGAATAAACCAGGCCAGCCTCCTTTCAGAGGAGACCAATAGTGATCAAGAAGGCACCATGTGGACCCCAAGTCCAGAGTGCCCCATGGACACGTGAGCTCTCTGGTGCCCCTAGACGCCAGCTGCCATGTTGGGGAGCAGTGGGGTGATGGAGGTGTGTATGAGGGGAATCTAAAATTCAGTTTTTACCTGAAAGATACTGACTTAACTAGGCATAAGCTTCTCATAATTGTCAAGTTTACATTTTCTTCCTCCTATTTATTTGAAGGAGGCTCACAGGAAAATAGATCAGTCGTACAATTAAACTGAGTAAGAGTAGGTAGCTACATGCTGTGAATCTTTGCTACGATCACAAGTAATAATAACGTAACACTGACTGTCTTTGCCAGTCCTTTTGCCAGATGCCAGGGACTTCCCATGCTTTACCTGATTGAATGTTCAGAACAATGCTCTGGGGAAGGTACTATTACTGCCTTAATTTTCACAGATGTAGAAACTGAGGTATCAAGAAATGATTTGCCAGAGGTCTTGTGCATTGTAAGCTGCCGAGTCAACATTTGAACACAAACAAGCCTGAAAGGAAATACAGGCAAATGAAAACAGGGTGATTTATTCTGTTGGCAGGACTATGGGTTTGTTCTTTTTGTTTTATGTTTTGTTAATGGCAAAATGAAGCCATGATCACACTTCTTTTTTTCCTCAACATTGGCAATTTCCAATCCATGAACAAGTTGTGTTCTGAAATTACCAGCCAGGAGAGTTGGAAAAGCATGTGGCTTGTAGACAAACACTGCTGTATCTGAGTCTTGACTCCAGCACTTATTAGAGATGGTAAATTGGGCTGTTTACTTCTCTGAGTTTCAGTTTCTTATTGATGAAGTGAGGATTATAATACCCGTGTTGAAGGACTTTTTTAAGGATAGTGCCAGAAATGTTGTCACTCAACAAATGTTCTTTCCTTTCCCCAACGGAAGCTTTATTTTGATTGTTATCAGTACTGGCAATCTAGTTTCCTATTTAAAACAATAAAATTCTGGGAGGTTAGAATTGCAGATCTGTCAACAAATCTGTGTCACTCACAATTTACCAGCGGTATTATACTAGGAGTGCTATTTAAACTGTGCATACCTATCAGTCATAATATGCTTCCATGGGGAAACGAACTTGGTAGGACAAGGGTATGTGCTGTCGGGCCCCAGCACATATGAGCTCTGCCTTCTGCCCTACTTCTTCACGACCTCCAGCCTTGGCAATGAGCTTTCCATTAATAATACTGAAAAGGCATAGCTGAGCAGGGAGTGAGAATGGTCATTAAGGAATGGGGTCCAAAAAGGGGTTGGGTAGATATTCCTGGGCAGTTTCACTTAATTCTCTGTGTGTAGCTGCTATAGAGAAGAGAAACCTTCTCCTGGCAGTCTAATCATGACTAAGGATCAGTGCTTCCATCGCTGGATTCTCAGGCCCTAGAACAGACTCTGTGTATCTCTCATTCGCACACCTGGGTCATTCATAAAATATAACACGTACAGTGGATTCTTGGGAGCACTGTAATGTACGAAGCCTTTCTCCAACCTTATAGTCAGACATTACCTATGCTCTTATCTGTTAAGAACCCAGGCTGTGGCTAAGCAAACATCACTGTTTAATAGCCTGGATATAATCAGTTAATCAGGACATTATTTACCATTGAGTATTTTGTGCATGTTGTACCCGAAAGCCGCTCTGTTTTAAATGATGTTGAAAGTGTGTTTGGTTAAGAGGATAGGAAAAAAATTATGAAAGAAGTCATCTAGTGAATGAACAGATGCATTCAGGCTTGGAATGCAACTGAGCAGAATTAAAAGGTAGGAGAAAGGGAAGAAGCACACTGTTAGATGTGATCTGAGAAGAGAGAGAGGGTTGATGGAGTGCTAATCAATCATGTTATCTCAAGCAGTGCTCAGGCAATGGATTCCGATATCTCTGCCCTAAGGTCATTGCCATGAATTCATAAAAGAAAGAAGGTAAACAGAGCATTTCTGTTGCACTTAAACAACAACAACAACAACAACAACAACAACAGTCCCCTGCCACAATAAAGATCTGTTACTTCTTAAAAATCTTAGGTCGGCATCACCAAATGAATTTTTCTTTTTCCTTCCTTTTTCCTAACTAGGGAACTAAGTGCCTCTATCTGTACTATTGCCTTTATCATTGTGATTACATTCCTTCAAATGAACACCCTATGATGTGAATCCATAAAGCATAGAAGGAAGAATATCCCACTTTTCATGCTTCTCATCTTCAGTGAAAACATGACAAAAATAATGAAGACAAGACTAGCACAAAATAACACTAGCAAGCTAGTTTTAATCATTTGAGAGATCAGTGCTCTCTACCATTTTTTGCTCAAAGCGTCATTTCGGACTATTGCTTTAGTAAGTCCTGGACAGCCGGCATTGAGGTTGATTACATAGTAGTTTGGGGAACACAGCTAAGGAATCATAGCATTAGAATTTAGCAGGTTTAACACACAAAAGTCATCATCAGTAGGGGGCCATGAGTTGTGGATGAACCTTGCTCTGTGTATCCAGGTCCTAAACATCGGAGGGGAAAGAGCAATCCCATATCAAAAAGATTAGCACCTGGAGGTTAAATGAAAAATTTCAGTGAGTCCTGGATTAACACTAAGCCTCCGAGTTAACAGCTTGATATAATGCAGCAATTTCCCACCTATATCACACAGCCCATACCAAACTGCATAGCTCACAAGTAAGCCCGAGGTATCTTCAGTGCACGTTTAGATCCTCACAAGAATCTTTGCCTTCTCAGACCTGCCTTGTTTGGGGTAAATATGAGGACAGACCCAAGAAACTAGGGCTGAAGTTTTAAAGGGAAAAATTCCAAAGAAGTTTGGGCTTCTGTGTTCTTTTCTAGCTTGTCAGGCACAAGGCCATTTTTATATTGCAAATATTTTGTAAGTGATATAACCATTTGGGGAGAAATGACTTTCAGAACCTTGTACGTATATTTTAGTCAACCAAGATATGGTAACTAATGACGAGGAAGTGGAGTACGTCAGGACTACAACTCTGAATTTCTCTACTTCAAAGAATTATGTCCCTGAGCACCTGAAAACAAAGGTTGGAGGTAAGTGTGCATAATTTGAAAGCATCTGGTAGAAATTCAGAAATCCCCTGCCTGCTTTATCTGCACAGCATCAGACATCTGGATATTTGGGAGTATTGGTTATTGTTCTGGCGCCTTTTTTTCCCCAGGTATTTTGTGGCTTCTGAATATAGTCACTGAGTCAAGTTCACAGAAAGTATAGGCTGACATAGTAAGTAGGAATAATGCCTCCAAGACTTTTTAACTTAAAGGGAGGAGATAAATGGCACTACAGTTTGGGTCTGGGGCAGAAAGCCTATGAAGGCATCTTCATATTCTTTTTCCGTAGCCACTTTTATGATCCTTATGAATTCATGAGCTCTCTTATTAACCACTGGAAGGTCATGTTTGTTGAGTGGAGAAAATCGAGCTGGAAAGACTGAAGATAGCCACACAGCTGTTTTAAAAGCATTCCTGATTTCATAAAACCACATAGGCATTGAAGACAGAATATTCTCAATCAGGGCTTTCACTGGCCTTACCTTCCATAATGTTTTCGTTTATGTTTGAAACGAAGAGATGAGAGAATTAACAAAAGGATTTTCAGAGACCTTGAGGAAGTAAAGATCAAGATGTAACAGCAACTAAGCTTTTTTTTTTTTTTTTTTTTAATTTAAATTCAAGTTAGTTAACATACCATGTATTATTGGTTTCGGGAGTAGAAGCCAGTGATTCATCACTTACCTATAAACACCCAGTGCTCATCCCAACCAGTGCCCTCCTTAATGCCCATCACCCATTTAAGCCATCCCCCCACCCACCCCCCACCAGCAACCTTCAGTTTGTTCTCTGGATTTAAGAGTCCCTTATAGTTTGCGTCCCTCTCTGTTTTTATCTTATTTTTCCTTCCCTTCGCCTATGTTCATTTGTCGTGTTTCTCAAATTCTACATCTGAGTGAAATCATAAGATATTTGTCTTTCTCTGACGGACTTATTTCGTTTAGCATAATACATTCTAGTTCCATCCACGTTGTTGCAAATGACAAGATTTCATTCTCTTTGATCACTGAGTAATATTCTATTGTATATATAAACCACGTTCATCATTCATCAGTTGATGGACATTTCTTTTATATTTGAGTGTCATTACAGAATGAGTAGGATTTCCAGAATGTTACTGGGTTGCTTGTTATGCTTTGTGCCTGGCTCCATGCTGGACTATGCCATGCCGATCCCTTGTGGAACTCTCCAGAGCTCCAGGCAGACAGGTGGGGATCGCAGAAATGTTGCCTGGAGGAACCTGTGTTATGGACCCGGATGTTAGGAGGGAGCTGTGAGGCCAAGGCCTAGGGCACTGAGTGTTGTGTCACCACTTCTTCCAGAGGAAAGAGTGATGGAGAAGATTAATTTGGGGGATAAAGCAGTGGGAAGGGACCCAGTTGGAGGAACTTAAGTAAAGATCATACTGCATTTCTTATTCTTGCCGCTATCATTTTTTATCGCCTTGATGATGCATTTGTCCCACAGGACTGAATATTTTCTCTTTCATAATGATAATAATAAAAGGTAGGCAATGAATGATATGGACCCTGAAAGCTTCACATAAGAAGCTCTTAAAGGCTCCCCTGTGATCAAGAAAGGGACTCAAATCACTCCAAAGTATTTCATTGGGAAAACAAGTTAGAGGAAAAGCTAAGAGTTCTATATGTTGCTTCAGATAGAGTTTTCATGGAATTTGTTGGAGGGCCAGTCCTGAACAGGCTTGACTGCAGGCCTGATGGTGTGGGAAGCAAGTATAAGGAGACTGTAAGTCGAGAAGGCACAGAGGTGGCATTAATAGATGTAACGCTGTTAGAATTGCATGGGCAGGTGAAAACTTTTATTTGCCATGCACCTCAGCATCTGTTATTCAAAGACGCATCGAGGAATTAAGATTTAAAGCACTCAGAAAAGCATCTCCAAAATATCCGTATGGGTGGATTAAATTGCAAAGGTCTACAAGAAGATACTCCGATCATTAATGTTACCAACTGAGGAAAACTTAATTCCTTAAGCTGGAAGAGAAGCAGAAGCTGCTGTTCCATTTTCCCTGGCTGCACTCGGAGCGTGTGCTGACTGAGCCTGGACTGTGGTCAGTGCATTTATTACATCAACTCTCCAGGCTATTAGTCTTATGGAACGTCACCACACTAGCATATTTTTCTGTCCCTGTACCTCTAGGAGTATCTTAAGTGCTGCAGGACAGAAAACTTTGTTACCACAGATTGCTATTGTAGGTGTGGTTAATGAGAAACAAATGAATTTATTTGGGTTTTGGAAAAACACAATCTCCTTCCCTTATGAGTCCAAGCTTTTGATCTCGTGGTTATCAAACTCAGGTGATGGGCTGAATCTGTTGGGATGTCTTGTGGCATGGTAAAACAAGATGTTAAAAATAGAGGTATTTCTGCCCCAGTTTTACCGTGGTGCCAACAGGATACCAAAGTGGCATCAGGCATACCGTCTAGTTGGAGAATTTAGAGACAAAATTACGGAGAACTTGTTCCATGATGCTTGGATCCCTCAACCAAATTCAGGATATAAAAATCGGTCAGAATGGAAAGAGGAAAGGATTTGGGAAGAAATTTCTTTGTACGGTCAATGCTCTGATGCAAGGCCCCATCCTCCAGTCTAAGAAGGGGGTTCCCGTGGGACCTCTGTGTTCCCTGTGATTTGGAGACAAGCAAGGTTGGGCTGTCACTTCTATGCCTGCAGGAAAGAGGCAGCTGCGGTGGGTTCCCCTGCTCTCTTGGTGTTTATCAAGGCAAAGAGTGGGGAGTGTTTTTCATGGGCCAGATGTGGATGAAGAAAAGAGAGAGATGGGTGGGTTTGCCTGGGGTCTGGTAAAGCAATCCAAGTTGGAGAACCAAGGGCCCCCCCCCCACAACGAGAATCTGGAAATAAATGCTGGATCCTTTGGGGCTGAGGAAGGAGTCATAAGGTGGCTTTCAGCATCCACCCAGGTCAGGTGAATTGAGGTCAGAGAGGCCAAGCCGAGGAATATCCAAATAACCTACATTGGGGCTACAGTGTCCCTGAACTCAGCTGTGAGGCCAGGGTTGCACAGAGCCTGTATTCACTGGTATTCACAGGGACTTTCCTACTCCTACTTCCATCTACTCAGAGTTCTAAGAGATAGACTAGCAAACAAGGATGAGTTGAGGGCAGGGGTGAATCAAGAAATCAAGAAGGGTACGCTTTTATATCCCAGGCTTCTAGCCTGAGAAAGAGAAGGGAAGAATCTTCTCTATTGCCAAGAGAAGATTGTTGCCCTTAAAATTAGTTTTTGTTTCTTTTTATTTCTTTATATTCTTTATTTTATTTATTTTTTTTATTTTTTTATTTTTTCAACGTTTATTTATTTTTGGGACAGAGAGAGACAGAGCATGAACGGGGGAGGGGCAGAGAGAGAGGGAGACACAGAATCGGAAACAGGCTCCAGGCGCTGAGCCATCAGCCCAGAGCCCGACGCGGGGCTCGAACTCACGGACCGCGAGATCGTGACCTGGCTGAAGTCGGACGCTTAACCGACTGCGCCACCCAGGCGCCCCTATATTCTTTATTTTAGAGACAGAGCGAGAAAGAGCGTGTGAGCAGGGGAGCGGGCAGAGGGAGAGAGAGAGAGCATCCTAAGCAGGTTCCATGCTCAGTACTGAGCCTGATGTGGGGCTCAATCCTGGGACCCTGAAATCATGATGTAATTGGAAATCAAGAGTCAGATGTTCAACCCACTGAGCCACTGAGGCACCCCTTATTCTTATCTTTAATGAGACTAATCATTTTAATTTCTGAATTAGATTGTGTATGCAATGGATCTTAGTGCTGCCTAATACCTAAGACCGAACAGAGGGATCACGAGCTTGCTGGGACTTAACTTCCTGGAGCAGCTGAAGGTCACCCACACTGAATAAAGTCTGAAAGGATAGTGGAAGAGAAAAATAAAGTTGTGTCAGAAGTTGTGTTGCTCACAATATCTAAAGACCTGTATTGAAATTTCTCTGGTTGTTTTACTGCTCATCCTTTGGAATCCTGCTTCAGAAGAGGTTCGTCGGTGTAGTTACAAGGGAATTAAGCTGGGCCAGTGCTGTGAGGTGCCATATTGGAGCATGAGGCTGAAGAAAATAATCAGTGGTACTGATCTTAGCTTTGTTTCAAATTCTGATATTTTATTCATCATGGACTTATTTGCATTACTTTTGATTTTTTTTTTTTTTAATCTGTAAGATATTCTTGATCTTGAGTCAGCTTTTGGTCCCATTCCCTTACACTCTGTGCCTGAGATGAGTGCCTTTAGTCTTACCCTAGCCGTGGCTCTGTTTGGAGTAAGTTTTCTAGGGGAGCAAAACCTGGTTTCTATTATTTCTGGTAACCATCTTTTTCTCTCCCTTCCTCCCGTAGTATTATTTGCTGCCAGATTGTCTTTTCTTTTTAACAGACTCCCCTGGAGACTGGAAGTGTCTTCACTTTGCAATCCATCCACAGATGTCTCTGGGCACCCACCCCAGTAAGTGACATCAGTATTGCCACTTTGTATGTTACAGTTATAAATGTGGCCAAAAGGTAATAGAAGTTTTTCTCTAATAATAGAAGTAATTTAACCTATGTTCTAAATCAGGGGATGGCAAGATTTTTCTGTAAGTGGCTACAGAAGAAATAGGCTTTAGAGGTCATATGGTCTCAGTTGCAGCTACTCAGCTCTGCCTTTGTAGCACCAAAGCAGCCATGGACAGTACATGAATGAATTGGAATGACTGTTCCAATAAAACTTTATTTACAAAACAATTTCAGGGAAGACTTGGCCTATAGGTCCTAGTTGGCAAATCTCTGTTCTAAGCTGTGATGTTATAACCCCACCCTTCTTTTGTTCCTGTAGAGGTAATTTAGAAAGCAATGAGAAAATTCAGGATAATTGCTTTCAAAGATCTTTATGCCATTAAAATATCTTTTACTGTGTGAGCATTAACTTAGCTTGGTTTTCAGAAGTTAATCTACTTCTGATGTGTAAACTTCTATCAGGTAATAAATGGGCAACCAATTTTTATAATAGCTACCATTTATTGAGTATTACCCTGGGCAAGACTAGATAGATAGATAGATAGATAGATAGATAGATAGATATTACATAAATTAATCTTGAAACAAGTGCAGTTGTTATTATTCCCATTTTAAGGATGAGATAATTAGGGTCAGAAGTCAAGCATCTTGCCTAGGTCACAGAGTCAGTGTTTGGTAGATCCCTCAAATGCTGCAGCCACGGTGGCCCTGAGCCTGTCCACTGGAGTTCTCTGACTGGAACAGATACACAGGGTAGCTTCATTAGAGTCAGTTTGGCGCTTACCTGGAAGAAGGAAACAGGAAGACATGGTCTTCAGTGCTGACAAACCACCCAGAAATGGGATGAGCAGGTAGGGGGCAGTTTTGATGGCCTCATATTGAAGGCTGAGAATGGGCTTTGATTTCATGCAGCGTAGGGAGCTCAAATTGGAACTTAGCCATTTCCTGCCTGTTGAAGTTAGTATCTCATTTCATCCTTAACCAGGAAAGTGAGTGGCCTTGAACACTTGCTATAGTGTTTCCTGAGGTGACTGTCTCATACCTTTTCTGATTACCCTAACTCCCTTGGTGGAAAATGACCTCAGTATACTTTGGGGCTTAGGTCTGCACTGACAAGGTTAAGCGTTACTGGAGTGGCAAGAACAAAGAGAAGCTACAGGAATGGGTGTTTGATCTATGGATTTGGAAAAACCACACGCACACATTTATGTGCGTGTATGTGTGTGTCGGTCGGTCTGTCTGTGTGTGAGTGCAGTTGTCTGTTCTTTGGTACATATTCTAATTTTCTTGAATATATAGACCTGCCCTTTTGGTATTAGAGATTGCAAGCTTTTCACTTTTTAAAATATTAGATATAGTCACCTCCAAACTTTCTATTTTAAAGTTGCTTTATGATTTAGTGAACTGTTAATTTTGAAGATGATGATAAGGATTATAAGGATAAGTTTAAGCTTCCCTTGAAATAAAAAGACAACACAAACCAGCTTTATTCTATGTGTGCCCAGTATGAGGAATCCACAGTGGGGAGCTGAGTATCCTGACCTTGGGCATATACCTAATGCAGGCATTATTCATAATTTCTTAGAGTAAAACTGCTTGTTTTGTGTCATGTAGTAAAAGGAAGAAAAGTTTTCCCTTTTTGATAGGTTGCCATGATATTAAAGTGCCCTTTGTAGAAATTCTAAAGATTCAGGAAAATGAACTTGTGAGAGTAACTGGGGTAAAAGTTCTGAAGAATAAAAATTTTGGCCAAATAGAAGTTCCTAAATAAAATGAAAACCCAGAGCAGTGACTACTTAAGGGAGCTGGAAAAGGCAGGAGGGTGACCTTTCTAGCTAGTTGGCTCTGTGATACGCCATCTAAACTTTTAAAGCTCTCCAGTGGTGGGGAAGATTCTGCAAAAAACGGATCATTGATTGTATCAAAATGAATATCTTAAAATGTGCATCTTTATGTTTTAACATTATAGGGTTACTTCATTAAACACAAAGCAAAACACCAGCTCATAATTAGTTTAGCGATGGCCAGGATATTTTGTGAACATGTTTGACTCAGCTTGTGTGAACATTTCAAAGTCTTTCTTTTTCCTTTTTTTTTTTTTTTTTAAAGAATTTGAATTCAAACACTTTGTTTTGATCGTACCTTTTTATCTCTGGTGCCTACCTAATTCTGTATACATTTTCCCTTAATAATCTTTCAACTGGTAGCAAAAAAGTTTCCAAAGAAGCCTGAGAAAATTGAAGATGCTACTGAAGAAATGTCTCAATGTTTTGCAAATTATTTCCAGCATTTTCTGGTTTCAAATACTTGCCTTTTCTTCTCTCTCTCACTAGGGATTGATGAGCATAGATAGGAAGCATGAGGGAATTGATAGAACCCCACTGAAATAATCCTTTCTTTACTTTCTCCTAGGAAGAAGATTTTACAGATTAGTAGGAATTGGTCAAATTTTATCTTTTTTCTTATATTTCTTAAATTCATGGCAGAATGCTTAGAGTAGTGTAGCAAAGTGGTTTTCATATTTGTCCGCTTCTCTCTAAAGAGTGGGTGACTCTGACTCCATCAGATTCTGCCTCGGTAACCTACCAAGTCTTCTGGCCCCAAGCATCTTCTTCCTCTTATGCTACTTAAAATTTGCATGACAGGGTTCTCTGCTGTCTTGGGGTGACCAGTCATCTCATTTACTCTAAATATATTCCCTGGAAGAACTGGTCACTTCACTTGATTGCAATCATTACCAAATCTAAATCGATTCCTTTGTCGACTCTGTAAGCCATACTGAGACTACAAGCCAGTGGGAAATAGAGAAGGGAGATGTAGTGGAGCAGATGCTTCTAGACGAAGTGAGCAGCTGATGGGGTGGGTGCCGGTGAAGCTCGGTTGACAGAACCTTCAGCGGCAGCAAAGGAGTTGGTAACTCGAAGAGTATGGGGCAAGTTTGTATGTTCTGTGCACGTTTCTGTGAGTGCTGTGTGTGTGTGTGTGTGTGTGTGTGTGTGTGTGAATTCTAACTTCTGTATATATTTTTTATATTTAAAGATGCCTTTAGGAGGCTTCTTTGGTTCATCTGTAGGTAGGCTTCAAGTGTCTGGGTGTCACCAGAGGCCAGATGCGTCCCTAGGTTTAGGCGTTGGGACAAGAGACAAGCTAGGTTTTCTGCCTTTGCTGACATCATTTGTGATCTGGGGGCGTTTTTCTGAGGTGGCAGCACTGGGGTTGTGGCATGTCTCCTTTTGGTCTTGATCACAGAGGCTTCTGTTTTAAGAACTATGAACACAGAGATTGCCTCCAGGCTGTAGGCCCAAATCTGGGAATTAACCCGTCAGGGAGCAGAGCGTGTGGGAACCCCCAAAAGGAGGAAGGTGGGAAGATCAATTAACAGGTTCTGAAATGAGGCAATATAGAGTTTTTTTTCTTGGTTCATAAAGAGGCTATCTCGGGATCATGGGTTTATTCTGGGGCCCAAGACCCAGGCAAAGTCTAGAGAGGCCAGAATGAACCCAGTTTGGCAGTAACAGATTAAAACTGGAACTGCTTCCAACTTTCATATCCCCACCTCTTTTCTCCTACTTTTGGGCTATCCTCTGTTGCTAAGCTTCTTCTTAACCCTGTAACACCTTTCTGTCCTTCTCTTTCTCACCTGAGTATCTTACTCATTCACTCTCAAAGAACTGTAGCTGTTAGAACTAATATGTGGCAGGCAGTGCTCTGGATATTGGGGAGGAAATAGATAACTTAGCCTCAAAAAACTCAACTAGATATTTTTTTTGTCCTCAAGAGCTAGCAGCGTATCCTCAGCTCTGACCACTCCCTCCCTTCAACTATCCCTCTATTTTTCTTGAGCACTAAATTAATTGAAAAAGCACTCCATATTCACTGACTGTACTTCTTTGACTAGTATGTATTTCCCAATTCAACCCATTTTGTTCCAGCATAATTGTCATTAATGTCATAGACTCTGGGTCTGAAGTGCTCTCTTGTCCAGCAAGAGAGCAGGACGCAGGTTTAAAAATGCGAGAGGGGCTAATGTCTGGGAGGAGACAAGAGCCCCGAATAAGGGTCCTTGCTCCATTTTTATTAGAATCAGAAGGCTTACAAGCATGATGGGAGCACACAGAGAGACAATGAAACCATGAACATTAACTCATGGGCGTGGGGAGAAGGGGGTTTTGGAGAAATGCGGGGTTAAGGGTTTGGGTCAATACAAAACAAGACTCTGGTGCTGGGTGGAAGGTTGTTTATACCAGACGTGAGGCCCCACCTCTGTTTACCTCAACTGGTCTAGGGGACAAGAGAGACAGAGCATGCTACCTCAAGGTCAAAACAAGCCATCTTTCTTTTGCTAATTAGCTCCGCTCTGAGCAACTTCACCCTGCTGTGGTCTATAGTCTTATTTACCTGTTTACCTAATTTGATCCTTCTTCCTGTGAAAGCAGTTTTCTGCTATTGCCCTATACCTCTGTCCTATACTGGGGGCCTTTGTCCCTTTACCTAATCTTGTTTACCTAATCTTGTGTACCTAATCTTGTTTACCCAGACTTGGGTGTGTTCATCCTATGACTTTCTAATTCATTTACCTAATCTTATTTACCTAATTTTGTTTACCCAAACTTGGGTGTGAGTATCCTATGGCTTTCTAAATCTTTATACCTTGTTAACCCATCAGTGAAAGCTCAGGGAATTCCTAAGCTTATTCCCCACAACTAAAGTCACTAATAACTAACTGGATGCCAAATTCAGCTAATTCCCACTTCTCCACTGTACTTGGCACTATTGGCTGTTCTTTTCTTCCTGAAACTCTGCTTGTCTGGGGTCTCCTCTCTTGCCATGAATTCTTACTGTTTCTGTTTGTTTTCCTACCTGCCCTTTTATTGTTCATGTACTTCAGGGTTATGTTATTGTTCTTTGACACACAGATCTTTCCTAGAAGATCTCATTCACTTCAAAGCCCATATAAGGATAATGATTCATGTATCAATAATTATCATTTATTGAGTTTATACTCAATCCTAGGTGGCATATATTAATTGTAATATGTAGTTATACATCAATTCATATATACTAAGTTCATTCTTTCAAAAGTACTGAAAATGCAACAATATTCTCCCCATTTCAAAATTAAGGAAGCTGAATCTCAGAGATACTGAGTACCCGGTTCAAAGCTACATAGCCAGTGAGTGACAGAGCTGGAATCTGGATTCGTCTCCTCTTTGCAAAGCTCATCCTCTTTCCATAGTGACATGTTGTGTCTCTGTGTTCTTCACTTTAAAATCTGCTTCTGTGTTTTTCATTGCCCACTGATGTTCACTCCTTCAATGAAAGAAACACTTATAGGATGCCCTTATGTGCCAGGCACTGGGCTAGGCACATCACATGGAAGAGACCCATTTCCCCTCTGGGGACTTCATTTCGGAAAGTAACTAAGCTGCATTCTGTTAAAAAGGAAAGTTGTCTTTTTCCTTCAGTAACCAAATCTGCATGTTTCCTCTATTTCCTATGTCAGTGCTTCTCAGGCCTGGCTCCATATCACCCTCACCGGGAAGATTTGTAAAAAAAAAAAAAAAAAGAAAAAAAAAAGCAAGTGCCTGGCTTTTACTGCAGCCCTACTATTTCATGATGTCTAGGGGTGGCTCAGGGGCATCTGTATTTTTATAAAACTTCACAGGGGATTTTGACATATAGACATGTTAGAGAACCATTTTCAGATCGCAGATCATGGCATGATCCGATCTCTTGGAGTTACTCTAAGAACTTCTCTTTAACCCCTTCCCTAGATTCAATTAATCCCAATATTCTGCAGATGCCATTTCTCAAGTGGCTCTTGAAGACATCACTTTCAGTTTTTCTTTCATTGACATTACTATATTTCAGGTTCTCATCATTTTTCCTAGACACTGAAATAGCTTTTTAATAAATTTTTTTGCCTACCCTCTTGAGTAGATCTATATACTCCCACCAGAGTGATATTTTGAGAACTCCTGTTTAATGATGCCATTACCCATCTCAAAACCTTCAATGGTACCTGTTCGCTATCGGATAAATTCCAAATCCTGTGCCTGGGCATACAAAGCCTTCAATAGTGTATCTGTTCCTATTCCATTTTTGCAACCTGGTTCCATTTCTAGCCTCGACTTCTGCCTTGGTCCTTACTCCACCGCAATGGCCAGATTTGGTCATTTAATGAGTAACTGTATAATGGATTTAGGGTCTAGCCACACACACCCTTCCACTGTTTTTTTGCTTATGCAGTAGGATAAGATAGTATGCAATTGTCAACACGTATGACAAATACAGGACTGCTTTAGGAAGCATTTTGAATTATCTAACTTGTTAAGTAAAAGGATTTCCTCCATAGTCAGAGGATATTATTAGTTTCAATTTTATAATTCATTGATGTTTTACTGTGATGAACTCAGGTTCCAATGGAGACAAGGTGAAAAAGAACAATTATCCCTCCCACTTGTTACAGGGAGGACTAGGTTAGCAACTACATCTGAATTAGTCATTCACTTCTTGGAAACTAGAGTAAAAGAAACACTGCATTTTGGGCATTACAAAAATTAAATATCTGCCTTGTCCCTGGTGCTGTGTGCTTCTAGAAGACTGCCTGTGCTGCTCGCGTCGCACCATGGCTCTTCCACCCAGAAACAGTGCCCAGTGCAGAGGGGTGTTCAGAAGTATTTCGACTACCTCTCTGATGTGCATTAATATAAAATATTTCAAAAGAAGCAGCTGTTGCTCACCACCACCCCCCCCCCCCCACTTCTTCATCGTGATTGTGATGCATACAAAAGAGACTAACCGTATCTTTGAGACTTTTGCCTGAGTGACTTGTACAGAGTTTCCAGCCCTGGCCCGTTGCTCTGTTCACCACTGTGGAAGGAAGATGATGAATGGAAGGAGGGCTCCCATTGATTTTAGACGGTTTAATAAATGTATATTTTACATCACTCAAGAATACATCTTAAGATTGCGGACTACCATAATATGCTCTAAGCACTTGAATATTGATTCAGTCAGTGGGCCTAGAATCGTCTCTCCTGTAATGACTTAACTCTGTGGTTCAGAGGAAGGCATATAGAAACGTGACATGTTCATTCAATGGTAAGGTATTCTGTAAACGAGAGAAGCAATTCCTTCTAACGATGACTGAAGCAAGTGGTTTGGACTCTGATACAAGTGATCAGATGACCTTTCTCATTAAGTTGGCTTGCCAAGCTCAGGAAGTTGTTAATGCCCATTAAAGTGATCCAGTCTTTTTAAAAATCCAGCCACTGGACTCATCCCCTGACCTCTTGCTGCAGAGAATTCCATATACCCAGCTAATGAAGTATGGTCTTTTATTAGATCTAAATTTACTGCCTACTAATTTCATTGAGTGTCTCTGGTCTCATAAAAGATGGTACAAGGGAAAAGCCCATTCATTTGCGCTGTGCCCTTCGTTCTTTGGAATCCCTTGTGTCATTTACTTCCTTCCCTTATTTTCTTAAATGTTTGTTGGTTTGCGTTTTAAAGGAGAGAAGATTATTAGTGTGCTTTAAGAAAGTTGAAATATAATAACAAAAGCCATTTCCCATATTTACTTCTGGAAAAACCCAACCAAAGACAACAATGTGTGTTAATTCAGATTTATTTCTGGGAGACGTGAACAGTTACTGTGGAGGGTCAAGGTGCCTCCTCCTGGTTTTTAATTGTCTTGGACGTTGTCTCTTCTGTCTTCTGGCAGGTTGTCGGATACCATTGGGGGTCTGCGGTGATGTTGTGTTGCATATGTTGCATTGTTTATTCCACGTCTTTTATTTCCCTAGTAAGTTTCTGGCTGCCTGTAAAGTCACTACGGTGCTCCTTTTGTTCGTTTGTGAACACGTAGAAAGGTCTGTAGCCTTGTACAGAGAAAAGTGGCAAAGGAGGGCTTGTGATTGAAACATACTTGAATTTTAACCCTAGCATCTGGAGCCTCCAGGATCACGGAGGCAGGAAAAAGAAAAGGACTGGGGGTGGGGGCACCTGGGTGGCTCAGGCAGTTGAGCGTCCAGCTTCGGCTCAGGTCATGGTCTCACGGTTCGTGGGTTCGAGCCCTCGTATCGGGCTCTCTGCTGACAGTGCAGAGCCTGCTTCATTCAGATCCTCTGTCTGGCTCTCTCTGCCCCTCCCCACTGATGCCATCTGAAAAAGAAAAGAAAACATTAAAAAAATAATAATAAAGGACTGGGTATTTTGTTGCCTTCCCAGGATCTGAGGAAGCAAAGAATGTATGGAGTCCCTTGGTAGCATACTACTGCCTAGCATTTTTGAAAAATAATTTTTATAAGAAGACCCTCCTCCCCTATTGTATTTTACTCTTGCTCCATCCTCTGTAAAGGAGAGGAGTATGGGAGAGGCTGGAGGATAGGAAGGACTGGATCGCTGGCTCTCTCTCTATTCTGTTAAATAAGTCCTTCATCCCTAGAAAGTGCTGGACTTTCTAGAGATGGTATTGCTGTGAACTCCAAAACAACCACAATTCAGCAGAAGGTATATAGGATTTAAGGAAAATAGTTCATTTTGCTGAAGTCACAATTTCTTTGTATTATCAACAAAGGGAACTTATCTCTTTTCCTCTACCCGTTTCTGAAATTGTAACCTGTATAATATTGACCATTAGCGGTATGTGCTACTGTTGTTGCTTAAAAGACATTTCATCGCTCTGCTCTAACGGGGTCCTTTCTCCGAACCAGGAAGGAGAAGTAACCAGTTCAAATGAATGCTGAGCTTACAGAGTAAATGCTGCCTGAGAAAAGACCACAGACAGAGCAATCTGGCTCAAGAGACAGAACTGCGGCTTTACGTAGCCTTGTCAGAATTACTCAGAAAAGGCTAAGATCAGTCTGTAATCTTCAGTATGGACATTAAAGCAGGGGACGGATGACCTAGCACAGAGCCTAGCACAGGGGGTGAGGGCAACACGGATTGTGGGATTAGGCTCCAGCTCAGTCCTGTCAAAAAGGTATTCGCAGCTACACTGGCACCTTCCCAGATGCCTTAAAGATTTGCTGGAGGAGGCCTTCCAGTGTTATAACAAAAGTGCTCCTACCTGAAATTCCTAGGAAGGTTTCTTGAACTTAAATCAAAGTTTGACTGATCAAGTATTTGATACTGGAAACGAGGTGTTATTATAACAATGACCTGAAATATTTGGCAGTTACTTAGCAGGTGAACAACAAAGACGCTGATATGGGAAGCGGAAAAGATGGAAGAACATGTTATGCAAAATGTTTTAAAAATACTGTCACCTACTTTGTATTGAAAGGTAGGTTTGTACTTTTTCAGCTTCTACCTCGAGGGGGAGAGTCAAGAAAGCGGAACGAGAGCAGTGCCTACTTGTAACTGTGTACAAGGTTAGTACAGTTAGGTATTGGCTGAACTCACTAGGTATTGGGGAAAGAATTATATATCTTGTAAGCAGACACAAAAAGAGAGCTCCCAGAGGTTCAGGACCTTGAATTTTAGAAAAACTTAGTGTCTCTGGAGATGTTTTAAAAGGCTTCGAGGGATGCCTGAGTGGCTCAGTCAGTTAAGCGTCCGACTCTTGGTCTTGGCTCAGGTCATAATCTCACGGTTAGTGGGTTTGAGCCCTATGTGGGACTCTGTGCTGATAGCTCAGAGCCTGCTTGGGAGTCTCTCTCTCCTTCTCTCTCTGCCTCTCCTCTGTGCTCTCTCTCTTTCTCTCAAATAAATAAACCTAAAAAAAAAATAATAAAAATAAGGTAAAAGGCTTTGAGTAACAAAGGTCCAGCCAAACTTAGCAGAATCAAGTGACTCAGGGAGAAGTTCAGGTTAAGGACGTGACATTTCCTCTTGTTGTTTCGTACGACCTCAAGGTAGTCACTATCACACTGGGAACCATGTGCGGAAAGGATTTTGGTTGTACTTCCTGGCACATGGAATTGGCTAAAAGCAAAAGGATTAGAAGCTTACTGTTAATGACAGAATTATTTTGACGAAGAATCCTTGAGTTTTTACTAGTATGACCTTTGTTCAACACTTAAGACAACTGTTGGGCCTCTAGCTTTTATGAACAGGAGACAGACTTCAAAGGCTATAAGTAGCCCTCAGGTGGAGCATGTTTCTATTCCCACCTCCCGCATACTGTAGGGGTTGCCAAGTAGGTAATGAATAAGGAAGAGCCTCCCAGAATATGAGCCAGAAGCCTCTCAGAACAATGGTCCAGGATGCTCTTCGTAGAAAGCAGAATCAGGGCTTACCTACTTTAGGAACCCCTCCTGTTCCTGGTTGAGGTGCAGAGACATCACAGATTCTGTTAGAGGGATATAAAAATTGCTGTGAAGCAACAACTATTTTGTGCCCACATTCTTCTCCTCTGGCTGAATTCTGTCCTTGCTTCTGTATTTTATACCATAAGAATATGTAGGGAGCTTAAACTTTCCTTTTTTTTTTTTTTTTTTTTTTTTTGAGACAGAGAGAGACAGAGCATGAGCAGGGGAGGGGCAGAGAGAGAGGGAGACACAGAATCTGAAGCAGGCTCCAGGCTCCTAGCTGTCAGCACAGAGCCCGAAGTGGGGCTCAAACTCACGGCGTGTGAGATCATGAGCTGAGCTGAAGTCGGATGCCTAACCAACTGAGCCACCCAGGCACCCCTCAAACTTTCCATTTTTAACCCAAAGGTTTCTAGAGAAGCGACCTGTAGACTATCTAGAGGATAATACAAATTGTTCTAATGCCTTGGACTCTAAGCTGGATGCAATGACTAGGTGGGTTTTCTCCCTTGGGGAATTCCTTGCACGTAGTTTGGGGGCAAGGGACTGAGTTCTGGATCATGAAATGAGCTTCAAAGATCCCCTAGTTTTTCTCGTGCAGCCACGGTGGTTAGCGGTATCATGAGATGGACGGAGCTGAGTCGCAGGGTTTCTGCCAGAATCCCAGTTAAACCTTACAGTGTTATGCCACCCAGTGTGCCCTATTGTGACTCACGTGCCATCCAACTGAAGATAAATACTTGCTACCTGGACATACCTAATTACATCTTTCTGTCCTACATAAAATATGCCATTTGAGCTAGAGGGTTACCACTTTGGGTACGTCCAACTTCCTTGCTCTCCTAGTTATATTACAATTACAAAACATGTACACCTTTGGATGAATATTACCATTTTCATTTTCTCTTTTTTTTTAAATAAAATAGTAGAGTGAAAATTAGAATATTGAAGTGATCGTTCAAACCACCATTGAGACAATGCAACATAAATTGTTGGCTGGCAGGAAAGGCTAAATGAATAATCCTTAGCCAGCAGACATAAAAAACAATTCAACCCATGAAAGGGAGTTAGAGGCTATCATTGTATAAGATGTCTAGTTGTACTTTACTCAAAAATAAGGACTATTTCTAAAATAAATCATATCTTAATTGTAGCACAAACAGTGAAATCGGTAATTTTCTTCAAAATATTTTATAATTTTAAGGAAGGCTTGGTTTAAAAACCCCTCTAGGTAGTGCTATACCTAGAAACTCAACTTCTGTAGACGCACACTGTCCAATAGAACTTTCTGCAAAGATGGAAATGTTCTCTATCTGTGCTGTGCAGTATCAAAGCCACTAACGACATGTGGCTACTGAACAATGGAAATGTGGCCAGGGCAACCGCAGAACTAAACTTTTTATTTTGTTTAATTCTTATTTATTTTTATTTTTTTAGTGTAGAGGGAGAGAATGCACACAAGCAGGGGAGAAGGGCAGAGGGAGGGAGAGAGGGGGGGGTGAAGAGAATCCTATGTAGGCTCCACTCTCAGTGCAGAACCCAACTCAGGGCTTGATCCCATAACCCTGGGATCACGACCTGAGCTGAAATCAAGAGTCAGACGCTCAACTGGCTGAGCCACCCACGTGTTCCTAATTCTTATTAATTTAAATCAAAACAGTTTCATATGACTTGTGGCTACTGAAAGGGACAGCACAGGTGTAGGGCTTACCTGCCTGTTGAGTCTGCAGCACAAAATGGGGAATAAAAAACATGTGAAGTACACATAACATCTTATTGAGGCTTATTTCTTTCTCGGTAAGTACACATTATATGAGGTCAGCTTTAACAGCCATTTTGCAAATTGTATTAAGAATTTTAAGACAAGAAAACAAAAATGGAAGATTTTTTTTACATAAAATAAAATGTGGTAGATTAACTCACACCCACCTCACGTATAGTTTGTAGAACAACAAAAAGCTTTTATTTATTAAAAAAATTTAATAATAATAATTTAGAATCCTAAGAATAAAGGGAAGGAATATAACATGACTGAGGTAAACACAGACAAATCATCTGGTTATTGACTAATCAATCCATTTTGTGGAGCGTATTACAGCTTTTCCTTTAACAAGAATCTGAAGAGCTGCTCTCCCGTGAGGATGGGAACATTAAGTATTGCAGAAGCTCTGACTATTAAAGAGTTGCTGCTCATATTGATTTACACCCTCCTTCAGCTTCTTTTCGCCTACAAGGGGCCATTTGGAATATATTATGTTGGAACCAACCGGTACGAAGAGAATAGTGAACTGTCACTGTTGCCACTCAGCTATTTTATTGGCACCTGAGACTTAGCCTTGTAAGGAGCAAACTAGCAACCCAGTGCTAAGTTCCCTGTAGTTTCTTCTTTACCAAGTTCAACAAAGATGCAAGAATACACATGTGCTTTTTTTTTTTAATGTTTATTTATTTTTGAGAGAGACAGAGACAGAATGCAAGTGGGTTAGGGGCAGAGAGAGAGGGAGACACAGAATTGGAAGCAGACCCCAGGCTCTGAGCCGTCGGCACAGAGCCCGACGTGGGGCTTGAACTCACGAGCTGAGAGATCATGACCTGAGCCAAAGTTGGACGCTCAACCGACTGAGCCACCTAGGTGCCCCAAGAATATACATGTTCTTAAAGGGTGGAGGAGTATTACACATCGGAAAAGGGCAGGAGCAGAGTCTAGCATTTTACTCCCATTGCTTTTCTTCCCAGTGAACAGGAGTCCGGCAGATGGAAAAGCAGGAAAAACAATTTCCTTTCCCTCCCATTCTTTTTCCCTCCTGCCTGAAAAATCTCTAACAGGTTTTTCATCTAATGGGGAAAGCAAATTTGCCTTCTGCTGTGAGTGGGCCTTTCTGTATTCAACTTGGCTCTCATCTCATGTTTGTTCCACTTACTCTGTTTACTCAGGGGTGTCTGCCTCTTTTCTTCCCCCCCAGGAACTCCTCACAGAAAGATGACCTCTTCCTAAACTATGAAAGACCTACCAAAAGAACATTCTTTTGGTAAAATAATCTTTTGATGGGTCTTTAATATTTGATTGAGATGCATGCACATTTGCTTTGGGAAAATAAAATAATTGGTGAATTAGTTATCACATTTAAAATTTAATTTAGGGCTTTTGGGGCGCCTGGGTGGCTCAGTCGGTTAAGCAGCCGACTTCGGCTCAGGTCATGATCTCACGGTCCGTGAGTTCGAGCCCCTCGTCAGGCTCTGTGCTGACAGCTCGGAGCCTGGAGCCTGTTTCAGATTCTGTGTCTCCCTCTCTCTGCCCCTCCCCCGTTCATGCTCTGTCTCTCTCTGTCTCAAAAATAAATAAACGTTAAAAACAAATAAAATTTAATTTAGGGCTTTTAAGAGAACATCTCACAAGGTGTTCAAATAAAAATCAAATATCATAAAGGAGCTCTGATATCCTAAATATAGGATATCAAGTTCATTTGTTTCTAACTCCTCCTTTTACAGATGGTGAAAACTGAAACTCAGAATGGTTAGGTACCCAAGGCTAAATACAAAAAATAAAAATAAAAAAGACGCTTGTAAAACCAGTTTCAGGGAACAGGCACCATATTCCTTATTTTCAGCCTTACTGTATAAACTGAGGACTGTTCTTGCTGGGTCATTACTATCGCATCTCTATACGGACCAACCATGATCAATGCTATCTCCTATCTGAGTATGCTGGGCTAGTCGATGTTCACAGAATCACAATATTATTGACTGCATGGGAAATTTTACGAAAGAGAATTTTTGCATATAGTGGAAAGCTCTCTGGAACATCTTCTCTATCAAAGTTCTCTATACAGACTGATGGATATACACTTATCATTACCTCAGTTCCTTTGGTTACAATTTGTTTCTATGCTAAGCAGTGAGGGTACAATTAAAAACAAGCAAGCAAAAAAAAAACCAAAAAACAAAAAAAACCAAAAACAAATAGAAAAACCAATGCAAATTCCTGACATTAAGCCTCATATCCATTTGCTTTCTTAATCAATAGATCAGGGCCCTACCTAACCATTCATTTAGAGGCACTACTTGCCTGGGGGAAGCCTACTTACTGCCTCTTTGTTTTACTGCATTCAAAGCAATAGGCTATGATAAGGAAGTAGTTTCTGAATGTTTCTGAAAGAGCTTGAAAAATTTCCAGAATTGGCCAACTCTGAATGGATTGTTGTCCATTGCGGACCCACAAGGAGCTTTGTTTCATGTGGTAGAACCCTCGGAATATTTCAAGCAAGGCCTGGAACTGGGGAAAGCATCATATTAACAAATCAAAAACAGAGAAGCAAATGAATGGCCACATCTAGGAATCTAAGAAAACAAATTTACAGATTCCATTTAAATACTCAAATAGTAAAGCAGGAAGCTAGATGGCCAAGTTGTGTTCTGAGCTGCAAAATTGTTACATACATTTTCTTACAGCATTAGAGGAATGGGTCTGGCAGGCAGTCTGAGGGCTTCCGTGAGCGCCAAGAGCCCAGATACCCGCCGAGCGACACCTCAAACTGCCAAGAGAAAATCCATTCATCCAGCAATAGCTGTATCTGTTTGCAAATTAATTTACTTGAATAAATTCCCATTCCCCAGAAAACAAATTCAGAGGACACATACCCTGCTGATAATCCAAGTAAAGTGTGTTTTACAGATGGGAGATTAATACGGCCAAATGTTTGATGGCACTTGCTTTAAACAACAACAACAACAACAACAAAAGAGTGTTCTTACGAATAAAAAGTAGCTGTGAAAAAGAAAAGCTAGCGGCTGATGTTTGCTCTAGTACAGAAAAGTGTTTTGGAATGGAATGGCATGCCATTACTCCTGATTTGGGATGTGTGTTGGCACATCACAACTCTGATTTTTGAGCGGTGTGTGTGTGTGTGTGTGTGTTTACTGGATGGACGTGTATCAGTGAGTAATGAAAACAGGAATAGTGCTAGTTCAGAGCAGATGAAGGCCATTATTAGGTAGCCCTTCTTCCCAGTCTCCCCAATTAAAACATACATATTTTCATCTACTAAAAGTGTATTTGGGTTAATAAGCTTTCTCTCTTTTCATGAAAGTACCCATTTTTACCTTCTAATCAATCATTACTTAGAGCTGATTACTATAATGTGCTGTAATTTCTTCTGACACCTAACTGAGATTAGTCTGTCGAGGAGCGAGAGACTTTGGGGGTGCTGAGCAGACAAAAAGGAGGGGACTGCAGGAATAGACAGTAAAGGGCAGGTAGTATGTGCACACAGGACACCAGCGAGCCCGGAAGTGAGAAAGGAGCATTGAAAATGAGGCGTGAAGTAAGCGAAGGAAGCCACATCCTTTTGGCCGATGTGGCATGAACGCTTCTCCCGAATGCCACGTGGGCCTTAACTTTAATAAATTGCTAAGACCCAACCAAGTAGATAATGCCGCCAACTCTATGAAAAGAGTAAATTCATAAAATGCAAGAGATGGGGCTAAAGAATTATGTAGCAAATGGCATATTCTTTTTATAAAAGAGGTAGATCTAAGTTAATTGGAGCCAAAGTTAGTTTAAACTAATGATAATTCACATAGTTCAGGTAAATGTGATTTTTAGAATAGGTTTTAATAAATGGTGTTTTATTTCAAGTGCAGACAGTAACTAGAACTGGGTTTGTTATTAGCATATCAAATGCCCATTAGGGGTAAAATCACCTCTCTGGAATCAGGCAGGATGGTTGGGGGCCACGTGGATGGATCTCATCATGGCTGCTTCACATTCAGTGAGGTCAGTCCCCCAAGGTCATCTCTCATGCCTCTTGTCTAATAGCCACATGACTCCGAGCACCATCCTTCCTGACCCCATCTCCCGTCCGTCTCTACTTTCTGAACCCCTTTCACGTTTGCCCTCTGAAAATTCCCTATATCCTCACTCTCTGCTGTGATTATTTCCTTCATCTTCTTGTTTTAATGGAAGCCTGGCTCTGCCTTGACACTCTTCCATGAAACCCTCTCAAGGGGTAGCTGTTTTCTCCCTCAGAGAGATTGTCACTGGACCGGAGGATGACAGAGGTGTACCTCTTTGATTCCCATTGACATCCCCAGACCAGGTGTTCTCCCTCCAGGTTTAACCTCATATGTGTGTATTATCCTCCCTAAATGCCTCTCCTACCATCTTCAACCCCCTTTTCCCAACCCTTCGCCGACCTCATGTCTTCACTTCCTTCTTTACCTGGCTTGTATGTGTGCTCAGTCATTGTGATCACTCTTGTATTTCCTCCCCTCTCCCTTGCCCTACCTGCACCTTGGTGTACCCGTTGGACCAGCTCCCTTGGCTGCCACTAACTCATCCCGAATTCTGCCCCAGTGCACGAGCGGTCAGATGTTACTGGAGAACATCATGCACTGTGTTCATAATCAGCCAGCCTTGGTGAGCCCTGAGTGCTATCTGGCAGTCAGTGCTATGTGACTCTTTTACTCGGCTAGATGACTGCGCCCTGTCTTCCCCTCCTTTCTCCAATTTTTCACTCTGTAACAATGTGTATGCACTCTACTTTCTCTGCCAGTCCTCTGAGTACCTGGTCATGTCCCCAGCTGAGGCTACTCAAAGATACTTATCTAGCAATTCTCATTTCTCTCTCCCACGTCAGTAATTCTTCCCCTCTCTATTGAATAATTTCTTTCAGCCTACAACATGCTTTTATTTCTCCAGTCTTAAGAAAAATCTTAAAATCTTCCCTCAACCCTACATCCTTCTCTTGCTACTTACTCCATTTCACTGTTTCCTTTTTTTTTTAAAGTCAGCTCTTGCCGTAATGTGGGGCTTGAACTCATGACCTTGAGATCAAGAGTCCTATGTTCTATCTAATGAGCCAGCCAGGCACCCCTCACTGTTTCCTTTTATGGCAAAACTCTGTGAATGGGATTTCTGCACTTGGCTGAGTCCCAATTTCTCTCTTTTTCTCTTGAAACCATTCCAGTCAGGCCAGCATTCTCCCATCTCATTGAAACCACTGTTATCAAGAGTTGACCCTTGAAGATCAGTGTTGGGTGGTCTTCACAGTGCTAAATCCAGTAGTTTGGTTCTCAGTCTCCACTGACTTGACCTCAGAACACTTAACACAGTGCATGACTTTCTTCTTGAAACACTTCCTTCACTTGGCTTGCAACAAACTCACACTCTTCTAAGGATTTTCATATTCTTCAGCTGTTCCTTCTCCTCTCTCTCTCCTTTCTCTCTCTCTCTCTCTCTCTCTCTCTCTCTCTCTCTCCCTCTCTCTCTCTCTCTTTCTCTCTCTCTCCCTCCCTCCCTCCCTCTCCCATCTTCTCCTTATTCTGATCTCTGATGATGGAGTCCCCTAGACTTAAGTCCTTGGACATCTTTTTCCTATGTCTTTAGGTACAAGCTCCACTTAGCTATCTAATACCCATCTTAAATTTAACCTGTCGGGGCGCCTGGGTGGCTCAGTTGGTTAAGCGGCCGACTTCGGCTCAGGTCATGATCTCGCGGTCCGTGAGTTCGAGCCCCGCATCAGGCTCTGTGTGGATAGCTCAGAGCCTGGAGCCTGTTTCAGATTCTGTGTGTCCCTCTCTCTGACCCTCCCCCGTTCATCCTCTGTCTCTCTCTGCCTCAAAAATAAATAAACATTAAAAAAAATTAAAAAAAAAATGAAAATTTAACCTGTCAAAGGCTCCTGATACTTCATTTTTGTCCTCACCCTAACCTCCTCCTTTCACAGTCTTAGTTAATGACTACTTTATTTTTCCACTTGCTCAGGCCAGAAATCTTAAAGTTATCTTTGCCTTCTCTTTTTCTCTCACACTCATTATTGAATCCATCAGCACATTATACTGGCTCTAACTTCAAATTATATCCAGTGACCCCTCACCCTCATTCCTTCGACATTATCACTCACCCAGAGATGGCAAGTGTCTCTCCTAACTGGTTTCCCTGCCCCTGCCAGAGCTGGCAGACTGGTTCTGTCCCTCCTCTAGTGGAATCCCTCCAAGGGCTCTTTTCTCAGGAAGAATAAAAGCTGAATTATGGCATCGAGGTACTATGGCCTGGCCCTGACTTAGCTCTCTGTCCCTTTCTCCCCTTACTCATTCACCTCCAGCTGTACTGGCCTCCTTGCTATTCCTTTCTGTTGGCCAAGAACCTAGCAATGACTCATAGTAAGTGCTTAAATAAGTAAATACCAGTTGAATCAATCAGATAGAGAGCTACTGAGAGAGATTGTTGCTTACCCAAACACATACAACAAAGGCATCATTAAAGTTTGCCTGGCCTCCAAACCTATGCTTTTTCTCTACTGTGAGTGATGCCACTTCTACATTTGGAGGATGGCTCTGATTTGGTCACTTTAACTCCCCAAAACAGGTTTTCAGCTTTTAATATTCCTAGAAAACATTCTTTCTTGAGTTTACATATAAACCATCAAAGGGCAGACATTTCAGATATTTTTCTTTCCTATGAAAATGTGTGTTGAACATTTTGACCCTTTAAGACATGGGCAGCTAATTTGTTTTTATTTCCCATAGGGTAGCCTTGAACTGTATCTTACCCCCTACAAATACAGCCTGCAATTATCTTGTTTGTTACTGCTTTTTTCCTTAGAAAACAATATAGGTTTTCTACCATTATTGAACCTCGTATAGATTTTGGTTCAAAGAAAAACCTTTTGAACTTATAATAGGTTTTGAATTCATGAATCCTGAAATGAATTTATGGTTTCTGGATAACTTGTCCTAGAGATGGAGAAAGGAAAGAGCGATCCTCGCACAGATAAACACATTAACCACAGTTTCAATGAATAAGTAAGCACTGATTCTCCTGACTGCTGCCAGCTCAGAAAAGATTAGGCAGAGGGCTCCTTTCTAGCCCTTATATTCACACATTCTCCTTCGAATTCGAGGACACAGGGTCTTTTTATAGTTAAATAGGTTATAGCCAAGACGAGGGACGCATATCACACAATATGAGTGTGTCTCTGGAAGACAGGATGCATTTTCTTTCGGATCGAATTTTCCTTTCTTCTCTTCAACGTCCCTCCTTCTGCAATGACTGCCCCACAAGAACAGCTTCCTTGGAGAGGCTGCTTCGGCTTTCTAGCTGTGTTGTGACTCAGCACACAACAGGAGCCACTTTCCTCTCCCAGCTGATAATTTTGTCGGGAGACCTGGTGTGAAAAGCATTGCTCAGTGCCAAGCCCCCTGCTGCTGAAGGACCCAGCCTCAGAGATAAACGACCCGTTATTTTGTTCTCCTGGAGTGCTTGTTCCATCACGTGGCATCTTTCTTCCAAGAAGAGACTCTCTGTTGTTGTTTGAAACAGTACGAAAACATGCTCAGGGGCCAACGAGGGAATGTGTGGGGAAACAATTTGTTATTTTAAAACGGTAATTTTAGGAGGGATAATTGGCCTTTTTCTGATCTTTCTTGAGGAACCTGTATTTCCATTTCTCTCCCAGACTAATTCAAGATACATGAATTTGCAAATTTGATGCAACTCCTTCCCTTTGGAAGCTTCCTGGCTTTTAAGATGCCTGTTCTCTGAGAATTACAGACTGCAGAGTTCTAGAGGGCATCTCCCAAAATGATGGCAGCCTGGTGGCTGGAGTATGAGGCTTGACATACGGATTCCTGAACCACAAAGCAGCTTCTGAGGCACTTCCCAGGCCTCATTTCTGAGATGGTTGTATATATACAGTATGGCTGCCTGCTATGGGATTGTATGTGAGGCTTCCTCTCTCCTTATGCTTTGAGCAGAGGCAAACAGGTCAAATGAGTGGCTTCAGTTTTCACTTTTGTGTTTAATTGAATTAGCTGATCCGGTTTACTGCTTGATTTGGAGTCTTGTAAACATCCAGTCTGTTTATCCACACAGTATTTTGACTGTTTGACTGGTATTGACCTTTGTAGCCTAAGGAAAAGGGGAAGAAAAAGGAAGGGAGGAAGAAAACTAGAAAGATGCACATCAAAGGGAAACACATTTTATAAGTTAAAATAAAAAGCCATTATGAAGGAAGCCCTTTTCAGGGGGAAGCGGTATCTCTATTGTGTAGCTAAATTGTTGATATTATCTGAGTCAGTATCTCTTCTAGTGATGCTAAGAGTGATATCAGGTCTAGGGGCGTCAGACTCACTAGGGATGGAGACTTATTAGGACACATTTGGGTGGGTCTCACCTTTAAGTTTTTGGGCGCAGTAGGTCTGCGATGGAGGCTGAAGATGTGCATTTCTGGCAAGTTCTGAAGAATTGCCACTGTTGCCAGTCCTGCGACTGTGCTTTGAGAACCACCGATTTAATCCGTTGTGCAAACTTCTTCCCCCCTTGGATGTTTATCATAAATTGCTTGAAGATAAACTCACACACACTAAAGTCTTTCCTTTCAGCAATTTATATGCTGTATTTTAAAATCACAATTCGTATTTGATATTTAATTAAAAAACAATAGATTTCAGAGGATATTTTAGAGATGTGAAGTGGGAGGCAGCATGAACAACGCAGTGTTTCCTGGACTGGAGTAATATATGAATCCATTTAAGTTTTTTATATAATAATGCTGCTTTATGTTGTAAGAAACTGGGTAGAAGCACGTTATGCTTATGTAGCCTATACATGTATAATTTATAAGTAAATTATAATTTGTATTTATATTGTTAGAAAGCAAAATAGATGTGAAGATCTAATTGGCTTTATTTCACGATTCATGAATCGGGTGTCCTCTCACCTAGCAGATAGAAAGGAGCTCTGAGGAGCTGTACAAAAATGGAAGACTTTCATAGGAAGAAGGGAAAAAACAGATGGGTTGTTTCAGGCAAGGTCATCCTCCTTTAGGGGATGAAAGGGGTCTGTCAGGCAGATTACCTCACTAGTGCTGACCAGGAAATGCCAGAGTGGCCTGTTAAGATCACAGTCTTGAGAAGGGCTGAAACTGAGTGTAGGTAAGGAGTAAGTCCTGGTTTGCTGACCCAGGGCTTAGCGTGGTTGACTCCATTTTGGGCCTGTTGTTTCTTCTTGATAGTATGTAGCTGTTAATGTATAAATGCATACATCAATTATGGAACTTGTAAATAAGTATAAATATATATGATAATGTAAAATTATATTTAAATAGAATATAATTTGAATTCAAGTGGAACTCAAATGAAATTATAAAAACATTGAAATTAACAACTTTAACTTCATGTGACTAATGATACTATTTTGAGAAAATTAAAGCAATATTTGCCTTGTGACTATGGCAGGATCTTTCTTCAACATGTCACATCACAGCGGCTGTGTGGGAAGACCCACGTTTTCCACCCTTTTAAATTTAAACTCCTGAGAAATGTTCATTCTTTTTGTATAATGTGCCATGACTTGGCCTTTTCATGATTTATTACATCATTTACTTATTAAGTCTACCTGTTTTTTGTTGTTGTTTTTTTTCCTTTCCTAAGCCCTCAACAATAAAAATAGCATTTTCTAGTGCCAGTGGAAGGATTCATTCATTCGAAAGTATTTCTTTTGTGAGTACCTGTCTTGTTTTTTGAAGTCCTGTTATAGGCATAGGAGAAGAGAAATCCAGAAGAGGGACCTTCCCTCCGGGAGCTTACTGAGTGTGGGTAGAGTGAGGGTTGAAAGAGGTAAAAGACTTGGCTGAAAAAGTAAATCATGTGGAGTCTCATGAAGCGAAGCAAGGAGTTTCAATTTTCTTCGAATGACAGGAGGAAACCATTGGAGGATTTTGTTTAGGACTATTCTTTTTTTTTAATCTGGCTACTATGCAGAGAATGAGCTGTAAAGGAACGTGATGTGGATCTTTAAAGGATGACAATACTTCATTTTAACTTTTTCATGCAGGTGATCTATGATATGCCATACATACATTTATTGGACATATGTAGAGAACACGCATTCTCCACCGTGTTTTTATTAAAAAGATCTGGCAATATCATAGAGAACTCTGAAGCCCACTCAGTATAGCCTCAGGTTCCGTGTAACAGACTGGTTTAAAAGAACTTGTGCAGGCTTTGAAGTCAGACCTGATCCAACATTGGTTGGGCCACTTAAGCAAATTGCTTAACCTTGCAAGATCTCTTTCCTCCAAAATGGGACTAATAATATTTCAAACTCAGGGCTGTGGCGTGGGGTGTGTGTGTGTGTGTGTGTGTGTGTGTGTGTGTGTGTGTGTTGGCAGGGGGGGATGGTTGCATAGAATCTTTGCACAGAGATTTGAAATAGTCACTTTACATATATTTACATACATTTAAATAAAGGTGTCAAGAGAAAAATGTAACACAGAATAAAAGCAGGTTAAAATCAAAAGGACCAGGGCAGTTATAATTATCATAGGTGAGAAGAGAAAACCAGGAAGCTGAGACTGGATCAGGATGAAGGTGCTTCTCCTTCAGTCTTGGCTTCCTCCCACTGGTGCTTTGTAAGTGTGCTATTAAATAGGAAACTCTCGCTAAGGGGAGAAAAGGGGCTTTCCAATTCTCTGAGAGGAATCAGTTCACTTCTGTGTAGTTATTCTTGCTTTGTAGATAAGGAGCATTTTCATTCAAGAGGCTAATCCATTGTTCTCATTTCCATATAAACGCCTGGTCAACCCCACACTTGTACCCTCCAGTGGACCACTGAATTCTGCCTCTTGGCGGAATTATGATGGTGGTGGTTCCATAACTACTTGTTAAAATCTGCATGCTGACTTCCATTTGCTTTTAAATTATGCCACAGTTCAAATGGCTGTAATGCCATTCTCTGATGTCTACCGATAGCCCTGTGAGATGGGGGCGTCCTGGTCAATTTTCAGAAATGAAGGGATGGGACATGGAGGAGGGGGGGGGGGAGGTGACATTGAAAGCATATGCTGTATTCTCTGAATGCTCTACATCTTTGATACAAATTTTAATAAAAAACTTTATTGTAAATATTATTGCAGAATATATTCTGCAAAATAAGAATTCTTATTTTGTTGAAACACCACCAGGCCTTTTCAGTTGCTACACTGTCCTTGCAATTACTTCTGTGATGACAATGAATAAACTTAACTCTTTCACCAAACATGCTTAAGGATAATTTCACACCCCAGTGCAATGCAGCTGCTTCTGCCGTGGCCACTGTTTAACAGCTCAGAGCAAGAGCACGTGGGAGCATCAGAAAGGAAGCCTAACAGACTATTTCAATTTAAAACCATGGCATCAGGAATATTGTGTGTTATGTTCGCATTCAGACTTCTTTCCCCCCACTGAACAATTCCAAAGGGACAAGAAGGCCTAGTTGTGGTATGTTTAGCAAAATGTTTCTAATAACTTTCTAAATGAGTAGGGCTTTTCAAGACCGTGGTACGTTTTGCCTGGAGTCTTTTGCTCTTTTCATTTTTAAATTCAGGTGTGTTTGGAGCGTGTTTCCATTTCATTTATACTTAGCCTACCAAGCTGTAGTATTCGAAGAGTTATTTGATGTTGGAGAAGTCCTATACATTTTTTATAAGCTGTGTTAAGTGTTTCTCTTTGAACCATAAAGTTGCATTTTTGCCACCTCTAAGTGGAAATAGTCTGTAAAAATAACATAACTAGAGTTCCTAAATGCAGAATTTCTAAGAGGAGGAAAAAAATGTATCTCAACATCTTTCATCATCCAATAAGAGGATACTCATCTACAAAGAGCCAGAAGAAGCTCCATTCTTTAATAACCTTCAGAAACAAATGGAATTTATGAAAGACTATCATATCATTGAAGCAAACAACCAGTCACCTGATGATTTTATCAAAACTTCAATGCAAAGTAAAAAAAAAAAAGTTGGGGGCCTGGTAAATGGTTATTCAGTATCATGCAAACATTTCTCTGCCCCAACCAGCTTTGTTGATGGAATCTTTCCCTTCGGAGGTAGCATCTTCTTTGTTGCATGAAAGGATTGAAATTCAGGGACTACTTCAGTTTTTTAGTCCCCTCTTCCTCTCTTTCATTCTGTTCAAAGAATTATCCACTGTTTCTCACTGATGCGTTTAGAAATTTTAAAGCCTAGGGAACCTAAACATGGGCTTATTCTCAGTATTTTCAAGGAACAGGGTTCTACCATTAGTATATATACCCAAAGCTGTGAATGAAAGGGCTTAAAATTTGTAACTGATGAACATACAGATTTTACAGTGGAGAAAGTGAGCCTGCCAGCTCTGATCTAGGATCGGCCTTGACAAGTGAAAACCCAAAGAGTTGCCCCTGCTGTGGGAATAGGGACAAGATAGGAAAGCTGGTGGGCAAAATGAGGCCCGTCTACAATCTGAAGGCCTTTTCAGGAGTGATCAGATCTGACTTTCATTTTGACACCGCAGTTTGTTTTTCAGAAACATTCTATGGTTCTGGTTGAGGAAGGATGATTATAGGAAGGGCAGAGGTCTTTTCTATTGACTTCTTTTTTCTGCCCTTCAGCAGTGGCTTGGTAACTGACCCTAGCATTCCTGAGGGGTTAGTTTGACAACCACTGTGACCCTGTGACCAGTAGCAACTCTCTCATTTTATAGGTGAGGAAACCTGAGACAGCAGAAAAGCAGCAGTTCTTATTCATGTGACACTAATTAATATTTTTGGGGCAGAAACTAAGTTATTTTCAATTGCACTATGGCAGCGGCTGACAACCTTTTTTCTGTAAAGGGCCAGATAGGAAACGTTTAGACCGTGGGCCATATGGTGTCTGTTGGGACGACTCAGTTCTGCTTTTGTGGTGAGAAAGCAGATGTGGACAATACATAAACACATGGGTTGGCTGTGTTCCAATAAAATGGTATTTATGGAAACTGAAATTTGAATTTCATACAATTTTCATGTGTTATAAAACACATTCTTCTATTCCTTTTTTTTTTTTAACCATTCAAAAAAGTAAAGACCATTCGTTGCTCCTCGAACTATACAAAAATAGCTGTCAAAGCTGTATTTGGCCTACAGGCCATAGTTGGCCAACCTCTGCACTGTATCATCTCTTCGTCCAACTTACATAGTACATTTCATGCACTGCCTTAAGATAGTTTAGACCTTAGGGTTTCATAAAAGTGTCATTTCCCCCCATGATGTTTCGTATAAAGCCACTCTGCTGCCCTGATCTGTATATTCTTTATGTTTTCTCCCCCAGTCCCATCTTGTTTCTCTATAGTTTTACCTGGGGGTTCAGAGCCATTTACTGAAAAGTTAGGGTTCTCAAGGCTGTTTTGCCAGTGAGTGTGTAAATATGAAGACCCAGTCAAAATCAGAGCTAACCTTGGTTGGATCTCCTATCCATAACTAATCCTCCCAAGGTCAGGGACTCTGTTCAGTGAGACCTGGCTTCCTGCTCTCTCAGTGCTCATGATGCTATTGTGGAAGGGTATACTCTGCCTCGTTTTCTCAGTTGTTGTTATCCTGAGTGGATTTTTCTAAAAGTATGAGAGTCAACAACAACACAAGTAGCAACATCTATGATAAGACTAATAAAATAACTAACATGTACTCTGCAGCCTTTATGAGATCCAATATTACGTGATAGTTAAGGATGTAGGATCTATCCGCAGACCTCCTAGGGTAATCCCAGCCCTGCCACTTATTAGCTGTGTGACAATGGCCAAGTGACGTTGCTGCTGCCTCAGATTCCTCACGTGTAAAATGGTGATGATGGCAGCAGTATATGCCTTACATAGTTATAAAACCAAATGACTTAATATACATAAAGCTCTTTATTTTTTTTTATTTAAAAAAATTTTTTTTTAACATTTATTTATTTTTGAGACAGAGAGAGAGAGAGAGAGAGAGAGCATGAAGAGGGGAGGGTCAGAGAAAGAGGGAGACACAGAATCTGAAACAGGCTCCAGGCTCTGAGCCGTCAGCACAGAGCCCGACGCGGGGCTCGAACTCACGGACTGTGAGATGATGATCTGAGCCAAAGTCGGGCGCTTAACCGACTGATCCACCCAGGCGCCCCATAAAACTCTTTAAACAGTGCCTGATAAATGGTAAGTGACATATAAATATAAGGTGGTATTCTTATTATTATTAGCGACTAGATACAATTTCAAGTTCATTCCTCTCGTAGCCCCTCCCAATTCCTCTACTTCTTCACCTGAGAGGTAGGCATCATTAATGATCACAATGTCTTAGAATCTAGACACTGTGGATGGATATGATGAAAGTAATAGTTAAGAAGTATTGGAAACTTATCATAGAAATCAGGCGTTGACCTAAAGTCTTTCTATGCATTGAATAATTTAATCATTGTAATAATCCCAAGGTAGATATTATTAAGATGTATTTAAAGAGGAAGGAACTGAGACACAGACAAATCATTGTAGCTAACCCAAGGTCACATACCTGGTAACTGGTAGAGTCATTACTGAAAGAAAAATAATTAAGAGTCAAACCTGAATAGATGTAGGTTGAAAGTTCACATGATCGTGTAACTGAAGTCCCAGTGTCAGGTGAATGCAGGCTTTAATAGTTCCCAGAATATTAAATCTAAGAGGCATCTCTTGAAACCTGGAAGAGTAGAGAATGACAAAAAAAGTACTGCTTTACATGGTAGACAGGAAAGCCACAGAATTTACTAGAGGCTTCAGGAAGACAGAATAGAGATGTTTAGGATTCTTAAATCATGTAAGATTACTCTTTGGGGGGAAGGCAGTAACACATCTCCCCCACTCCCAAATATTACTTGTTACTTCTCTAGGTTAAAGAATAAAGTTTGAATAAAACATGAGACTGACTTAGATGTAGTTTTATATTATTTTTGCCCTGCTAAGTTTCATGTTAGTTTTTAAAACTTTCTCCCCCTTGGTTCCACCACAATCAAATGGGAAGTTGTCAGAACAACAGAAGATGGGAAGACACGTGGGATGTTGGATCTCAGCTTAACAGATACTGGTGTATTAATCCCAGTTGGAAGTCTCTATTCCCATGTCACCCCCAGCTCTCCTTGGCAAGAAGCAGCCTCAGAAGATTGACAATTAACTCTGGGTCAGAAGGGATTGTTTTGGGAGGATCTAGAAGAATTTAAACAGCCGAGTAGGACAACTTCAGACATCTTACACAATCAGGGGCTTGAAATCTAAGGGCACATTAATGTGTTATATAGCTCAAAGTGTTTCCCGCTATATTTTCTTGCAGTTCAGAAAGACTGTAACTTCAAAAGACATTAATTAATTGGTGACAGTTTGACCAGCATGCAGTGGGAAAAAATGAACAAACAAAAACTAAATAATTTTGGTTAAAAAAATTGTGTTGTTGGAAAACACTTTTTTCACCTTTAGGTATAAAACACTTCCATTATAGAGTTTTCAAATAATCCCAAGGGTTTACACATATTTCAGCCCATAAAAGCATAATTTTCTTGTTTTTCCTCTTGTGCCCAATTATCACCTCTTTTACCATTACAGTCAGGTAACAACAATATCTTGATATAGTAATTGGTTGTGAGTTGCTCATCTCATTGAGTTATCTTGCTACAAACTTGTTTTCATTTTGTGATGCCTATGTTAATGAATGACATCACCAAAGCTTGAAGCCTCAGAATCAACTTAGAATTATCCACAGCTCACCAGATCCACACTGACAGGTTGAAATGCATATCTAATACTTCCATAGTCATTTACCTTACCAGGAGCCTGATCATATAATAATTTTTAAAGACAGAGTCCATACCACTTCTGTTTTTTTTTTTAATTAATATTTATTTATATTTGAGAGAAAGAGCGAGAGACACAGTGTGAGTGGTGGAGGGGCAGAGAGAGACAGAGACAGAATCTGAAGCAGGCTGAGCTGTCAGCACAGAGCCCAACGCGGGGCTTGAACTCATGAGGCATGAGATCATGACCTGATGTTTAACCGACTGAGCCACCCAGATGCCTCCATACCACTTTTTTTTTTTGAAAGCCTTCTTTAAGTCATCAAAGTAGAATGAATTGCTCCTTTATCTGTACTTTTATGGCATATTTTTTTTTTAACTTAAAACAAAGATCTAAACAGGCATTAGAAGTAGACAGGGGTTCAAATCTCAGCTCTGCCACTGACACATGAACAGGCGATTTCACTTTTCTAAACCTCGAAACATATCCGTAAAGTGTGACACCATGAGGTTTTTGTAAAGATGATATCATAGGGTAAGCATATTAAAGGTGATCACCTAATATAGTTTTTTCCCTCAATATTCACTACAACTTCTGGCAGCTAGGATACAATTGATCACAAATGGACGTACGATTGTATGTATGTGTGTGTATCTTGTGTGCGCTCCTCGAAGGTAGGGATCCTCCAGGATGCAGTAAGTGTTAATAAACATTTGTTGAGGGGTGCCTGGGTGGCTCAGTCGGTTAAGCGTCCGACTTCGGCTCAGGTCATGATCTTGCGGTCCGTGAGTTCGAGCCCCGCGTCGGGCTCTGTGCTGACTGCTCAGAGCCTGGAACCTGTTTCGGATTCTGTGTCTCCCTCTCTTTCTGCCCCTCCCCTGCTCATGCTCTGTCTCTCTCTCTGTCTCAGAAATAAACGTTAAAAAAATAAAAAAAAAAAACATTTGTTGAGCAGAATAGAGTCCTAAGACCTATGTCTTTCATTCAATTACAATATTAACAGTATAGTCTGAAGAAAATCATTATCTTTTCACTTAAATAGATAAGTTAAATGACTTAATTTTTTATTATTTTTCTTTATTATTTTTTTTCTCCAAGGTTTGGATGGGAAAATCAATATGCATGAAATTATCTGAGCTGTATCTGTTAAAATAATCAGTTAAAGTGAAAACACTGAGTAAAAACATTGAAGACAACAGCAGTATTGGGTTTCGTTTTTTCAAAGTCAGATGTTTGGCATCCTAGAAACTGTATACATACGTACGTGTGTAACTGTAAAACAAAGTTTTTTAAGGAGAGGTATTTCATTTTGAAAAATATGAGACTTAATATTAAAATTATAACTCAAGGTGCTAAGAGCCCAGATCCATTAATATTAGAAGTGAGTGGTAGAATCTAATGTCAGGAGCTAATGGCTCCATAATATAAGGGACCTATTTTAATTAAAAGTAAAATCCGCAGACTATTTGCAATCAGTAGTTTAATAGTTGCCACCCAGGAATGAAAGGAGGAATGAGTGAAGAGAGCCCATTTCAGCAAAATAGAACTCGCCCAATCTAAGCCAGTTTACTTCAATATGGAAAATCGAACTTTATGTGTAAAGAGAACCCCAGACTGGCTGTCTACATTTCCTGAGTGCCTGGGCCTTTTCCTGTGACTTTATTCCCTTTTTTTTTTCTGGTAGGTCCTCAACAGAAACATAATCTCTTGAAGGCCAATGTCATTTTCTGCTCTGCTACTTACTATGTATTCTTCAGACTGCATATTCCATGAGCTCCAGTAGCTACCAAAAAAAAAATAGTTGCTTCTCCTTTTTGTCTTTTAGTTAGTTCATCTTTACTGCAGGAACAGTATATTTCTACTAAAATGCTGGATTAGTTAACCAGTCTCTCTCCCTCCATCTCTCTACCTCTCTTCCGCACCCCCCACCTCTTTAATTGTCCACGAATATCACACAGAGGATTGCATTACCATGTGATTTCATACGTCTAGGCAAAGAGAAACCAGTTTGTGTCTCTTGTAGGGAAGAGCATCTTGTAATAATTTATCATCTATAATGTATTTTGGCAAATTTTTTATTTTGATAGCATTTTACACTTGCAGAGAAGTTGCAAGAATAGTAAGAGGAATTGCCAGTGACCTTTACCCCAGATTCAACCACAATTGTTACTTTGTGTTCTGTTTGTTCTGTATCTATGTGTAGATATAGGCAATTATGTATCTATATTTGTATCTATCTAGCTATCATTTATCTATAGTGACTTGCCATTATTTATCCTAGTTATGTTCTATAAAACCACCACGAACACTGAATTAGTGAATCCTGAACCACTGCTCCTACGGGAAGGTTCCTGTGCCTCTCGGGTCACAAACATTTTTATCAAGTGATTCATACATAACTTTGTTTTATGTGTGTTTTTGTTTAAAGATACCTTATTTAATATAAAAAATAATAAGTAATATTATTTGAAACCTTTGATTTTTTTGACAATATAATCAATATAATTGACTATGTTGATTCATTAATATTGAACTTCTGACCAATAGCATTATCACTCATGCCGGGAGGAAGCTTATTTAATGCATGTATTTTCTCTGGAAGGCACATTACAGCTTTCTTGAGCTTAGGAACACTAGACAGCACTTCTGCCCTGAAATTGAGGGTCATTTTAAAGTTCAAAATCACTAAAAAAGAAAAAAAAGCACAAAAATGCAAAAAATATGCCACTAAATTGACTGTGAAAAGGACATTGTTTACAAGATGGGAGCCTCAAAGAAGGCCGAGTGTGTCTATTTTCTGCCTCAGCTGGGAACACGTAAGTCAAGACACTTAGATTTTTTGCTGCTTTGCCTCTACCTGCAAATGATCACTAAAGCATGGATTATTGATTTTAGGATGACAAATAAATTTAATAAGTAGGCAAATTCACAAATACAGATTCTTGGCTGCATATATATTTGACCCATATGTTTACCTGTATGTATCACTTTCCGTGCCACATGGAAGCAAATTGGAGATGTAGCTACTTACCCTTAGATACGTGTGATTTTTTCCTAGGAGCAAAGACATTGTCTTACATAACCACAGTACAATGATAAAAGTCAGGAAATACAATAGTGATATAATATAATCTATATTCCATATTAAATCTCCTCATCTGAGAGAGTCCTTTATGGTCCTTTTCTGTTTCAGTGCAGGATCATACATTTCCTTTAATTCTTGTATCTCTAGTCTTTATGTAGAGCACCTCCTTATTCTTTTCTTGTCTCTTTTGACCTTGATTTTTCTAAGCAGCACTGACCAGTTATTGTGGAGAATGTTTCTCTACATGGGGCTTGCCTGGGGCTTCTTCACAGTGGGATTGGGTGATGCATTTTTAGTAGGACTATCAAAGGAGCGTGTTGTTTCCTTCTGAGTGTATCCTGTCGGAGGTGTGTGCTCTTGTTGTCTGTCACATGTGCTATCTGCCAAGTTTTTACCAGTATTTTTCCCTTTGAAATTAATAAGCAGTTTGAGGGGGAGATACTTGGAGACTTATACAAATATGCTGTCTTTCGTCAAATATTTGCCGACTGGTTTAAGCATCCTTCTATGGTTATGTGTTCTACTGTAAGGAAGAACTTCTCCCTTCTTCCCCATCTATGTATGTACTCTTATTTATTTATATCAGATGAACTAATGGATTTTTATTTGATTCAATGGAATATAAGCCATTTATGTCAGTATTTATTTTAACATTCAAGTTGTTCAAAGTTTGGCCAGTGGGATCGCTTTCAAACCGGGCTGTATTCTTTTGATGTGTCTGTAGCATTACTTCAGTTCTTCCTTTCTTTATGATGCAACAAGATATTCTAGGCTTTTCTGCAAAAATCTCTGCTCTCTTTTAGTGGATAATGGTCTTTAGTAACTAAAATTTGGCTACAAGGCATATTTGGTGCTACTGATGGGTCATTGTTTCTAGGTCCCTTTATCAGATAGAGTAGGAAGTAAATACACACACACACACACACACATACATACACGTTCATACATATGTAGACATATACATAGACACCCATATATAATACACATACACACATATATATCTGCACACATGTATACATCTATATCGATACCTATATCAATATATAGATCCAGCATGCAGAGTGCATTCTAGTTTTTTCTCTTTCCATATTTGTAATTCTCTTTTCCAATGAGGAGACATTTAGCTTTCATTATTGCTGATATGGTTACACTTTTGCCCAAGCTAGAGTATATGGCATACACTTTTAAAATTGCTAATTCATACCACTGTGAACAAAAAGCAAAACTACAAACCAGAATTCATTATCTGTTTATAGTGTTTTAGGTTAAATGTACACGCAATGAAATGTACACATCTCAAGTGCACAATTCAATATGTTTTAATGAATGTACGATTACCACTTGTTCTTTCTGAAGGTAAGTCAGCTGTCATTCATATAATTGTTCTCCTGTGTGTAATTTTCATTTTTTTCTGGCTGTCTCCTGTTTGACTATGATAAACCTGAGTATGGTTTGCTTTGTCTTTGTCTGTTTGTGCTTTACTGATTTTCTCAAATGGAAGTTTATGTTTCAACAATTATGAGAGATTGTATGCAACCACTTCCTCAGATATATGTATATTTTTTCTGTTCCAGACTCTTTTCTCTCCTTTTGTGATTTCAACGACCCATAAGTTAGACTCTTTGATATTGTTCGTCATCTCACTGAAGCTCTCTTCTTTTTCTTTCTTCTTCAGATTAGTTTCTACTGATCTGTCTTCATGTTCACTAATTCCATCTGCAATCTTCTGCTAACCTCATCCACTGATTTTTAAAATTTCAGATGTTGTACTGTTGAGTTTCAGTCTTTTGGTAGTTTTTATCTCTCTGCTGAACTTCTCCATCTTTTTGTCCTGGACATATTTATAACAAAATAACTGCTTTACATTATGACATCTGTATGTTTCAGTTGATTTCTGGTGACTGATATCATACTTCTTTGTGAATCATATTTTTCTGTTTTCCTTATTTAGGAATTTTTATTTATAAACAGAACATTGTGAATAAAATACTCTAGAGACTAACTTCTGCTATCCTTCCCTGGAGAGTGTATTTATAGCTGTTTTATCAGGAATTAAACTGGCTAGACTCAAACTCTAAGCTTTAGCTCTCTTACAGTTGGCAGCAGCTAAAATCTCTGACAGTCCCGTCACTTTCTTTTACACATTCAGGAAGGAGTCAGCTTTTTATAGATCAGGGGCCAGCCACCAGTTTGGCCAGATTTTCAATGCAGAATTTGGACTTTCTCATACTCTCTCTTTTCCAGGGTTTCCTTTAACATAGAATATGTAGTGTGGCAGCCCCAAAGTCAAGCCAATAAGACTCAAGCTTTTTGCTTCAGGTGCAGACATCTGACCATGTAGAAGGAGAGCTTCCCTCACATGAAGAGTGCATTTCAAGTGCATTTTCCTACTTCAGAGGTTGACTCTTCCAGTTTCCTTTTGCTTTTGACCACTCGTTTCCTCAATTACGCCCACTGTTTATAATTTTATCTGCAGTTTCCATCCATTACCAGCTATTGTGCCATTACCAGAAGCAGAATTCCATTAACTTTTAATGAATTAATAGTTGTTTTTTTCTAAGTTTAAAAACCGAACTTCCTTGTAGAAGAAATTGGACAATACATAAAAAATAGAAAAAGTAATTTGTAATATATTTACTCAGAACTACCATTATTAACATTTGAAATTCATTATTATAGTTTTCTCTGTCCTGTTTTCTTATACCCAGATACTCACACATTCAAAATTGGTATATATCTACTACTTTGTGTCCTGAGTTTTTCATTTAGCATATCATGGACATTTCCATTTGATTACATACATTTTGTAATGGCATTTTAATTATTTAATAATATGTCCTAATTTGTATGTACATCATTTATTTAAATATTAGTGTTGATCACTTAGATTGATGCCAGTTTTCATTCTGTTAAATCGGGCCTGTGAAACACATGCATTAATGTTTTATAGTATCCTGGATTATTTTATTAAGATTGATTTCCAGAAATAAGGGCAGTACATCAAAAGTATAAATATTTAAGGATTCTTGCTTGTACTTGATGTTTTCAGGAAAGATTTTAAAACTAATTTATGCTTAAATTGGTTATATATGAGAGTTCTGCCTCACCACAACATCTATACATGCATGCATTATTGTAAAATATCTCTAATCTCTAAGTTGACATGAGAAAAGTGATAACTCACTGTAGGTTTAACTTACATTCGTGGTGAGATTAAACATTAAATACATTTATTAGCCACCTGTAATTATTTTCTGAACTATCTACTTATCTATTTTACCATTTCTTCTTCTAGTTGGGTGCTGGCCTCTTCTTAACAGATTTGTAACAAATCAAGAAAAGTAGAAATACTAATTATACTTCCCTCTTTGCTCCCACGTGTATTCTTCAATGGCAGCCTCTTCTGGTGCTTAGTTCTATGCTTCAAGAAAACGTGCTTGTTTTTGTCCTTCCTTCATTTCGAAGCACTAGACAACACCTAATAACCTCCCATATGGAAGGTAAAGATGTAAATAAATCGTTTGTACTCTTGCCTTCTTTTCCCTTCTCTTCTCACAGTTTCAGATTTACACTATTTTTAGTTTTCTACTAGTTATTTTTTAAATTTTTATTTGAGAGAGAGAGAGAGAAAGTGAGCAGGGGAGAGAGGCAGAGGAAGAGAGAGAGAATCTTAAGCAGGCTCCACGCTCAGCATGGAGCCTGATGCAGGGCTTCATCCCATGACCCTGGATTGTGACCTGAGCCAAAATCAAGACATCCCTCCATTAGTTATTTTTGTAGCTTAAGATGACTTGAACCTGTATTCTTTGTTGCATCAAATTTTGAAAGTACAGTATTATTTTGCATCATGAAGATAATTATCTTTTCTCCCTTTCTTCACCGTTCGTGTTTTATATCAACATGAAATTGACTTTATTTTTCCTACACTCAATGTTTAAAATTATACCACATTTAATTTGCTTCATATTTTTATTTATATATAATTTAAAATTTTTCACTTATATCTTGGAGAGCTTCCTGATTCTTCATTACCACTGCATAGTATTTTATTGCATGGTTGTTTCATAATAAGTGCACTATATATAAACATTTACATTGTTACCAATATTTTGCTATTATAAAGTTGAAATATATGAAATTACTAATTTTGGAGAAAGATAATGAAATATTGGCATTTTCACAAATATCAATCTAATACAAAGTGCTGTCTTTAGAATATATTTCTAGGAGTGTCATTTTGATCAATTTTGCCAAATTTTTTCCTTATGGCATTTGTATGAGGATTTCTACTTTCTCCTAGCATTGCTGACATTTTTTTTTGCTCTGACTTTGGAGTGTTGCCAATTTGAAATGTAAAAAATGGCATCTCATTTCAGTTATAATACATTTTTATTACTGTGAATGAAATTGAGCATCATTTCATATTTTAAAGGCCATTTTTAATTAATTATTTTGCTGAACTGTATCAATATCCTTTGAACTCTCTTTACAGAGATAATATTTGACACATAACATGATGCTAATTTAAGGTGTACATGTTGACCTGCTACATTCTGGTGTGGTTGCCATTGTAGCAAAAGATATCACCTCTGTCACATCAGGTAATTATCGTTTCTTTTTTGTGGTTGGAGTAATTGAGATATAGTCTCTTAGCAAGTTTGAATATTGAAATACAATATTGTTGTCTATATTCCCTGTACCTCGAATTGGATTTACAGAACTTGGTCAATGCTATTTGGAAGTTTGTACCCTTAAACAGCATCATTCTTATTCCCCTGCTCCCCAGCCCCTGGTAACCACCATTTTACTCTCTGCTTTTACCAGTTTGGCTTTTTTAGACTCCACATGGAGGTGATATCATACATAATTTGTCTTTCTCTCTCTGAATTAACTCATTTAGGATAATGTCCTCAAGGTCCATCCATGTTTTTGCAAATGGCAGGATTTCCTTTTTTTCTCATGGCTGAATAAAATTGCACTGTATATCTCTATCACACCTTCTTTATCTGTTCATCTATCGATGGACACTTAGAGGTTTCCATAGCTTAGCTATTGTGAATAATGCTGCCATAAACATGACAGGGCAGATATCTCTTCACTATCTGTTTTCATTCCCTTTGGTATATACCCAGAAGTGAAATTGCTGGATTGTGTGGTAGATCAATTTTTAATATTTTGAGGACCCTCCATATTGCTTTCCAGGCATTGCTCCTCCAATGTTATCTTGCATCCAGTGGGCTGACCAGACATCAGATGCCAGATAGCCTCATTTTGTTTGGAAGGCAATTCGTTTATTCTGTAAAGAAGCTTTTAGGATCTTCTTTTTATTCTTCATGTTTTTCGGTTTCACGTACCCAGCATGGGAGTTTTTGTGTTTGTTTGGCGACTCTTACTCTGTTTGTCGTCAATCTGATGATGTGTCTTCCTTCAGCTCTAGGAGGTTCTTTTCTGTTATTATTTTGAGGTGTGTCCCTCTCGACTCTCTTACTCTTTCTTTCCAGAATTCCTACTTGTTGGACAGTGGACAACCTATATGGTTTTATTCCTCATCTCTCACATGTTTCCTGACTCATTATCCTTTCATGCTCTGTATTTTGGGAGACATCCTCAACCTTCTTTTCCAGTCATTCTTTGGTTGTACAGTAATGCTTAATCTTGAGACTCTTCATCTTCTCAGTTTGTTCCTTGCTCATAGCTTTCTAGTTTTGTTTTATAAATATAATACTTTCTCTGACCACTCTGAAGGCATTCAAGGTTCTCAAAAGCCTCTCTGTTTTCTTAACCTTTCAAAATACCATTTACAATTTTCATTTATTTTGTGCTTTCTCTTGTATGCTACTGGGTTTCATCATGTATCTGGCATTTCCTTCTTATTTATCCATTCATACTTAAGAAGGGAGTAGATTTTCTATGCTACCAGGAGCACAAGATGCTTCTGTAGGTATTTTCTCTAAGGAGCTCTGTGTGGGGCCACTTCGATAGGTAAAGCTACATGATCTAGGCAGCAGGCTGAAGATCCCATTCCCCAACTTAAAGTCAACACCAAATGCATTTTATTCAGCATGAAAGGGAACAGGGAAAAGGATGCTTGCCATGAGAATCTGACTTTTGCCCAACGATGATTTTGCTTCCTTTAGAGAACAGCCTTTGGAGTTTTGCCTGGGGAGGTCATGCTGGCCATTTATGCTCTGCACTTGACTTTATGGGATGGGGAGTAAGATGGGAGTTCTGACTACTCTAGTTGTCTCATATGTAACTCATTAATTATTTCACTGAAAATATAACTATATCACAATATATACTTGCCCATGTCATTCCTCAGATGCATACTCAATTATCCTGTGTCATAGGGGTGCCTGGAATCTGGCTATGTATGTTAATATAATTGCTGGAACCTTCTGAGCTCCATGGCTAATTTATAAGTAGATTCTGTTGACTTTATGTTAATTCTCCCTCAGCCTTCTAGGTGGCTAGATGTCTTCCTTTACCTCACTTTCTCAATTTTTCTCCTCCCTGTTAGGGGAAAGGGACTCTCTTCCCCCTCTCCCCCCAAATAAGCATCAATTTCCTTCTCCTTTTTATTTTTTATCGTGGATTTTGGTTATTCCTATACAATTCTGGCAGACTGTAAATAGACTCTACATAGAAGTTACCCTAATAACATAATTTCAGCAATCCTTCCAATTTACATTTGGCTTCATGGAAGACTTAATTAAGTAACAAGGAAACTTTGATGAAAGCTAATACAGAGGACATCAGGGGGGATGACCTTAGACTAGGCTACAGAACATTCCTCAACAACTGATCCTTGGATCATCAAGACACTTAGAGACTCAAAAAATCTAGAACTGTAAAATAAAGAATACTAAATAATGATAGCAAGAAATAAAAACTGCTGACCTTATTTTTGCTAAAAGTCCTGTTCTTTCTTACTTTGTATATGCATAATGTGGTCATTTTTAAAGCCTAGTGCCTTCTGAATGTGCTCTTTGGTCATTCTTTTTTCTCCTATTCTCCTTCTCTGGTTCCTTTGTCACAGTTCCTTTGTTACTGCACATTTCAGTGCTCATTCCCTTTGTTGCTCTTCATGACTTCAGTCCTGGAATTTCCTCCATCTTCCTTCCTCTACCAAAGTACCCCATTGGAACTCTTGAGAGCTGTTCCACTGTATCCCCTCTTGGGCATCTTCCTATCCTACATCTGGATACTGTCTGCTCACTCAGAGGTCAGAAACCCTGTGACCAAGCCAGATGTCAAGATGGAAATCCAAGACAAAAAGACTGTTAATTCTCAACAATTAGTTCTAGCCATTAGCTGATGGAAACAAAATGCACATCAATATCAGGACTTTGAATAAGATCATACACTTGGCCTGTGCAGAAGGAGGTAATACACCATACAAAATGTTGAGCACAAAAGTGGACGCAGAACAGAAAGCAACAGACAAGTTGTGATGTTTTTAATTGAACATTTTAAATGGACAGAGGAGTAGCAATGGAATAGCCTCACTTGTAAGTGGCCCTGAGAATTTCAGGCTATGCTGCCTATGGCTGCTTCTGGCAAGAACTATTTGTTAATACAGCTTGTACTGGTGACAGACAAGCAGAGGGCTCCTCACAGCTGTCAATTTCTCTAATGAAGGAAGAAAAGAACACATGCACTAGATTTCTGTATTGACTTCTCAAGAGCTGGCGCGAACCTCCAGGTGCCAACCTATAAATACTTTTGAAAACAGAGTTGAGACTGTCTTTCATATTGGTGCTTTTAATCTATTCACACCAATATCAACCAAGTAAGTAGAGCAGAACTTCAGTAACAAGGCATTGCTTTTTACTGTAATGGTCTAAAATTTGACTTTATTATGTATCTTTATACGATTTTGTGTGAAAAGTTGGAGAGGGTTTCCATGACTGATAACAATCTTATCTCTCCGAAATGTTTGATTTATACAGATTCTTTCCATAACAATGACATGATTTTAAAAAAATTAAACTACCCTTCTTTGCCAAGATGATAGCAATCTTTTTTGGTCCGTCTTATAACTTATCTCTAAAATGCCCGTCTTCATGATATGCCGATCATTAGAGTAATGCATATTTGATGACAATGGGTAATAAATAACATTTCAAAGCCTATTTCTAGGCATTGATTGATGTACATATTGTTTTGTGTGCTGTGTCTAATGACCACATCTTACTTTTTCTGTCTTTTTTTTTTAACATCACCTGCTGAGGAGTAAATGAGAACTGACCTGTTTTGAAATCCTCTTGCAGAAATAAAACTCTTATCCTATTACTTTTGTGGCTGGGGAGAAGATTTGGCACACGTAGTGTCATTCATTTGCAAATGCAAAGTCACCCACTTGAAAGCCTATTCACTCCGAGGAAGATACAGTCTATCAAACAAGATCAAGGGTACTTTTTATAGACTCACAAACATCTCTCTTTATGTACATACATAAAAGGAACTGATAAGAATAGAATTTTTCTCACTGGGAAAAGTCCCCTAAGTAAAAATACCCGGTTCTGGGAAATTTATTGATCATAAAGGGGAAGTACTCTTGCAAAAGTGCCGCTAAGCGACCCGGGCTCTATTGATACATAACACGTCTATGGCTCAGTACTACTGAGAAATTCTCTTATGTGCTCTTTGGGAAAAACCAGTGCAGACACATTCTTAATGAGCACTTTACCCGTTCTTGTATCACTTGCAGATAGCCACTCGGCTGTTTGCCCAGGGATATTAAACCCCAGGGGAAAGGACGAGGCCTTGCTTGGGGTCTCAGTCTGCCTGTGCTGTTGTGGTCTACACGAATCCCTGGCACCAAACCCCTAGTCCCACCGGGCCCTGTCCTCACTGGACACAAGCCACAGGTCAGTGCGGCCACCAGTAAGATTACGTGTCAGCAAAGTGGAAAACATATCAGTCCCACCAATCGCCTTGACTCAGTTTTCAAATGTTTTTCTTTCTAGCATGAACTATTCACTGTTTTCCTTGTAGGGAGTGTCTGTGAGTACAGGTGTTGTGCAGTTGCTGGGTTCATTTGTTTCTTCTTTTTCTGCTGACTTAACTTTTTTTTTTTGAATGTCAGTTTATAAGGGAGCCCTGGCATCTAAGTTCGGGAAAGAAGAATAAAAAGAATAGGGGCGCCTGGGTGGCGCAGTCGGTTAAGCGTCCGACTTCAGCCAGGTCACGATCTCGCGGTCCGTGAGTTCGAGCCCCGCGTCGGGCTCTGGGCTGATGGCTCAGAGCCTGGAGCCTGTTTCCGATTCTGTGTCTCCCTCTCTCTCTGCCCCTCCCCCGTTCATGCTCTGCTCTCTCTGTCCCAAAAACAAATAAACGTTGAAAAAAAAAAAAAAAAAAAGAATAGAAGAGGGAGAAAAAGAATCAAAGCTCATAGGATAGATTAAGAATTATAAATAACTTAATCTGAGAAATGGTCAGTCGTGCACAGGATTTAGGGAGGTTGTCTCAGTATTTGCTTCAAATTCCAAAATGGCTAAAATGTGCCAAAAATTTCCTATTTTATTTGATTGCCAACAATGAGATAGGCAGGTAAGCTTTTTTATTTTATTTTATTTTTTCTTTTTGAAAAGACATTCACTTACTTTCTTCATTCTTATTTAACTCCTGTATTAGATCAAGAACATACTTTGGTGAATATGATGTCGGATATTATTATTCTGGGATCCTTTCATGAAATTATTTCCAAAAATGAGTTAATAATGATTTCTGGTCTCTCGATTATTCACTGTTCTCTTATTTTGCTACTTTTGCTTCTTTGGCCTACAAGCCTCTAGAGATAGCATAGATTCCAAGGGCGCTTTTCAGCCATCCTAATGTAATGGTGTAAAACCATTAAATTCACTATTTGTTGGTATTCATTTATTTACCAGCCTTTCCTCAACCACAGTCAATTTTCATTATTCAACTAGTCCCTCAACCAGATCAAAAATTATATATTTACTGTTAACACATACAAAATATTAGGTGCTATAGTGAATTTCAAAAAGGTCCAACCTTGTTCTGGTTTTGATAGGCACATTACCATATTTTATTCTAACCTGGCCACATGGTTGATTCTTTGCAAATCCTGTGTGTCATGCTAGAAATTCACAAGTATCAGACCTATTCATGTTCCTGAAGTGTGTATTATGAGGAATAAAAAAGTAAGTGAAAAACCAAGCATTTGGGCTCAGTGGGTGTTTACATTGGAAGGTTATAATATTTTCAAAATTTGCCCATTGGCATATAATTTATATTTATTGGTCACCAATGTATACTTATAAGTTAGAGTAAAGATGTGCGCTGGGCATTTGTTAAGATGGATAATTTTTTTTTTAACCTAAAGTGACATGAAGTTTAATAAGCTGTTAATTCACTTATCCTGGAAATTTTCTTCTAGGATAGATAGTTTGGGAAATATATATTTGGAAAAAATCTAGAGATTTTGGAAAAGTTGGATGTCCTTTCTTTGAAAGGAAAATAATGTAAGCACTTTGAAGCCTGAATCAATGAAATTTAAGGTTTCAAGTTGGTTATCTCCAGGGCCTTGGAGAAACCATTCTGGCTGAAATGAATTTGGTGACACAACCTAAGTCAATGTCCTAAATAATAATCCTTTCAATCATATGAGATGCCATTATAGTGTATTACTAGTGCACCATGGTTAAATTAGAACTGCTACCTAGAGAATGATAATTATACCTGGTTACATGTGTACCATATACATATACACGTGTGTGTATACATACATGTATATACCATATACATACATATATGTACCATATACATATACACGTGTGTGTATGCATACATGTATACATACACACACATAGATGATGTATATTCATACATATGAATATATATAATTTTATTTGAAAAACTCTCATGAGATGATCCATTGAAGTTGCCCCATAGAATTTTATAATAAAACTGAAACACAAAGAAATAATTTGTTATGCTGTCTATGTCAAACACTAATTCGAGCAGGTGCTTTCTTTCCATCTTAAGAATGTGTTTTTGTTGTTATACTTTAAGCATCATTATCATTTCCACTGAGATCTTGAGGGAAGTATTGCATTTCATTACCTTTTGTATCTTGTATCTTCTATCTTGGCATCCGACCTACACTGAGCAAACTATGAAATTTGAATATGAAATATGAACATTTAGGTACATTCACTTGGGTGAAAATTGTCATCTTTCTGGTCAGAGAGCGCATCTCTCAGGACTGTAATACTACATGCATTATTAAATGATCTGGGATAAGCAATGTAGAGGAAGAACAGAATACCATCTAACTTGTAATCGTCGTCCGGGATAGTAACTGTCTTAAGTGGTAAAAAATTACTGTCGGTGCTTTCTAGAGCCATTAAGAGCTTGCTGCACCCTGGAGTGCTGTGAGCCATAAAAGCAGAGTGGAGATAAACACACCCTGGGGTGTCATAAGCCATGAAGCACAGATGTGTTCACCCATATTATGATAACCGTTGCTTAGAGAAATCCTGTTTTTAGTAAAAGAAGAAAAAGAAGGAAAAATGCATTTTCCTATTCAATAAAGATGTAGCAGTTTAATCTCTCATTTCTTAAGCATGTAAGGCAACCGGACTGGGAATTTTTACATAGATAGATCTTTCCCTTTAGAATCTCCTTCCGGTATTGCAAAGTGATGTTTTAAGACCTGACTGTACATTATGTACAATGACTGAATGAAACAAACCAAAACTTCAGCCTTAGTATCAGGACTTTAAAAAAGTGATCTGGTTTGTAAATATTGCCAGACTTCAGTTACTTTCCTCTTGCACAGGAAAGAGAAATAACAAAATTCCGTAGCTTTTATATCTGCACAAAACTAGATTCAGAAACGTTGGGCTTATATCTTGGCTCTGCTATTGGCCACAAACTAACTTGTGCAATTCACTGTAAAAATGAAGGCTTAAGAGGATAATCTCTAAAGCCACCTATAGGTCTGACATCCTAGATATATGCTTACCTATCTCTCTTTTAGGTCAAATTCATAGTAGCCAATGTACAGCCAGGCTTGATTAAATTGGAGATTTATATTCTCAAGCCACTGTTAAAGTATAAATTTTAATGGAAGTTTTAGCATCAGTTGAACACATTATTTGGATCTCCAGCATAGACGTTATCTCAAGAAGATTCTTACTGTTAGGTGCCCGATCTGTTGGTGTTTCATCTACTGGATGAGATTTAAAAGATATTAGACGTAGTTCCTCAAGGCAAAGTTGATGTGTGTGATTACATTGTTGAAGAACATTTTCAGTTTCCTTTGGATATCTCAAATGAAAACAAAGGGTATTCATATAGCTCTCCCAAAAACGACTTCTAAAATTTGTTGGCATTTTAAGTGTGTTGCTACTTTAATCAGAGACAAAGTGAGCAAATTTCATGATGTAGTCATGGTGAAAATATCAAATTTTATGGTTTGTCACAGACTAATAAGCAAATAATATTAAGGCTGTGCAGACTCTTTTTCAATAACTTGAGCGATTATCAAAGATTACACAGGACATGTTTAGCAAAAGAACAAAAACTAATAAATACGAACATCAGCCTGTGAGCTGTGCCTCATTAATTCTTTACACACCAGTGAAATTGGAGTAAAGCAAGAAATATTCATTGTATAATAACCAGGAACTTGTGTAGAGAAGTTTTTAAAATACTGTTTTTCATTAATAATTTAAGAGAATAAATGAATTTGCTATTTTAGGAAAGTGAATTGGCATTGCCTGGATTTGGCACTGAAAATACTATTGTGTAATAGAGAATGAACCTGACCCAATGCCTTTCCTTCACCTCCTGGAAGGTGATCTCTAGGTTCCTGAAATGTCCTGCCTGATAGGAGTATTTTTTTTTTTTTCCAGTTGGAGGCTTTGGTCCCTGAGCAGACTAAGTGTGATTTATGGTGGGATCTTTGGGCCATGTCATATCAGTTCTGATCTCCAGAGGAACTAAAGGTATTAGCCTGACCTCCTGGAAGGTTGGAGACTAAAAGTCAGCCTTGCAGGCAGTGTGTGATCAGTATATGTGGACACCAAAGGCTGGATGAGCTTTTCTGGTTGGTAGTACCCTATGTGTGTATTGTCACATCAGAGTTGGAAGGAGGGAATGTTGTCCTTGACTCCATGACAAGAGAACAGCTGGAAATTCCTCATTGGATCCTTCTAGGACTCTACCTTACGTGTCTCTTCTCTTGGCTGATTTTTTAAGACTTTTTTTTTAATGTTTTGTTTTATTTTTGAGTGAGAGAGAGAGAGAGAGAGAGAGAGAGGAGAGAGAGAGAGAGTAAGGAGGGGCAGAGAGAGAGGGAGACACAGAATCCTAAGCAGGCTCCAGGCTCTGAGCTGTCAGCCCAGAGCCCGACGTGGGGCTCGAACCCACAAACCGTGAGATCATGATCTGAGCCGAAGTCTGATGCTTAACCGACTAAGCCACCCACACACCCCTCCTTGGCTGATTTTAACTTGTATTTTTTCCCTGTAATAAACTGTAAGTGTGACTATAACAGAGTTCAGTCACTTTTGTGAGTTCTAGTGGATTACTAAATTTGAAACCCCCAGATCTGCAATTGGTGTCAGAAGTGAAGGCAGACTTGTGGGGACTGTTTGCTCAGACCTTGTAATTTGGTTAACTCTGGGTAACTACCTCAGGCCAAATGAATAAAACTAAAACAACTAAAAAATAAGATAAATCAAATACACACACACTCACACACTTACATGTGTGCTACACAAGATAAAACTAATGTGTACATATATATATATATATATATATATATGTACGTTAACGTATAGATATTTTATATAATTATCACTTTTGCTTGCCCCAAATCCCTTCCCCATTTTCTTCTAATAACAAAATTCCTCCTTCCTAACGGTTACACATTCTGTCCCCACCCACCTCCTACTCCTGGGGTAGTCACATGACCCAGCCTCGGTTAATCAGAGTCCTCCCTGAGTTCCTGTCCTTTTGGAATAAAATGATTAGTTTTCACAAGCAAGCTAGACCAAAGTCCTTCCTGAGATTGGTCTGTTAGAGCTATTAAGGAAAAATCTCTCTTTTTATCTAGAGTTGCCACAAGGACAGGATATATCCTTGGGGTTGCTAGTAGCCATTTAGGCATCTCCGCTACATGTAAAGAGGTGCTACTTTTAAGAATGAAGAACCCCAAAGAGAAAGGAAATTTCAAGAAATAGAGATAAATCCAGTGGTACAATTTCACTTGATTTCTTGGGTATTACACTCTTTGTGTTTCCTGACTATCTGAGCCCATATTCTCCTTCTGCTTTTTGCCAGAGTAGTTTGAAGGTATTTTGTTTTGTTTTGTTCACAAACTTGTAGTAAAGATTTAGGTGTACAGCAAAATTAAGGAGGAAGTACAGAAATTTCCGATATAACTCCTGCCAACACATGCACAGCCTCCCCCATTGTCAACATTACTCAACCAGAGTAGTGCACTTGTTACCAAGGATAAACTTACATTGACACATCAAAATCACCTGAAGTCCATAAGTTACATTGGGGTTCACTTGGTTTTATACATTCTGTAGGTTTGTACAAATGTATAATTATGTACAACCATCATTATATCATAGGATATTTTCACTGCCCTAACAATTCTCTACGCTCTCACTATTCAGGTCCCTCCACCACCCACCCTGGCAAATGCTGATCTTTTTATCATCTTTATATATTTGCCTTTTGTAGAATGCGACATAGTTGACAATATACAGGCTGTGTCCTTTTCAGAGTGGTTTCTTTCACTGAGTAATTTGCATTTAAGATTCCTTCATGTCTTTTCATGACTTGATAGCTGTTTTTTTTTAGTGCTGAATAATATTCCATTCCATTGTCTGTGTATACCAGTTTATTAATTTATTAATTCCCTCACTTACTGAAGAATCCCTGGTTGCGTCTTAGTTTGGGCAATATGAGTAAAGCTGCTGTATGCATCCATATGCAGGCTTTTATGTTTTATAAGTTCTCAAGTCCTTTGGGTAAATAACAAGGAACATGACTTCCGTGTTTGGTACAAATATGTTTAGCTCTCTGAGAAACTGCTAAACTGATTTCCAGTGGCCGTACCTACCACTTTGCATTCATAGCAGCAATGTAGGAGAGTTCCTGTTGTTCCATATCCTCACCAGCATTTCGTGTTGTCACCTTCTGGATTTTGTTCATTCTGATGGGTGTGTAGTCCTATCTCATTGTTGTTTTAGTTGGCATTTCTCTGATGATATATGATGTGGAAAATCTTTCCATGCCTATGGAAAGATGGATTTCCATCTGTATATCTTCTCTGGAGAGGTGCCTGTTATGGTCTTTGTCTCCTTTTTTAATTGGGCAGTTTTCTCACTGTTGAGTTTTAAGAGTGCTTTATATATTTTTAACAACCTTTAATAGTCCTTTATCACATGTGTCTTTTGCAAATATAGTCTTCCAGACTGTATCTTGTCTTCTCATTTTCTTGACATTGTCTTTTGCAGAGCAGAAGTTTTCAATTTTATTGAAGTCCAGCTTATCAATGATTTCTTTCATGGATCTTACCTTTGGTATTGTATCTACAAAGTTACCACCATTCCAAAGGTCCTGTAGGTTCTCCCGTATGTTATCTTATGGAAATATTACAGTTTTACATCTTAAATGTAGGCCTGTAATCCATTTTGAGTTAATTTTTGTGAAGGGTACAAGTTTTGTGTTTAGATTCGTTTTTTTCTTTTCTTTTCACAATGGATGTCCAGTTGTTGACAGCACAGTTTGTTAAAGAGACTGTCTTTTTCGATTGCATTGCCTTTGCTCCTTTGTCAGAGATCAGTTGATTATATTTATGTGGTCTATTTCTGGGCTGTCTATTCTGTTCCATTGATTTATTAGTCTGTTCTTTCACTAGTATCATACTGCCTTGATTTCTATGGACTTATAATAAGTCTTGAAGTCAGGTACAAGTCTTCCAACTTTGTTCATCTCCCTCAATATTTTCTTGGCTGTTTTGAGACTTTTGCCTCTTTGTATAAACTTTAGATCAATTTGGTAATATCCATAAAATAACTTGCTGAGATATTGATTGGGATTGCATTGAATCTGTAGATTAAGTTGGGAAGAACTGATATCTTGACAATATTGAGTCACCTTATCAATGAACATGGAATATCTCTCTATTTGTTCTTTGATTTCATTCATTATCTTTGTTGTTTTCCTCATATGTATCTGGCACGCATTTTGTTGGATCTAAGTATTTCAATGTGGGGGATGTTAATGTAAATGGCATTGTTTTCAATTTCAAATTGCATTCGTTTATCGTTTGTATATAACAAAGCAATTGACTTTTGTATATTGAAACCTTGCTATGATCACTTATTAGTTTCAGGATGTTGTTTGTTTTGTTGTCAATTCTTTCAATTTTCTACATAGAAGATTATGTCATCTGGGAACAAAACCAGTTTCATGTCTTCCTTCTGAATCGGCATGCCTTTTATTCCTTTTCTTGCCTTACTGCATTAGCAAGAACTTTCAGTATGAACATCCTTTCATAGTATCTGATCTTAGCAGGAAAGCTTTGAGTTTCTCACCATTGAGCATGTTAGCTGTAGGTATTTTGTAGACAGTCTTTGTCAACTTGAGAAAGTTCCCATCTATTTATAGCTTACTGACAGTGTTTATCATGAATGAGTGCTGGCTTTTGTTAAATATGTTCTGCTTGTATTGATATGATCGTGTGTATATTCAAAAACTTTGAGGGTTTAAGAAGTGAATAAAGCAGAGCCTTTTCTCTCACTCTAGTAGAAGCAGTGATGCCATATGGCAGAGCTTCATATGATTTAAATCTTTTTATTCCCTATAATATCTTCCTACCAAGTTTCCAAAATAACCAAAACATACATGCTGTTACCATTCAAAAGCTTTAAGAGTTTTCCAGGAACATTTATGGCTGTTCATCATTTCTCTAAGCCTCTCTTATAAAGAAATTCTGGAGACACCTGCGAGTAATGTAAATAAGGAATTTTTACAAACATTCTGAGATTTGAATTTTTCTTTTGAATTATAGTTCTAAATATAGAAAAAGTTTTATGCAGTCTTGGGAGGTAGAGGTGATTTTTTTCCTCCTAGAGGTATCAGGAGATTTGATGGGGTGGCAAATTTCTAGTTGAGTCTTCCAGAATAAGTATGATTTTGGAGACAAGGGAATTTGGACAGAGAGAATTGCATAAATACATCCATGGAAATAGAAAAAATGTCAGGCATATTTGGGGCAGTCAGTTATTATGAATTTGGAATGTTAACAGGCAGATGGTGTAAAGGTGGGCTGGACAGCTGAGTTAAAGACAAGTTATTGTGGACACTGAATGTCAGACTGAGAAATCTAATTTATTCTGCAGGGAATGTGGATTGGGTGAAATATTTTCAGTACAATGAAGACATCAGAACTGTGCTTTAAGAAGATTAATTTTGTGGTACTTATAGAATGAAACAGACAAAAGATATGAAAGAAGGGATACCTTTATCATGTCTGATAATATATCTTTTAAATTCATTTTTTAAAGAAAATGTCACATAGTAACCATGAGAACTTTACACTTTGAGGATGTGATTCCGCTGTCAGTAGTGACATTCACTTCCCATTTTCTCTGCTGATGAAGGATGGAAGTCAGGTTCAGCTGACAGTGAGAAGAATCACAAAACAGGGTCAGTATGAAATCTAATTAATTAAGAAGGCAAAAGATTCTGTTATATGTATATCATGATATCTTCTGGTTATATGTTACCAGTAATAATAACAGTAGAGAAGGTGGAAGAAAGGGAAGGAGGCACCTGGGTGGCTCAGACGATTAAGCGTCTGACTCTTGATTTTGGCTCAGGTCATGATCTCATGGTTTGTGAGTTCAAGCCCTGTGTTGGGCTCTGTGCTGACAGTACAGAGCCTTCTTGGGATTCTCTCTCTCCTTCTATCTCTGCCCCCCCCTCCCCCCGGTAAATAAATAAACATTAAAAAGAGGAAAGAGAGAGAAAGGTAAGGAAAGAAACAGAAAGGGAAAGAGGGGAGGGAAGTAGGGAGGGAAGAAAAGACAAGAGGAGAGGATGGGGAGGGAATAAATATATCCAGTGACTCTAATGGTAAGGTCCTTGAAGGTTTACTTAGACAAAAATTTTCCTTCATATTTTATGTTTATCAAAGTAATAATTTGGAAGCTATTGCATATCAATGTAAAAATCTGAGGTAGCCATTAGTTCTCAGCTTTCTGGAGTCAAGGCAGGGGTTATACTTCCTGGCTCACTTAGGTTAGGTAGGGATGTGTGACTGGTTTGGGGCATGAATTCTGAGTGGAAGTTCTGAGTGTTGCTTCTGGGCTGGGACATTTGATTGCCTGTGTGTGATCCCGGATCCCGCAGAGCTGTCTCTCCTTCTGGCACAGATGGTGGCTGTTCCCTCAGCCTGCATCTCTGAGACACAATGTTTTTTTTTTGTTTGTTTGTTTTTTTTTACCAAGTCACATTTGCATCAACAACATATGAGCACACTGGCCTAATTGCACTGTCCGCGATATTGACTTAACTTCATGTTTTTCCAGTTTGATAATCTGATAAACATATAACATCTTGCTGCATTAAACTTTTAAATTTAATTTTTCTTTGCATTTGGAGAGCATGAATACAGATTAGAGGCCATAATAAGAATTTCTAACTTTTCAAGTAATGTTTTATTCAAGTAATACATACACCTGGTAACCAAATAATACAGATGATTTTATGATCAATATGAACTATTTCTTGAACTTTATATCCCAACTTAGTTATTACTCTTCAGAAGAAGCTTCTTTTTAAAATTGCTTCTGTTTTAGATCTTCTTTAGGTCCTTTCCATAGCTCACATATTTTTTACCTTTATTCATTGATTTATCAACTTTATCTAATAATTCCCGGATATATAAAGTAAGGATTTAGCTCACTTGCACTGGTCCATCCTCCGTCTCTTTTTTCCAAAATTTGATATTTATATTTTGCTATTATTCTTCTGTTCAGTTTTGTAAGTGTACATAATCAACACAAGTCACTCTTCCCTCTCCAAAGGCCATAGAGAGTGTTGCAGTTATCTATTGCTACATAAAAACCACCCAAAACCATGATAGCATAAATAAGTTTTATTAATCTCACAGACTCTACTGTTAGAAATTCAGACAGCACAGTAGGGCAATGTGGTCCTTCTCCGACAATGTTTGGGGCCTTAACTGAAAAGAATCAAAGACTGACCATTCTCCGTGGGGTGATCTCCACGTGAGCTTTCTCTGGTGAGCGCAGTAATAAAGTGGCTGAAGGTGGAGTCATTTCAAAGTCTTCATCATGTATATCTCTGGGGGTGATGCTAGTTGATTCTGGGACCTCAGCTTGGACTGTGAGCCACAGCATCTAGACACAGTCTTTCCACGTGGCTTAGGCATGTGGCAGGTTCAGAATACTTGGACTCCCTCTATGGTGGCTCAGGACTTCAAATGTTAGTGCCCAAAGAGAACAAGGAGAACGTTGTGTGCCCTTTTCTGTCATCACCATGGCCGTTGCTCAGTGCCACTTCTGCCTTGTTCCCTTAGTTAAGTGGGAGTCACTATGGTTGGCCCAGAGTCAAGGATAGGAGAAGGAACATAGATAGCACCTCCTGATAGAAGGAATATCAAATGGTTTACAAATATTTTTTAAAACTGCCACAATGACCTTATTTTCTTTCTTTCTCTACATGTCTAGCATCTGAACCACTGGGCCACCGTGAAAGAGTCCATTGGATTTTCCTTTCGTTTACTGCATCAGATGCTTAAAATAATGTTACATTTTATTTTGCTCTGTATTTTATATTTGAAACATGAATTTTTTGCATAGCTCCATTTTTTTCTCATTCCCTAGAGTTTCTAAGTGCATTTTTTGGTATTTCACAATTTGCCTTAATTTTGCCCTAAATTATTTTCTCCCAGCTTCTCAGTAATACCTTCTGGTCATAAAATCTTTTTTTTTTTTTTTTCCTTTCCTGGATGCCTTTCTCCCAGAGTTATTTTTATTTCATTTCATTTCATTTCATTTCATTTCATTTCATTTCATTTCATTTCATTTCATTTCATTTCATTTCATTTCATTTTTGTCTGCCTGACAATTTTCTCTAGAATGCCATCCTGACATTCTTATTTACTGTTCTCTTGTAATGGAGCCATCTATTCTTCCGTATTCTTGGTTTAGTCTTAGTTTTTTGAAGTTCATCTTCCAAGAAAAGTTATCAGTGTGATAAATTTTCTGAGTCCTTATCTGAATGAAAATATCCCCTTTCCTTGTTAAACTTAATAGTCTGGTTAGAGAGATAACATAATAAGTCAGCAATGAGTTTCTTCTCGTAATTTTAAAGTAATTTTTATATTGTTTTCTACAATCTAGTGCTGGTGAAGAGAATTCTGATGCCAGTCTCATTAACATTCTTTGTTGGGAGTCCTGTAGGTTCTTTTTCTCAGTGTTGACTCTTTCCTCCTATTTGGAATTTTTTTTTAGCATTTATTTTTATTTTTGGTTTATTCAGTTTTATAAACAAGTATGTTGATGTAGATATATTTTAAGTTATCATGTGTGTCATTTAATGGGGCTTTTTAATATGAAGACTGGTTTCCCTTAGTTCTACAAAGTTGTCCATAACATTTTTGGTGACTTTTCTCTTACTCATTTCCTCTCTTCTACTTAAAGGATACCTCATGATTAGAACTTGAGCCTGAGTATGTCTTGGCTTTTCTCTCATATTTTCCATTTCTCTTTCCCTATTGGATTTTTAAAAACCTCTAAAAGTTCTTTCTACTTCTCTAGTAGTTACTTTTTCATAGCATCCTGATCTTATTTTATAGTTAAAACTTTTTAAATACTTTTTAGAAAATTTAAGTTTTTTTTTCAAGTTCTGTTCTTTGAATTATATCTGTTTCACTTCTGTTAATGTCTCTTTCTTCTTCCCTTGCCCCCACCCCATTCATTTAGTCTTTCTTTCTTATACTACTTGCTTTGTTCAAAGGCTTGGTAATCTCTAGATATCCACATACATTTTTAAATGACTGGAGTTTATTCTGCTATTATATAAGCAGATATTCTTTCCAATGAAGTTTCTCTTTTGAGTAGAAATTCTGACTTGGAGTTCCGTGTGACAAGAGAGGGTGGTATGAACTAGCCAACCACCACTTAAGATGAGCAAATAGTAGGGGTTGGCTGTGTCAGACCATGAAACCTCCTCCAAATGTCAGATGATAATGGCTTTCTGCAGATCCAGCACTCAGATTGTATGCCTTAAGTTTCTTCAGATATTTCATACAATTCTATTATGCTAGAGTGAGCCGTCTGATATAGAAGAATAAATAAAGGCCATCTTTGTTCTGTGGGCTGGTGAGGGAAAGGAGGGTGGGCATGTTAATTGATACAGCCATGCCATAGCCCCTGCCTGCCTCCCCCCCCCCCCCCACTATTTTGGGCTCCATTTTTCACTTCAGAACTCAACCTTACTTGTTGACTCTGAGCTTAATTTTCCACCAGCAGGATTTGGCCAGCAAGGGTTATGCCCCTATTGTTGGTGGTCTTCTCATGTTATATTATGGGCTACAGTATTCTTTGACCTTTTCATCTGCCCACATTTTCCCAAAACATTATTTTTTCTGGAAATTTATAGAGATCTCTCCTTAATTAGTGACTCCATCCCTTCTGTTTTCTTAGTAGTTATAGGTTTATTTCCTCTAAATATTTATTTATGTATTGATGTATTATTTATTTTTACTTTCTTTTATTTTGGAGGGTCTTCAAAAATTTGAGACTCAAACTTTGTGTCCAGTCTTCCATCTTGAACCAGAAGCTCATAACTAACATTGTTTTAAACCGCATAAAGGATTTTAATTCTGTAAACAGGGGGAAGAAATCAGCTCCTTGCCTGTTTCCCGTGCCAACCTGATTGTGTCTGTAAAAGGCAAAGGACAGAAGCCACCTGTTTTCACATCAGGGTCTTAATGGCTCACCTGCAATCACTTGAACTGATGTTATAGTTAACCACATTGTAAAAACGGTTGTGTATCCAAAAGCAAGAGTTCCTCATCAGTGATAGCAATCTACACCTCAAGAATTGGATTGCTGCCATAGAACACATATGGATTCTGATACCACTATACATATTTCTTAGAGGGACTATTGCAACGAGCAGCTGTATATCTCAGTAGGAAAAATCTATCGATCATAGGCATTAAATACAAATATAGAGGATTACTTGTTCTGTATGGGGACATAAAAGACATTTCACTCAGACAGGGTGATCCAAATGAACAATTCTTTGCATAATGTGATATTAGGAGAGCTAGGAAGGCCTCAATTGCTACTGCCTGTTAACTGATGTCCAAAATTCCACCATCATTTGATTATAAAGCTGGTAACCCTGTGAATCGTGGCACAAGGTGTATAAGTTATTTGTACCTCTGTGTGAATAAAGGAACGGAAAGCAACTTTCTATAATGATGTGTAAACACGAAGGCGTGGAACCCACTACAGAGATGGGAGTATTCCTCCTAAAAAAATGAAGAGAGGCTGAGGGTCAGCACTGAAGGGTACTAGAGGCAAACTTCACCTTTTTAAGTGACCTGCTTAGACCTGCATGTAAAATATTCTAACCCAGGACTGCCATCTTGATCTACAGAGCATATTCAGTTGGACATATCTGAGAAATAGGCAGAGGAATTTTGAAGCAAATGACTATCAGAGATTTTCTTATGATGTTCCTAGAGTTATTTATTTTAAAAAGTAGTCTAAATGTCGAAACAGCATTTCATGTATTGCCCAGTAGATGCTTTATTACACTCACCATTGTATTATTAGTACATAATGCTAGCAGTGATGTTGGAGATAATTTTACTCATCAATGACAACATGGCATCTATCTGGGAGACACATGGTTGGATGCAAAGAAGTTCCTCCCTGTAAATTAAAAGATCAACCCATTCACCATTTCTCTTTCTCATCATTGCCCAGTTCATATCTTCTTTTTTCCTCAAATCTCAAACTCTCCTCCTCTCCACTCTTCACTCTCAGCTGACTACGTTCCCCCCCCCCCCCGCTCCCTGCTAATTCACTGAGAATTAAAATCAATCAAAAGAAAACCTTCATATTTGTCCACCATCCCATCTCCCCACTAACTGACATCTGCCCCACACCCTCTACTATCTCACAGATTATCACAGATTCTTATTGTAGATTCTGGAATTTCAATAGCCCCACTGTAGCCTGCTTGCTGTCCCCACTCTCTCCTTCATCTGGACCTTTTCACTCCAGATCACTTCTGATAGCACACATGCACCTGCTCTTATTTCTTCCCTCTTTAACCAACCAACCAACCAACCAAACAAACAAACAAACAAACGTTCTTCTTCAAGTCCTCACTATTCAAGCTCTTGCCTCCATTTTTATTCACCGGAATTGCCCATGTCAGCAAGTTCAATGCCCTGTGTGTTGCTAAATCCAGTGGCCCATCTTCATTTCTCATCTTACTTGAATGTGAAGTAGTATTTGACAATATTTGATGATCCCTCCTCCTCCTTCTCACACTCTTCCCATGTTGCTTTCTGGACACCATGCTCTCTTGCTTTTCCTCCTCCCTCGCTTGTTAACCTCTCCTCAGTCTCCTTTGTTCTCTTTCTTTTATATAAGCCTTTAATGAGTGCTGCCTTAGCTTAGGTACCCCCCCCTCCCAACCCCCAGAAGCAAAGCCTGGAACAAGGACTAGCCTGCAAGTAGTTATTTTTATCAAGTAATTCCAAAGGGAGGGGAATGGTGGGCTGAGAATCATGAATCAGGAGAGGAGGGGACGCCAGAGGATGGATGATTTATTAAGCTGCTAATAACTGTTGTGAATAGCTGGAACTTGATCCTTCTATGGGTTTTCTGAGAAACTAAAATTAACCTGGTAAGAGTCCAACCAGCGTGCTAATGAAGTCAGTATTTATGTATCCCACTTGTCAGGGTTTCCCCCCATAGCTCTGAAGTGAACATCAGAACTTTCTGGTGTGAACATACACTGGAAGGACCGGGCGAGCTACCACAGACTCTAAGGCAGTGTCCACAAAGATATGCCAGGGAAAAAAGCAGAAGTTGCACAGCGCTGCTGAGATGACGTCTCTTACGGTGGGCCACACCTGTACAGCAGCTGGCTGCGGCAGCAATGACTGGGGGAAAAAAAAGGTAGGCAGAGAGATTGTGATTCGGGGCACTAAATGTCATCCCTACAACCTCCCAACTTTGTGTCTCTGACTTGGAATTCCTGTACAGCCAACAGCCTGAGTGACATTCACATAGTCAACAGGCCCATCAATCTTCACATGCCCCAAATGGCATTTCTAGCGTTGTCCCTTCACACTGGCTTCACCTATTTTCAGGAGGAATACGACCACTTCTCGCCACCCCATGGCTACCACCTTGGTTCACGTTTGCCATTATGTTTGACCTGGACCACAGTCTTAACTGGTCTTACTGCCTCTTCCCTTGCCTCTCTTTAGGCCCTTCTCAACAGACCAGCCAGAGTGATCCTGTCGAAATGAAATTCATATCATGTCACTCCTCTGCTTGTTTCCTTCCAAAGGCTTCCTACCTCATTCAGAGTAATGAAGGCCCTGCATGCCCTGAAGGGCCCCACATGATCGGACTCAACCGGTCTGTTAGACCTCACCTCCTCTCCTCTCCTTTTTCTCCACCCACCCAGCCTCCTTGTGGTCCCAGAAATGCCCCAGGCCGATGCCAGCCTGGAATCATTCAAAGTGGTGTCTACTCTGCCTTCAGCTTTTGATCCTTCAGATAGCCTCAAGATTAATTCCCTCACTTCCCACTCTTTACTTAAATGCTATCTTTTCAGTGACAATCTGTACTGATCAACGTATTTCTGATTGCAGATTTCCTCTCTATTATTCTTTGAACTTTTTTTTTTTAAGTAGGCTTCATGTCAGGTGTGGAGCCCAATGTGGGGCTCAATGCTGGGCTTGAACTCACCACCCCAAGATCAAGACCTCGATATCAAGACCTGATCTGAGATCAAAAATCAGATGCTTAACCAACTGGGCCACCCAGGCACCCCTGTGCTTTGAACTTTTTTATGTGGTTCCCTTTTTCTTTTCTTTTCCATAGTACTTATGACCATTTAACATAGGATATAATTTACGCTTTAATTTTATCTTTTTAAAATTTTCTGTCTCTTCTTGTTAGAATGCACATTTCATGAGGCTGATATCCTTGCCTGTTTTGTTCACTGGTACATCCCAAACATCTGTAACAGTGTCTGATTTATTAATGGTCACATTTGACGAGTAAATGAGTTGATGATCTGACATCTCTCAAGTTTGCCACAACCCTTATGACCTTAAGCAAGTCTGGGTATGGATTCTTCCTGAGTTTGAGCACCTTTTAAAAATCAGTATAAAATATGTGAGCTGAGGCCATTTGAATTTTCGAGCTCTAAAATTTTACCATTATTGTTTCATAAGACCAAGCTGGGTAAAAGTTTTCCCGGTTTCCTTAAATTTTGAAAATTAGTGAAAGAAGATATTTCTGAATGTTATATTTAGCTTAGAAATCTATACTTTATTGAATGGAAAAAAGTGAACTATATTATTTTTGGTGTATAACTGAGAAATGAGATCTGCCTCTTTAACTGCTGCAAAATAAGCCTTGGATAAAGGTTCTAGGCTACTTTGCAGAAAACAAAATCTGCTTTGCAAAATGCAATTTTAAAATAATTTAAAATACATTTTTAGGTGTTAAGAGCAAATTTGCTAGTATCTTCTATTAGACTTTCTATTGAACTGAGATAAATATATATCATATATCAAATTTAGTATTAGAGTAGTGAATGCTTTCAAAATGCCCAAGGGCAAAGAAAAAATATTTCATGAGCTTGGAGGGGCTTATAAAATTTACCTGTGTCTGTTTCTACATTCTAACTAGAAATTTTCTTCTTATTGTAATTTCCACACACAAAAAAAAAACCTTCTTTTTTTGAATCCCAGTTGTTTAGACTAAAAGCCTGCACATGGAAAAGAGAAGCATTGCAAAATTCAATTAATCTGTTATCCAATCTGACAATGTCTAATAAGTTAGTACTATTGTGAGAGTGCACACATACTGAGTCATTATAGTGGAAAGGCTTTTCTCTTTTGAAATACATCTAAAGCCATGTCCAAATGATTGTTGTTGAATTTGAGTAAAAACTAAAATTCAGATTCTCAAGAGTAAAATAAATACCACATTAATGTCAAGAATAATGTCCCTAAGCATTATTCTTTATGTAGCTTAGGGATTTTGATTAGTTAAATTAGTTTTTCAGCCTTGTGTGGTTCACCATGACATATTATGGGCCAGGCCTAGTTCACTAGTTTACTTTAGCCAATATCATTGCAGGCAAATAAATTTCTGACTACATATATATTAAAGAAAATGCACATTCCACAGAACTGACTCTCTGTTAAGTATGACTTCTAAAGTTACGTGCTCATGTACGAGGTACATAATACTTGATGATGCCACTTTAAAAAAATGTGTCCTGAGTCTTAACGTCATTTTAGAGACAAAGGAAAACAGAGACTGTGTATTTGAGTAGCTGACCACTCACCGTGATAGACCAAAAATGATTATGAAGTTAAAGTAAAATTGAAAAAATTAATGAGTTAAGGAATAGAGATTATGAAACAAGAAAATTAATACTGTTAATACTACTCAAGAAGGGGCTTTGGATAATTGAAAAGTTATTTAGATAAGGAGCTGATCAGATTCTTCTGGCTTATAAAATATCCCCTTGTTTAAGAACAAAACAAACAGTTCGAAACAAAACAAAAGAACATTTGAAAGGTGTATTAACTGTTTTCCGAGTCCTCTCACAATATTATGGTTGCCATGTACTAAATGCCATACTAATGATTCTGCACAGATGATGCAATTTATGTAGTATCGGCCTTTAGTGAATGTGTTAGATGCTGGGAGGATATGGCTCCAACTATTTCTGTGTCTGTTGAGTTTCTCATAAGGATAGATCTATGTAAGCTTGATATACTTCTCATTTGAATATTGCACATAGTATAAAATGATGCATTTATAGTTCCCTAATGTACCACCTTACTGTTAGAGCAGGATTTATGTATTTCCCAGAATGTGTTAGACCTCATATCTTTCTCTGTAACAAACCTAATACACTGTGGTAGAGTAGCAATTCTAACATCTCTTCATCTTAACTGCATGCAGGGTAATACTAAAGGAAAGAAATAATCTAATGTCTCTAGTGCCTATGAATATTTTTCTAACAGCTTTTAAAACTCAATATAATATGTTTTACTGGGAACTAACTTTAATGAAATTATGTGAAGCACTAGCCTAACTATATTACAAAACATATATGCTTCTTGGTTGTAAATAAAGTATGAAAATAATTAATAATGGGCTTGATGCATTAAGGCACTCACTTCCTTAATGGGCTTTTAAGATGCTTAGGTATTTCAGGCAACATAATACAGACTAATAGGACACAATAAACACATAAATACACACACAATACACACTCTTGCGTAGCATATTTAGTATTATACTTCAAAACATAGCTTCTCCTTGCCAAATATTGTTGTTAACTTTGGTTCAATATGAGGGTATATAGTCTTTGAATAGGCATTTTATAGTTTGTTTCTTCTAGAGATCTCTAAGCATAAATTAATTTATTGTTTTAAAAAAAGGTATACATATGCTAGCAGGAAATGTATTTGTTTTCCTGTGAAAGTAAAAAAAAAATTCCTACTAACTAAAGTAATTTGAAAAATTGGATTAAAACTGATTTTCTCAATGGATTATTTTTTTTTTATTTTGTTGAATTAGAGTAGTTTTGGGCATTTTTAATTCACTTCCAGGAAACCATGTTGTCAGATGTTTTAACCCTTATTACATCATATTTGAAGGAGTAGATGTAGAAGCAGAGTGTAGAAGGGTTTTTTTTTCTTTGTTGCCTCTTCCCATAATTCTGATGTTTGACCTTGTTTTCCTGTATTTGTGAAGATGTACAGTTTTTATCCCATTTCAGTGCTCTTCCTTTAATATTTGTGAGCTCTGACTCCGTGAAAATGTACTGCGTAATAAAATGGGAGAGATTTACCTGTATAAATGACTGAATGACTGCTTTGGGTAATCCACATCTAGGAAAGAAGATTTTTGACATTAAAATTTTTTCTAAATTGGTGGAGACACCTGGGTGGCTCAGTCAGTTAAGCATCCCGACTCTTGATCTCAGCTCATATCATGATCTCACAGTTCATGGGTTTAAGCCCCACGTTGGGCTCTGTGCTGATGGTGCAGAACCTGCTTGCGATTCTGTTTCTCCCTTTCTCTCTACTCCTCCCCCACTCATGCACACACACACACTCTCTCTCTCTCTCTCTCTTGCTCTCTCTCTCAAAATAAATAAGTAAACTTAAAAATTTTTTTTTCTAAAATAATCCTTCACTGTGTCTGGATTCCAGTGACATTTCATTTAAAAGTGTTTCATAACTGCCTTGAAACCATTACATTAGAAAATATTAAGTAAATTTGCAGGAGTTTATCTCTTTTTTGTTTATTTAAATTTTACTATCCTGATAGTGTTCTTGCTCGAGGGGAGAAAAAAATCAATAATTTTCGGATATATACCAGATTTTCCTAGAGGAAAGGCAAGTATTTGCCTGCTGACCTTTGGTCCTTTCTAACTGCTTATTTTTTTCTTATAGAGAAAAAATGAGGCATCTGTAGTAATTGGTCACATTCTGTAAACCCTGATTCCTGGATAACGTACTATCTTAGCCATGGAATGTTATTTTAAGGCATAGAAACAAACCCAACCTAGTGAAGTTTTGTTATTTAATGGATAGAGAATAATATCTTAGTAAGATGCATCTAGGCTTATTAGAAACTTGTGCCCAGGGAACCAGGAAGCTCAGGGATCAAGGCTGATCCTTACGTGTCCACATTTTATCTCATTTCTGCTTTTTTCATATCTGTCAGTAAGCCGAGTATTTATTATTTATCACTCATCCATTTACCAAATATTGGTAGACCACCACCATTGCCCTCAGTTGGGTGCTAGATGGGGATTCAAGTGTGAACAAGAAAGATTGAAAATATTAAATGATTCAGTAAAGAGGTTATGCATATTTATATGGCACATAAACTAGATGAATACATAACTAGGGAATTAGCACTAGTCTGGGTTTCCAGAATTAGGCTGAAAAGTAAGGAGCTTAGCTTCTTCCTGGAGGCACCTTGCTATTTCTTTGCTATTGGTCATGAAAAAACCACTTGGTTTCTAGTCTTCAAGATCTTTCTTTTCAAGAACACAGTTTACTATACTCTCTTACTTTTAGTTACAATTGTCAAGAAAGAATATGATTGGTTACTGACAAACCAACAGATTGAATCTACTGGCACAATCAGATGTGATTGCATAAGTACAGGGGAAAGGATGGATTACAAATATTCATGTAGAATATAAATGGCTACCCAAGTACCCAAGGCAACCTCTTCAGCACTGATGTGTGTGAAGGCCAACCAGGCATTCTTTGAAAACTGCCATTAACTTTTTTCTCATCCATTGATGAAACTTTTGGATTGAGGCAAAAAGGCCTTTACAAATAGGTCATCAGCATATTTTAGTCCAGTGTTTGGTATCTGAGGGCGATTATTTTAACACATTTCATACAAAATTATTTCAAAGACTAGAAATGACATTTAAAAACCTATTCCAGATGTCTCCCATTTAACTAGACATAGTGAAAACTCTACTAGCTTCAGATCCCATCCTTGAAATTTAATCACCTGATTGCTTATTACAAGTGAGAGAATAGGGGTAGAGCTAAAGAATGGAACTTGAGAAATAGAGTAAGAGATTGATTATAATGGTTAATTTTATGTGTTGACTTGACTGGGCAATGAGTTGCCCAGACACTTGATCAAACATTATTCCGAGTGTGTCTGTTAGGGTATTTCTGGGTGAGATTAAGATTTGAATTAGAATGAGTAAAGCAGATCTCCTTCCCTAATGTGAGTGGCTTCATCCAAATAGGCTGAAGGTCCGGACGGAACAAAATGGCTGACCCTCCCATGAGTAGAAGGGAACTCCTTCTGCCTCACTGCTTTCCACCTGGAACATTAGTTTTTTCCTGCTTTCAAACTCAAACTGAAATATCAGGTCTTCTTCGTTCTTGATATTGCCATAGTTCATAGTGCAACTGGACCATTGGTTCTCCTGGACCCCTAGCTCGCTGACTACACATCGTGGCACTGTTCGCTTCTATAATCACATGAGCCAATTCCTTATAATAAATCTTTTCTCTCTTCTCTCTGTCTCTTCTCTCTTCTCTCTCTCTCTCTCTCTCTCTCTCTCTCTCTCTCTCACACACACACACACACACACACACACACCCTATTGGTTCTTTTACTTTGGAGAACCCTAATATACTGCTTGATGCTTAAACTCAAAGATTTGATGAATACAAGGAGTGAACATTTAAAGATGTATTTCTAACTTGAATAAAGTATATCGCGAGTTGTATGAAAAATCTTAAAGAATCTATGATAGTCTTCAAAACAATATTGCCCAATAACTTTCATTATAATTAGGTTATAAGCATTTTGTAAGGTTCACCTACTATTGTACAATTTCCTTAGGTAGCTATATTTCTCGAAGTTTCCTCTCAGTCAGTCATACCGATTAATCAGACTAAGATGAACTGAGATTAATGTGTGTATTATTTTAGTACAATTTTTAAAACCTGAATACTGATAGAGGTTAGATTCTAACTCTCATGTGATCCACGTTAGATTTGTGGCATCATTGAATGGTGTCCATACCCAAAATATGGCAAGAAGCAAGACTTATTAAAGGCAGGCATTGTTTTTCTTCCCTGTCTGTATCCCTAGAACTTTAGGTGGTACCTGATGCCTAGGGACAACTCAAATATTCATTCAGTACGTTTTGTATGTTATGCATTGTGTGCAGTGCCAGAATTTGGGGACATACAAAGGGACATTATTTCTGCGCATATAGAGATGAGAAGTGAGGGAAGTTTTAATATCTTAAATATTTACTATATTTCTGGGGCTATGCTAAGTGTTTTAATATGAATTTATTTCATTCAGATGATAATTTTGAGTTTTGACACTTAAAGTAATAATTGTTGCAGATGAACAACTATGAGAAATAATTTAAATACTTCATTAAAAAATAATTGTTTTCTATTTCTCTCATTTGTGATTTCAAAAGAGAAAATGGTAGAATCCTTATTCGTTTATACCAAATTACATATTACTGTTGTATTTTAAACAGGATATAGTTAATGTATTTGGAAATCATTTAGAGTTTTTCAAAGATAAGAGCATATTAGAAAAAACCTCTAGTATCATTTAATGATACTATATAATTATAGAGATAAGGGTGCTGAAATAAATACTAACTGAACAGCGTGTTTACATATGTAGTTTATTACAAAGGGAATACATCAATATTTGCCAAATTTTCTTTAAAAAAGCAAAAGTGGTTAACTGTTCTGAAAAAAAAGATATTTTTTGTAAACTTTCATTTTTCCCCCCAATCAATTCTAACCTTGCTCATTTACTTTATAAAATTAATGAGAAATCTAGATTGCATAGAGTTGTTATTTTTAAAGGGAGAGAATAATTTTTTCAACAAATTATATTAATGGAAAATATTTTTTCTTTCATTGCAAAATACCTTTTGGTAAAGGGATTCTAAGCCTTGGTGACATGCTAGTTTTGTTTTTTAATGTATAGGAGGAAAATGACAAGGAAGTTGAAATGCATGTAATTTCACTGAGAAAATTTATTTAAAGCTTTTCTCTTTGATGTGGATATTGTGACAGTTTTCCTGTTTACGGAGTAGCTGACTTCCTCAGTAGCATCTAATGTTTGCAAATGCAGGAGATTTTGGTTAATCACATTCAAATTTTTTTAATGTTTATTTATTTTTGAGTGAGAGAGAGAGGGAGAGAGAAAGAGAGTGAGTGCCAGCAGGGAGCAGCAGAGAGAGAGAGGGAGACACAAACTGAAGCAGGCCTCAGGCTCCCAGCTGTCAATACAGAGCCCTATGCAGGGTTGGAACTCGCAAACCGTGAGATCATGACCTGAGCCAAAGTCAGATGCTCAACTGACTAAGCCACTGAGGAGCCCCTGGTTAATCACACTTAAAAATTCTGATTATATTCTCCCAGGTATTTCAAACGTTGCCTTCTTCCAGCAGATCCTCCCAGTGGTAAGAAAGAAAGAAAGAAAGAAAGAAAGAAAGAAAGAAAGAAAGAAAGAAAGAAAGAAAGGAAGGAAGAGAGGGAGGAGGAAAGAAAAAGAAAGAAAGAAAGAAAGAAAAAGAAAGAAAGAAAGAAAGAAAGAAAGAAAGAAAAAAAAGAAAAAAGAAAGAAAGAAAAGAAAGAAAGAAAGAAAGAAAGAAAGAAAGAAAGAAAGAGGAAGGGAGGGAGGAAGAAAGGAAAGAAAGAAAGAAAGAAAGAAAGAAAGAAAGAAAGAGAGGAAGAAAGAAAAGAAAAGAAAAGAAAAGAAAGAAAGAAAGAAAGAAAGAAAGAAAGAAAGAAAGAAAGAAAGAAAAAGAGAGGGAGGGAGGGAGAGAGAAAGAAAGAAAAGAAAGGAAAGAAAGAAAGAAAGAAAGAAAGAAAGAAAGAAAGAAAGAAAGAAAGAAAGAAAGAGGAAACCTCCTCAGCTCTGTGGATTTTTAAATTTTCATTTAAATTTTGTTCTAGACCTTTGGGTTTTTTAAATATAAACATACTTCTTAACGAAGAATGTGTAGAGCACACAATTGTGGCAGTCGAGGTAGAATCCACTGTTGCCATGACACAGTGACTGGGTCCATCAAATTTCTTAGAATGTGTCATGAAGCTTTTGAATATCTCAAAAACATTCCTTTGAAACTGTCAGACAACTGTTTGATAGGGTTTTCTTATTTGTTAAGACTCACAAGTCCTATTTTTCTCAGCATGTGGTGTTGAGCACATGTGCAATGTTGACCAGCCTTTATTTAGATAAGCTGGAAGAGCATTAGTTTTCCTCGGGAAGCCATGCACAGGCAAAATTAATTGAGGAAACCAACTGATTTCTTCTTTTCCAGCTGCAATTCAAATGACCCAGGTGTAATATAGTGCAGTTGCGAAAAATCAAGCCACACAAAGCCCTGTATTAAACAGTTGCTACTCACACAATGAGGTGTTGATTGTTAAATCATCATTAAGAAAAATAACAGTTTCCAAATGGACACAACAGAAATTTCCTTTCACTGTAGACTGTGGCTCAACTAACATCTCTGGGGTTAAACCAGCCAGTTTCAAAATTCTGCATCATTTTCTTCCCAGTGTGAACTTGTTTTCAAGAAAGTTGTTTTCTCAGTAATAACATCGGTCATCCTAACAAGTTGAATAGCAATTTTCAAGTGCAGGCGTTTTCCAAACAATAGTTTCTTTGCTTTAAAGTGATATGAAGCAATAAATGTCTAAGGAACATGATATTTTGGATGAGTTAGGTAAAGTTTTTTTTTTTTTTCTCTTTCATGCCTAGCTCATGCTCCACTAATCATCAGAAATGATGTTTTGTCAAAAACCATTGAACAATTCATTGAATCCTTTATTGTATTCAAAATAATATTCCCTTTTGTGGAGTTATTCACATTGTTCATTGAGCTTCAAAATTGTTTTTAATCATCTGAAACATGGAAGGTCTATCTGTCTGTAATAATCACAGCTCTGTGCTTAACCAAGATCCAAGTGATAAGATCTGCTATTATGTCCTCTCACCTTGTTTTGTGTGGTTTATTCTAACCGCAGATACTTGAATAAGCTACTACCTGAATTGGAGGTCAGACTTGTTCTTTCATTTCATTGAGTTTGCTCTTTAATTCTGTTCAGTATCATAACACAGCTTTATTTTTCAAGTCCCTGAAGATACAAGCTAATTTTCCATTCAAAATAGTGTTTATGGCATAATAAACCAGGCTGTGCTTATTGATGGTTCAGGGACAATACATTTCAAATGAATCTGACATTTGTTGGGATAGAAAAATTTTCCTTCTAGGTTCTTTAGCTAGTCTAATAATTAAATTGAGATAAGACAGATTAACAGGAGATAAACGAAAATTCAACATGTCTACCTCTTGTATCTATGGGAGGGACCCAGGAAAACTGAGTAACTCCCCCAAATGGCCAAAGCCATCATTTTAAATCCCATCTTCAGTTAAGCTGAAAGATGTTTGGGGTGGGGAGTCCATTACAGAAGGCTACCAAGAAAAGTACAGTAAACAAGAGTAAAATTGTTTGGAAGATTCAAGTCCATGCCTTCTTCATCGGTAACAGTTTCTAGAAATTTTGATTCATCTTTCTCGGCATAGCCAGGCAGACACCCTTACAAATGGAGATTTCCCATATAAATCACTCGTACAAAAGGGTCATTCTATTTGGTTTTCCCATGTTTGCCGTTTCTTAAAAATAGCCAGTTTATTTATTTTTATTTTTTTATTTAAAAAAAAATTTTTTTTCAACGTTTATTTATTTTTGGGACAGAGAGAGACAGAGCATGAACGGGGGAGGGGCAGAGAGAGAGAGAGAGACACAGAATCAGAAACAGGCTCCAGGCTCTGAGCCATCAGCCCAGAGCCTGACGCGGGGCTCGAACTCACGGACCGCGAGATCATGACCTGGCTGAAGTCGGACGCCCAACCGACTGCGCCACCCAGGCGTCCCAAAAATAGCCAGTTTAAAGTAATCAGTATGCCAAAGAGGAATTTCTAGGGTGACATAATTTGCTCCCCTTCACACTCAATCCATTGTATTTAGGTCAGAATCTGAAATTTCCTAACAATGCAGAAAACAATTATTTTTCTTTGACTTACCTGAAGTTTGACTAACTTTTTATTTTCTATGACTTTCTATAACACAGGCTTCAGTTCCAAAGAGTTAAAAACCAAATGCTTCATCCTCAGAAATGATTCATCAACACCTTTCAAGGACAGTTCAGGAACCACTGAGGGGACAATAATCTTTAAGGTAAGGAAGTTAGGACACAAATTAGAATCTGAGTTTGTTTCATTTTGGAGAGAATAGCCAAGGAAGTCCTCTGCCAGGAAGCTAGTTGTTTCTCTCTAAAATAACTTGATTTCTGGAGGGAAAATGAATAGAAAATTGCATTGTTCAGAGAGTTGGTTGAAAGGTGAACTTCAGAACCACTCCACACTCCAAGGGAATGCTTTTAGTGTTGCTCCCTGAAGTCAACTAATGGATTGAAAAAGGACTGGGCAAAGTGGTCACCAGAGGAAACCGGATGGGATGGGCAGCTGCAGCTGAACCCGTGCCAAGCACAAACTGTTCAAGATGGAGAAGCGTATGTAAAGATATATTGGAGGCATCGAGATCTGTGGAAGCAGCAGCTGACATGCCTCTTCCTTCTCCTACAGAAAGATGAACAGAAAAATGTGCAGAAGAATAGACTATAAGGTATTTCACAGAGGAAACCAAGTCTCAGATAAAAATGAAAATTACTGGATGTTAAGTCATTGTAGAAAAAAAAATCACACCCATGTATTCACGCATGTACAGACATGGAAAGAAGGGGCAAGAGAGGACCTGGAGAAGACAATAAATGTAGCAGTATTGAAACACTGATCAAATCATTTCCTGCATGATTAGCAGTTGATGGCCAACATGAAGCATCTACTTATATGCTATGTTTGTAATAGCATTTCAACTGTTTGGTTAATGCAGTGATAGTGTGTGTGGTTTGCAATATTTCTTTTTTTAAAAGAAGATGAAAAGGCCAAATCCACCTGATGTTTCCAAGTTAAGAGGCGCCGTACCCAGGTACAGCTTGAGACCTTGCCTCCTGAAATGTGTTCAGACATTTTCTTTCTTTCCTTTTTTTTTATGTTTATTTTTGAGAGAGACAGAGTGCAAGCAGGGGAGGGACAGAGAAAGAGGGAGATACAAAATCCGAAACAGGCTTTAGGCTCTGAACTGTCAGCACAGAGCCCAATGCAAGGCTCTAACTCACAAACGAATGGTAAGATCATGACCTAAGCCGAAATTGAAAGCTTAGCCAACTGAGCCACCCAGGCACCCCCAGACATTTTCTATAATGATCAGTACAGCACCCGAGACAGAATGTGAGCTTTGGAGTCAGGCAGACATGTGTGATGATGTATATTTGCTGTGTGACCTAAGGCATGTTACTTAACCTTTCATGGCTTCACTTACTTTCCTTTTGTGTAACAGAAGGATCATAAAGTCTGTTTTAGGACATTGTGAGAATTACTATAAATGACATGAAATTCCAGAAATATAAGCAACCAAAAAAAAAAAAAAAAAAAAAAAGGAAGCTTCTATTGTTACTACTGTTGTTTTAGTTATTGTCTTAGTCCATTTGGGCTGCTATCACAAAATTCCACAAACTGGGTAGCTTATAAGCCACGGAAATCTATTTCTCACATTTCTGGAGATTGGGATTTCAAGATCAGAATGCCAGCATGTTGGATGGGGACCCTCTTCCAGGTTTCAGATTTTTGCTTGTATCTTCACATGGCAGAGGGTGCTGGGGGGCTCTGTGGGGTGCCTTTTGTAATATCATGAATCCCATTTTTGAAGTGTCCACTTCTGTAGACCTGAGCACCTCCCAAAGGCCCCACCTCCTAATATCATCATGTGAGTATTTGGATTTCAACATCAGAATTTTGAGAGAACATAAACATTCAGACCATAGCAGTTATTGTTACAATTATTGAGGAGTAACATTGTTTAATAATGTGATCATTTAGTGAGGATCAGAAGAAGTATGTGGAATAGTAGTCCTTAATTTATGGGTAGGATATAGAATCCTAGAGAAAAGGGGAGAAAAAATCTAGCTAGAGGAAGAAGCATTGGAAAAGACACCGAAGTGGAATATGTATGGAAAATGTCAAGCAGTCTGGTTCATTTGGCCATTTGGAGGCATGACCAAAGATCTCTCTCTCTCTGAAATGCATTATGCATATTTTACTTCTGTATGGATTGCTGCACAGTCTATTTGATTGCAGTGCTTATGATAGGTCTGTGGTCTGCATGTTTTATATTCTTATGGTGATTTTTCATTCTCAAGAATTTGCCGGAAGCAGTATGTAAATGCACCCTCTTTTGTATTGCCAAGGTCCGTTTCTCACAAGTCAGAGTGAAAATCTACAGCAAAATATCACTTGACTTCAAAGAACAATCATTTTTCACTTGTTTGTATCAAGGGACAGTGAACATTTGTGAATGCTTCTACATTTATTTCCAAAATACAGCTTAGACCTAGTTGAAAGAGCTACCCAAATCTTTTGCATATATTTGCAAAGCCGCAGACCGGCTTAGAACCTTCCAAAATGAAGGTCTTTAGATGAGCATGACTTCTGAATTTCAGGTGGAACAGATCCCCCCAAAAGAGACATGGTTTTTCACTAAGTGGGGCAAATTGGCTGAAAGCAATCTTGGAATTGTGATGCTTTTGTAAATAGGCTGAACCGAAGCAAGGATTTTGAGATTAGATTAATGCCAGCCTTAGCTGGAATAATTTGTGCTCTTGAGCAGCTGCAGCTGTGAAATCACTACAACATGCTCTAGTTGAGTATGTTTCTTTCGCCTTGATCTCTGGTACATTTTAGCTCAAACAGAGATCCATATGTAGAAATGGGTCACTCAGGGGCATACTGTGCATTTCTGATACCCTCAAAGGACTTCCAGATTTACACATTAGCAAATGACTTACAACAAGGCTGAGAGAAAACCCACTATTTCCATCTGTGGCCTGAAGATCATTGACATTTAAGGGGAAATTGCACACATTTCCATTTTTAGCAGCCCTTGAAAATGGAAAAATATACACGGCATCTCTAGTAAAGGCCAGTATTTGGTCCATATTTGTTCTTGTCAGCTGCTTGCTAGGAGAGTGAAAGATAGGAACACAGGCCCAGATATATCTCTTACCATTGTCTTAGTTAAGGTTTCTATAGACAAGGAAGCTTGTAAACAACAGAAATGTATTTCTCATAGTTCTGGAGGCTAGAAGTTCAAGATCAGGTGTCATCATGGTCAGGTGCGTGGTAAGGACCTGCTCCCTCCCTTGTAGATGGCTGCCTTCACACTGCATCCCTGTATTGTGGAAGGGCCAGGGGAGCTGGGAGGTCTCTATTATAAATACTATACTAATAAATACTATAAATATACTAATAATACTATAAATACTATACTAATCCCTTTCCGGAGGGCTCCACCCTCGTGACCTAATCATCTCTAAGTCTACACCTTTTAACACCATCACACCAAGGGTTAGGATTTCAACATATGGATTTTCAAGGGACATAAAATGTCAAAAACCTTAGCATACATTGAAAAGAATACTCATGTTTCTGATCAGCAAGGGCAGAGGTTACTAATCTATAATGGGAAGGGGAAATGGCATAGATTTTTCTTGACTGAAAATAACCAACTGAGTTATGACAATGAAATGAGTCATCTGTAGAATCCTCATTTTCATTGTTAGATTTTCAGCTCCTAAGAATCTAGCATTCCGAACCACATCGATATGCACCAGTGCATGGATTAATCTCAATCTCACACACAATAGTGAGAGCATGAGAGAATACATATTGTATATAAAGTTTAAAAAGGCAAAAACGAATCCAAGATGTTAGAAATCAGAATAGTGACTTTCCTTGAAGGGTAGAGAAGACTGGAAGAGTTTACAACGGGGAGCTTCTGAGGGGTGCAGATCAAGTTCTGGTTCTCAACCTGGGTGTTAGTTACATGGGTATCTTCACTTTATGAAGTGTCTGGCAGGCTGTACGTTTATGATATATGCACCTTTCTGGTATTTGTTTTACTTCAATGAGACAGTTTAAAATTTTTTAGTTTCCGTCAAACCCTCTCTTGATAACCCCATCAGCATCTACTTTAATGGTGAGTCCTATGACTGTGAAAATGTGTCAGTGGCCATAAGGCACTGTGACTGAAATGCACCATAGTCCTTGTTACACCAGATGCTTGCCTTTCAAAGGCTCAGCAGCCCCTTTAGTGGGGGTGAACCAAATGTGCATGTTAACAGAGCAGCTGAGAAGTAGAAAATCCCAAAGTATCCAGGACCAAATAAAACCACCACAAGGCAAGTTTAGGGGCCATTTGGGAAATCTTACCACCTTTCTCTAAAGCCAGAATTTTATAATATTTTTGTTAAGATTGCCACTACAAAGTAAGAAAATACACATCTGCATCAGGGGAAGCATACAATTCCCTCCTAAAATAATGTAATTATGGTAAGGACATTATGGAGAGGCAGTTTTTCATTCAATGCTATTTGTGGTATCAAAATGAAATGAAAACTTATTTTTACCCTAGAAACATACTTGGGGAACTAAAACTGTGCTTTGGAAGCATGGGGCATGATTTTATTTGTGGTCTGCCCATTTCTTTACCTGATGGGACCACTTTCCAGCCGTCGCTATTCACAAATGCTGAGAGAACTTATATATAATTCACTATGTTGTGTGCATGTCCAGAGTCGGAACCAGATCTCCGTTTTACATGACAGGAGGATCACCCGCAATTTCATGGCATGATGCTAATGCTTTTCCACACACAAGGGCATTTCTCAGCATGGTTAAGATGACTTCAGTATCAGTCACCTCTCAGTCCAGGTGCTGACCACTCACTGACCAATGAAAGAAAGTCATTTCCATTCTTTCTGTAAGATGCTTACCTCCTAGGATTTTTTTTTCCGGTTTTTAAATGAGATAATACTTGCAAAACTTCGCAGATACTTTCCACACATTAGGTATTTGGTAGATGTTCACATGTTGTAGGAGTAGCAGTACTTGTACTGTTGATGATGATCGTAATGATGGTGCTTTTAGTAGCAATGGCTGACACTTATATGTGACACAACTGTTAATGCTCTTTCTACAGAGTAGAAGTAGCAATGGCAGTTGTCGTAAACAGATTAGCATCTTACTCCAACTTCATATTAGGAATCATTTATCTTCACAGTTGTTTCTGTTTTTCACCCGGTTCCATTTGTTTTATGTGGACACCTATATATAAAACAGAATGCAGCTTTATAATGTTCAGCTCTTTCTCAGACCTTTTTTGTATAGAGGTCTTTGTTTTTCCGTTAACATTGATATACGTATTAAAATGTTAAGAGAGCATTTCCCATGTACTTCTGATTTGGAATTCACTCTCCACAGTTACGACATGACTGTTACATGCCGATCATTAATTCTAGGTCATGGTGAATAATGCGGGCAAGGTGCCTGCCCTCATGAGACTCACATTCCAGTATGGGAGAAAGAACATAAATAAGCATGGATGCTATTTGCTGATTTAATTTCTTTGAAAGGAACACACAAGGAATTGATGGGGAACAGCAGGTGGCAAGCACTCCTCCAGACATAGTCATGACGGGTACCTCTCAGAGGCTGATACTGGCAGGGAGATTGGGAAAGAGTATTTCAGGAAGAAGGAACAGAGCAGACACCTTTAAGCTGGGGATTGTTCAACACACTGAAGGTTACCAGGCATGGTCCCAAGTGAAAGATGGGGAACATTGAAGGAGATGAAGAGAGAGGTAGAAGGGACAAGGGGCGATGCCCTGGGGCTTCTGAAAGTATCACTGGAGTGAGTGGAGGGGGATGTGCTGACTTAGTTTTTGAAAATACCGCTTTGGATACCAGCTGGGGAATGACCGAGAAGGCACGAGGATGAAGCAGTAGCTCATGTGAGAGATGGTAAGTGGTTTGAAGGGTTTGGACTCAGTTCAGAGAAGGCAGTTTTGATTACAAAATAGGCGGAAGCTGTCTACCTTTTCATTAATTTGGGTGAGATGGTGATAGCCATGTCAGCTTTCCACGTTTTGTGCTTAATACCTCTACTAATAACTCAGTAGCAACCACAACTATGAGCGACCAGTAATAGTGACTGTCCACGTAGATGATTTCACACATGTTCATCCTTAATCACAACAGAGGCACTGGATGAACCAGTCCAAGTACTCTTCTCCACTGAAGAATGAATGTCAAATTTATCCCCTATCACGCAATAAAAACCATTTTGTAATGAGAAAAAAAAGAAAGCTTGAGAAGGGATGAGCAAGAATGACATGTTATTGGTTAGCAGAGTGCATGAGTGTTAAAAACACTTTCATATGAGTTAATTCATTTGATCAACCCAGGAGATACATGCTAGGGCAATGGTCAATGCATATTCCACCCCCCCCCCCCCACTTTGTAGATGAGAAAACCCAGGCTCTGAGAGAATAAGTACTTTTTAAAGTTTCCACAGCCAGAAAGTGATAGAAGTGAGATATAAACATTATGTCTTGATTCCTGATATTAAAAGAGTATTTCCTCAAAATTATACCTAAACTTCCTCTTGCGGGTGTGATCCTAAAGGGATTTTAAGAGTATCGTCTGTGCCATGTGGCCTTGCATTTGGACTTTTACTTTCTGTCCTGGGCTATTTCTGTTCCCCATGGCCAAATCCCATTCTGTTCAGCCCATTATTGCTACCTTTGTTATAGATGAAAAAATTTGGAAATATAAATATGCACTCATTATAAAATGTGATCTGATGACCTTTTAGTATTTGTTGTGTACGAACTGTAGGCAGCAGTTAAAGATGAAAAGGAATTGGCATTGAGCCTTCTTAATTATTGTTCCTGTTTCAGACCTTTATTATAGCTCTGGCTCTTGCTGACACATCTAAATGAGGTTTACAGAACCTAGAGCAGTGAATTCTGTGCTCATTAACAGAGGACTGACAGGACTGCGGAGTTTTCCTTTTTGCCCTTTTAGAAAAGAAATCATCTTAGGTATCAGATTTAGATGTTTTATTTTACGTGTGGATTACCTACTGATTTGGAATTATTGTAAGTGTGTGCTTCTGAGGAAAAGCCTCAAATGAGATCAAAGGAGCGCGGCAAGAAAGAGAACGGAGGCTGCGCTCAGTTAGGTTTTCTGAGTTCTGTTAAGTCACAACCGTCATGACTAGAATGAGAACTCAATATGTCATTGTAAATTGTGCTACCCAAAGAATGCTCGTTGGCAGAGGGTCACATGTCTGGTGAATTCCACATCCATGGAGACCATGACCAATGCCATCTTTCCTGGTTTCAGGTCATCGTAACTGGTCTTCTGACCTCTAGGGTCATCTCCTCTTGAACTTGTCTATATATCACTGCCAGATTTGACTTCTACAAGGGGAAGCTCTGGTCATGTAATATCCTGGTAATCTTGTTGCTGGGTGCCCCCATTTTATAGTGAATTATACATAAGTCCTTTTAGTAGTAAACAACTTGCAAATTATGGTGTATAAGGGGCACCTGGGTGGCTCAGTCGGTTAAGCATCTGACTCTTGATTTTGGCTCAGGTCATGATCTCATGGTTCATGAGCTTGAGCCCCACGATGGCTTTATGCTGACAGTGCAGAGCCTGCTTGGGATTCTTACTCTCTCTCTTTCTCTGACTCTTCCCTGCTTGTGCTCATGGTCTCTTTTTCTCTCTCTCTCTCAAAAATAAATAAAGTTAAAAATTTTTTTAAATAAAAAAATTTAATTGGTACACACACAATTCAGTCAACTAGTTAATCTCAAAAGGCAAACATCAAATTAGTAGATCTGCTTGGCCTGTCATAGTTTGCACATTTAATGGGCATGAAATTCTCACTTAATTCTCTTTTACCAGAATTGCCAGAGCATCCATGTTTTTGATAAATCTGGAATTTAGGTTTTCTGACAAAAACAATGTGACTTCTTGTCTCTGTTGTGTGGGTAGTGCATCGACCATGGACGTGAATAAAGAGGTTTAATGGCAAGAAACACATAGATAAGGAATTGACTTCCAGAGCAAAGCAAATGGAAAAAGATAGTTTATGGTGGCAGATACTTTGCATAGTAGGCAAACTTTTAAAAGTACAATTAATGAAAAACATACACCATACATATCATACATATTTATCTGATGATAAATTTCTCTAGGGCAGATTTAGGAGGGATTAGTAACATCTTCAGGAAGTAAATGACCTTTGAGTCATAAAGGGTGAATTCAGTAAAGTCACTTGATAATGTAGTAAAGCAACATGATAAATTCTGGATGTCTCAGCCCCCCATACATTCATATATATATATATATGTGTATATATATATATATACATATATATGTATATATATATATGTATATATATATATGTATATATATATGTATATATATATATGTATATATGTATATACATATATACATGCACACTATACACGAAGACCTACTATATAAACTTAAAATAGGGGCACCTGGGTGGTTCAATCGGTTAAGCATCCGACTTTGGCTCAGGTTATGATCTCACATTTCAGGAGTTCGAGCCCCACATCAGGCTCTCTGCTGTCAGCGCTGAGACTGCTTCACATCCTCTGTTCCCTCCTCCCTAGGCACCTTCCCTGCTCACTCTCTCTGTATTAAAAATAAACATTTAAAAAAAGAATTAAAATGGTTCGTTGTAACTGGTACTTGTAGGGAACTTCTCAAGTTATGTGAACATTGTGTCTTAGACATATCATCCTGACAGCCAGATAGAAGGTATATTGGAGGTATTTTAATAAGTTTATGAAAGGATGATTATTACTTAATAGAACTGTGAATATGATCTGGAAAAGAAAGAATAGATTTTAGAAACATCTAGAAAAGAACATTTATAAGCTTTATTGCTAGATTGCATTGGGTAAGAAGAGTTAAGGGAGAAGGTATATTCCACATTCTAGGATGACTCGTAGAAACCTGGGTGATACAAATTATAAAAGGAAATTAAAGAGGAGATAATGAGACTGAGGTGCTGATATCCAGGTGAATATTAGCAGTGAGCAACTAGATTTCTAAACTTCAGAGAAAGACCTAGACATTTGTAAGTTATAGACTTCTAGATGTCATTGCATTGATGAGATTTTAGAAGGCACATGTGTTAAGGTGGAAGAGCATCGGTGGAGCTGTCCAGAGTACTGGCATTTCAACTGTGCTCTGAAAAGCCAGGTGGAGTTAATGGGTGCAGTTCAGGGACCAAAGTGAAGTGGGAAAGAGTGGGTATAGGGAGTAGGGGGAGTAAGGAGCTCCAGCCCTACCCACAACTCCCCTCCCCACAAAAAAATAACAATAGCACGTTGACCTATATAGGACTAGTTGTTGGACAAATATGACTCATGACTCAAAACGCCATTTTATTTTCGTCTCAAACTGCCCCTTTAAAATATCAAATGGGGATTTCTTCTCTGGCCCTGTATTGACTGCTCCTACAGACTGGTGACTTTTCTTCTTAGCTGTAGGTAACAAAGAGCTCTTGGTTAGTGTTAAGTCATAAACATTATCTCAATTATTTATTACAATATTTATTCCTTCACCTTTTTCAAAACTCCAAACCTGATGTAACATCCAAGTCTTCTCTCTTCTCTTGGTTATGCATATTTCAGGTTGGAAGCTTGTTGTGGGAGAAGGGGCTGTAAATTGGCCTCTATATATTTCATTGTTGGCTCCCAAAGCTGGCTTCTTGAGGTGCCATTCCTGAAGGAATGGCAAATGGGAAGAGAAGGATGGGGGGGTGGGGAAGTGGAAAGTTCTTTGGTGAAGCAATTCCTTAGCATTCTGGCTTCTCACTCTCTGGTTCTAAGACACGAAGACTGGCTTCTTTCTCTGGTAGGACACTTTCATGATACTTTCATCAGTTCCCACCCACCCCCCTCTCCCCCACCGGGGCCTTCTAACTAGTGTTCTTAACCTCCACTTCTAACTGTAGTGTTCTTAACCTCCACTATGGATGCAGCTTCATTCCATATGAGCCACTCCACCTCCTTCTTTAGCCCTTTGGCTCATCTCCAGCTTCTTGTTCCTGGACTTCTTCAAGTGGTCCTGCTGAGCAAGACTCAGGGCCCCTCATGCTCACTCTTTTTTTCCTATATGTTCCATGTATGGTCAGGAGGAAACACACACTCACCCTGTGCTCACAGCCACAGCAATTGCACAGTGACCCCAAGGCTGCATAATACCCTAGTTGTTGTCTGTATCAACGACATGTAGATGTTGTCACCTCTATCCTGTGCTGGGACCTGGTGGTCCCAGGTCCCTAAAAGATATTACAGAATCAGGTTAGCTCAGGTAACCCTAGATTAAGGAATATGCTAGATTTGGGTTCCTATTCAGCCTCTTTGGACTCTGAAGGTCCTGAGAGGGGTTTAGCAAAGATGCAGTTGGTCTACACACTGAAGCCTCAGAAACTCAAGCCTGGAAATGCCAGGACAAAAAGACCAAGTCATAAATTGCCATAGGAATTCTGGAACTTGTAGCATTAGTATAACTTGTGACTTAGTTTCAATATATCACCGTGTTTTCTAAGTGGGTTAGAGGGTAATGAAGGATACTGTATAACACTTGACAGAACAGGCATTGGTGGAAATAAAATCATGTGGGGTGTATGATATTTCTTTTTTAAAGGACAGGTATGCTTATCCCTACATGTAGGCAACTCTAGAGTATAGCATGATAATAGTTTTAGATGTATTTTAAGACCTTAATTATTATTGTATTTTATGCTTAAGGAGAAAAACAAATATCAACCAAAAAATGAGGACTCTTTCTATGTCCTTCTTTGCTATTGATGTCTTGTGAGGAAAGTCAAATATACCAATGGACTGTTCAATTTTAAGAGACCTTTTATTTTCATTTATCATTGGCATTTTGTAGGGCTAGTTGTTTAATTTTAAACTGAGTTATGGGTCCCAAGATGATTATTTAGAGGGAATCTTGGACAGATACAATAACTATTCTGCTCTAAGATGAGTCTGAAACTCTATCCCTAGGTATAACTCTATTAGGAGATATTTGCTTCATGTTTGAAACCTTTTATTTTAAACATTAGATTAATTAATCAAGTTAGGAGGAGTCTTAGTGTTGCTGATGACATATTATGGTGATGCTGATGCTGATGTTTACAAATATGACTTACTGAGTACCTACCATTTTCCTAGAATTGTTCAAAGAGCTTTACATAAATATGTTTCTTTAACCCTTATAATAACCCTATTAATATGCCCCATTTTAGAGGTGACAAAACTGAGTCATAGAAGGGTGAAGTTTTATTGTTGTTGTTCTTCTAGCATGCTATGAATAAGGGGTATGAAGGCATGCTATGAAGGCAAGATACTACTCAGAATGTTGGGTCCCCTGAGCCTAGGCTCTGAACCTCTTTTTACCTGGTTTGGGAGCTTCCAATTCTATGTCATATTTCCCATCCAATATTCATCATCTGAACTTAGCAAATCTTTCAACTTTCATGATTCTCATTTTGAAATTTGTGAAACAAAAAGGCAATCATTTCCTTCTGTTGTATCCTAGATGCACAACCAAAGATGATCTCAAGCCTTCCCCATTCACACCCAGGAGCACTTTGTCAATTAAATGGTTATCCTCCTCCTTTCTCTCAGTGATATGCCTCTGTTTGGCTTAAGAGAAAACTATTCTCCTAAAAATTTGGCTAGGGAGGCTTCTGGTTCAAATGATTTTTCATCCTTAACAATAACATGGGACACTAGACTTTGGATACACAGTCAGAGGTAAATAGTGCCAGTTTCTCCTACCATGTTCTTCTGAAGGGCATGACAATTCTAAACCCAGGAGAAGCCATGCCGTTTCATAATACACAAAATTATGGGAAGAAAAAACAATTTTTGGAGAGCTCCATGAGATGACTCCTTCTTCCCCTTTTCCTTCTTTGAATGATAAGTTGTATTTACAGCAAAATGTGCTTATTAACTAACACCATCATAAGCATCTTGCTGTATTTCTTTATCATTTCATAGTATAGTATATAAATGTCCTCCTTGATATAATGAATATTCTAATACCAATTCACACTGCCCAGTAATATTGTTTGGTATGTTATAAGGCAGTAATAATACACACCTGCTTAAATACATTTGTATCATCAGCTGGAGTAATTCAGCTGCTACAAAAAGCTGTATGTCAATGCACAGCTTTTCCTTCTTCTGATCCCCTTCCATGGCTCTGTGCTTCTGTGTTACAGTAATGGCAGGGAAGAAAATTATCTCTCACTGTTTAATACACCATAAATTTTCTGCAAAATTGAAACTGTGTCATTCATAGATGACCTGCTTCTTGGCTAGGATCTGTTAGCAAAGCAAGCCCTTGTTGAGATTTTCTTAGTTTGTGATGAAATCTGCTGTCAGCACAAAGACTAATTGAATAGTGAGTGTCTTCCAATTTAGGTGTTCTTTTTTCTTTCTTGGACAACTTGTTCCCCACTTTTATTTCACTCCCCAGGCCCCCAAAAACAACAAATGTAATCATTCACTAGATGATAGAAAAGACCTAAAATTAATTTCAGGGGAAAAAAACCATTATTTTTAATCACAGTAAAATAGAATTGAGTATTAATAGCAATATGAGAAATTAAAAGATAAATAAAACCCGAATCATTTTGAAGCTTTAAGAAAACAAAGCACAGTTTTTTCCTATATGGCTATTTTGTCAAAGAGGAAAACAAAATAACAATTATGGACTATAAAAATATGCGTGCTAGGACTGTCAGAATGACTGTGTGAGGATCTCACTGGGCACATTTTACATGAATATAATTAAACAGCAACAAAAACCATTTAAAGTCTCTGGAAAACATCATAAGGACATTATTTTAAAAATGAAATAGTTTCTGCGAGAAGAGTCAGGGTCTGTTGTGTCTAAGCAAGGGCCTGCCCCCGTATTCCTCCCACTCCCTCCATTCCAGGCTATGGCAGCTCTACCCTGGAATGTGTGGCCAAGAAGATGGAGTCTCTCTCTTCTCTAATTCTAAGTATGGGTCTATGGTTTAATTCTAGGGGGGCAGGCCACTGATATCAGTCATCTCTCCACCTTCACCCCAGCTCTATGCTCTGGAAACTCTATTTCAAACAGGCACGGCCAAGAGCACTGGGGTCCCTTGTGCCAGCCACCTAGCCCTCAGTGGTAGGGGTGGAAGTCTACCCCAGAAATGAAGGTTAAGAACACTGGGCTCCAGTTGCCCCAGTCCCATTTATTCATAAGTTGGAGATCCCATTCTGGGAGGGACAAGCCGAGGAAACCAGCAGCTACCATTCTCCCACTGCCACAGACCACTTTTAGAGTGGAGGTGTCACTTGGTGAGACATAGACTGCTTTCCCTGACCCCAACATGTCACAGTGGTGTCAAGGCTTCTCCCAGGGAGAGAAACATGCCATAAGGATGGAGGTCTCCACAGTTCTTCCAGAGGAGACTTACTTTACTTAGAACAGACCTTAGAAAAGCTTACACCAAGGCACTTCCAAAAAAAAAAAAATGGAGATCTTGGTGGTAAAGAATTAAGAGGGGGCTGGTAGCTCCATGATACTAATAGCAACAAGGAAAGGGGCAGATCAAGCAGAAGATTAACAGAAAGAACCAGAGCAAGAGGATCCCTCTGGGGCACCATGTGTCACCATGGGTTCAGATGCTAGGTTGCAGTCAGGAATAATAAAAGTGAAAAGTGGGGTAGACTTGAAGGCATTCCCCAAGTTGCATGCAGATCATTAGCAAGGGCCTTGAGCCTTAGTGCCTCAAGGGGCTGAAGAAAAACCTGACCAAACATGGTTGGAAAAATAAGCTACTGTGACCCATGGATGACTTCTAAGAAGCCACGCTTAAAAAGAAAATCACACACACACCTCTAGTGGTAGAGAATATTGTGTGCATGCCCATGGCGACTCCCCCACATAAATGGTTGTAGAGAGAAACCCCAAGCTTCTAGTCACTGGATACAAATGAATCAAAATCCTAAAGTCTTTGAATTTTGAAAGCAGTCTCCAAGCTACACACACATGTAATGGGAAAGAGTAAGAACTTAGCTAGCTCAGAGGACTTAAGCAGAAGTCAGACCAGTAAGTGATTGGTGTGGATCCAGGAAGAACCTTAGGAGACCTGGCGAAAGATAAAAACCAGGGAAAAATAGTGAGCTGGCACATTAGAGGCCACGTAATACAGAGGAATGGATTTCACAGATTTATTCCTGCCAAGTCATAAACACACAAACAGTAGCCACAAAAAGAAGTCTAAGGAGGGGAAGATTGATCAGCGTCCAGAGCTGCTATACTACAGCATTGAAAGTGTCAGGTTTTCAACAAAAATTATGAGATATGAAAAGAAACAGTATGGCTCATATGCAAGGGGGAAAAAGCAGGTGATAGAAACTGCCTTTGAGGGACTCATATATTGGACTTAGCAAGAACTTCAAAACAGCTATTATATGTTCAAAGAATTAAGGGAAACCATGTTTAAAGAATTAGAGGCAGATATAAAAATGATTCATCATGTGTGAATATTAATAAAGACTTAAGAATTATATATAAAAAAGAAACAAATGGATATTCTGGAGTTGAAAAGTATGAGAACTGAAATTTAAAAAAATCACTGGAAAACTCATTGTAGCTTTAAGCTAATGGAAGAAAGAATCATCAAGCCCAAGTACAACTAAATAAAAATAATACAATCTGAAAAACAGGAAAAAAAAAAACTAATGTAGAAAAATAAACAGAAACTCAGGGAAATGTGGGACATCGTTAAGACCATCAACATACACATGATGAGAATACCAGAAGCAGATGAAAGAGAAAAAAAGGATACAAAAATTATTCAAAAAAATAATGGCTGGAAACTTTTAAAATTTTATTGAGAAACATTACACATTTAAAAAACTCAACCAAATCTAATGCATTTGACAGTAATACAATGGAGTGGGGTGAAAACGAAGCTATACCGGAATAAGGAAATGACACCAGATGGTAACTTGAAAAAAGAGGAGAATAAAAAGAACCAAAAATGGTAAATAAGAAAAATAAATAACTAAAATAATGCGTTATTGCGTTTATAACCTGTATAGACACAATATGCATAAACAATAAGTAAAAAAATAATAAGGTAGAGGAGATTGATGCTATCTAGGAGTAATATTTCTATACTCTACTGGGACATACAAGAATTAACACAAATTCAGTGGGGAAAAGAATTGCCTCTTATTTTTAAACAAATGATGCCAGAACAACTGGATATATACATGCAAAAGCATGGAATTAGACCTCTACTTCACACCATACAAGAAATAACTAATAATGAATCAAAGACCTAAATGTAAGCATTGAAACTCTAAGAATTTGAGATGAAAACATAGAAGTAAATCTTTGTGACCCTAGATTAGGCAATTTTTTTTTAACATAGGTTTCCATATGACACCATATAGATATATTATAGTTCATAAAAATTAAAAACTTTTCTAGTTGAAAGCATGTCATAAAGAAACTAAAAAGATAACATTGAGAGTTGGATAAAAATATTTGCAAATTATATATCTCATAAGGAACTTGTGTTCGGGATATGTAATGAACCCATACAAATTCAACAATCAACAGATAAATATCAATTAAAAATGAGAAAATGATTTGAATAAACATTTCTCCAGGGAAGCTATACAAGTGACCAGTACATACCCATGCATAGATGTTCAATATCATTAGTCATTAGGGAAATACAACTTGGAATCCCAATAATATTCCACTTCACATCCACTAGAATGGCTATGATGAAAAAGACAGACAGTGAACAATGTTGGCAAGGATTTGGAGAAATTGGAACCCTCATATTATTGCTGACGGGATGTAAAATGGTGAGACTACTTTTGAAAATAATTTGGCAGTTCTTCAAAATGCTTAAATATATAGTCACTGTATGATTCAGCAATCCCACTTTTAGAAAAGTACCCAAGGTAAGTGAAAACGTAGGTTCACACAAACACTGTGCATGAACATTCACAGCAGCATTATTCATAACATCCAAAAAGTCCAAACAACCCAAATGCTTATCAGCTGATGAATGGATTAAAAATTATGGCTGATTTCTACAATGGAATCTTACTCCATTAGATACTGGTACAGGCTACAACATGGATAAACCTTGAAACATTGTGTAAAATGAAAGAAGCCAGACACAGAAGGCCACCTATTTTATGATTCCATTCATATGATATAGCCAGAATGGGTGTGTGTGTCAGGAGAGAAAGAGAGAGAGAGAGAGAGAGAGAGAGAGAGAGAGAGAGAGAGTGTAGTTTAGTGATTGCTTAGATTGGGTAGAACATAATGGGATAGCATGTAGGGAGAGGAAAAGGGGAGTGACTGCTCATTGGTACAGGGTTTCTTCTTTTTTTCTTTTTCTTTTTTTTGGAGGGGGAGTATAGTTAACATACAATGTTACGTTAGTTTCAGGTGTACAGCATAGTGATTTGACAAGTTTACACATTATGCTATATTTTCACCACAAGTGTAGCTAGCATCTGTCCTGACACATGGCTATTACAATGTCATCGATTTATATTCCTTATGCTGTGCCTTTTATTTCTGTGACTTACTCATTCCATAACTAGAAGCCTGTATTTCACCTCCCTACCATCCATTTGCCTAACCCCCTAACACCCTCCTCTCTGACATCCATCCACTAGTTGTTCTCTGTATTTATAGGTCTGACTCTGCTTTTGAGATCATAAAAATGTTCTAATATTTGAACTGGGGGACAGTTTTGAATGCTGTGAATATGTTAAAAACAACTGAATTGTACTTTCACAATGAGTGAATTATATGACATGTAAATTGTATTTTAATAAAGTTATTAGAATGCCAGCCACAAAAATAGTAAATAATATGATTCTCACTATGTAATTGAATATATCAATTAGAAACCTATCTAATCACATATAATAAATAGCTGTCATTGGGTGTTCCTGATATAGAGTGTTTTTTTTCATTCTTCAAAGTGTTCTAAAATTTTCTCAATGAATAGGAATTATATTAAAACAACTTTTTAAAAACTTTTATTTCAAGAAAATAACAGAAATGATTACATTTTAAATTTTCTTTGAGAACATAGACCTTGTTCAATTTTGTGGTTTTCTTTTAAATTGTAATAAATATATGATTTTGTTTTTTTTTAATTTATTTTTTCAATATATGAAATTTATTGTCAAATTGGTTTCCATACAACACCCAGTGCTCATCCCAAAAGGTGCCCTCCTCAATATCCATCACCCACCCTCCCCTCCCTCCACCCCCCATCAACCCTCAGTTTGTTCTCAGTTTTTAAGAGTCTTATGCTTCAGCTCTCTCCCACTCTAACCTCTTCTTTTTTTTCCTTCCCCTCCTCCATGGGTTTCTGTTAAGTTTCTCAGGATCCATATAAGAGTGAAAACATATGGTATCTGTCTTTCTCTGTATGGCTTATTTCACTTAGCATCACACTATCCAGTTCCATCCACGTTGCTACAAAGGGCCATACTTCATTCTTTCTCATTGCCACGTGGTACTCCATTGTGTGTATAAACCACAATTTCTTTATCCATTCATCAGTTGATGGACATTTAGGCTCTTCCCATAATTTGGCTATTGTTGAGAGTGCTGCTATAAACATTGGGACACAAGTGCCCCTATGCATCAGTACTCCTGTATCCCTTGGGTAAATTCCTAGCAGTGGTACTGCTGGGTCATAGGGTAGGTCTATTTTTAATTTTTTGAGGAACCTCCACACTGTTTTCCAGAGTGGCTACACCAATTTGCATTCCCACCAACAGTGCAAGAGGGTTCCCGTTTCTCCACATCCTCTCCAGCATCTATAGTCTCCTGATTTGTTCATTATGGCCACTCTGACTGGCGTGAGGTGATATCTGAGTGTGGTTTTGATTTGTATGTCCCTGATGAGGAGCGACATTGAGCATCTTTTCATGTGCCTGTTGGCCATCTGGATGTTTTCTTTAGAGAAGTGTCTATTCATGTTTTCTGCCCATTTCTTCACTGGGTTATTTATTTTTCAGGTGTGGAGTTTGGTGAGCTCTTTATAGATTTTGGATACTAGCCCTTTGTCCAATATGTCATTTGCAAATATCTTTTCCCATTCCGTTGGTTGCCTTTAAGTTTGGTTGATTGTTTCCTTTGCTGTGCAGAAGCTTTTTATCTTCATGAGGCCCCAATAGTTCATTTTTGCTTTTAATTCCCTTGCCTTTGGGGATGTGTCAAGTAAGAAATTGCTGCAGCTGAGGTCAGAGAGGTCTTTTCTTGCTTTCTCCTCTAGGGTTTTGATGGTTTCCTGTCTCACATTCAGGTCCTTTATCCATTTTGAGTTTATTTTTGTGAATGGTGTGAGAAAGTGGTCTAGTTTCAATCTTCTGCATGTTGCTGTCCAGTTCTCCCAGCACCATTTGTTAAAGAGACTGTCTTTTTCCATTGGATGTTCTTTTCTGCTTTGTCAAAGATGAGTTGGCCATACGTTTGTGGGTCTAGTTCTGGGGTTTCTATTCTATTCCATTGGTGTATGTGTCTGTTTTTGTGCCAATACCATGCTGTCTTGATGATGACAGCTTTGTAGTAGAGGCTAAAGTCTGGGATTGTGATGCCTCCTGCTTTGGTCTTCTTCAAAATTACTTTGGCTGTTCGGGGCCTTTTGTGGTTCCATATGAATTTTAGGATTGCTTGTTCTAGTTTCGAGAAGAATGCTGGTGCAATTTTGATTGGGGTTGCATTGAATGTGTAGATAGCTTTGGGTAGTATTGACATTTTGACAATATTCATTCTTCCAATCAGTGAGCATAGAATGTTTTTCCATTTCTTTATATCTTCTTCAATTTCCTTCATAAGCTTTCTATAGTTTTCAGCATACAGATCTTTTACATCTTTGGTTAGGTTTATCCCTAGGTATTTTATGCTTCTTGGTGCAGTTGTGAATGGGATCAGTTTCTTTATTTGTCTTTCTGTTGCTTCATTATTAGTGTATAAGAATGCAACTGATTTCTGTATATTGATTTTGTATCCTGCAACTGTGCTGAATTCATGTATCAGTTCTAGCAGACTTTGGTGGAGTCTATCGGATTTTCCATGTATAATATGTCATCTGCAAAAAGTGAAAGCTTGATTTCATCTTTGCCAATTTTGATGCCTTTGATTTCCTTTTGTTGTCTGATTGCTGATGCTAGAACTTCCAGCACTATGTTAAACAACAGCAGTGAGAGTGGGCATCCCTGTCATGTTCCTGATCTCAGGGAAAAAGCTCTCAGTTTTTCCCCATTGAGGATGATGTTAGCTGTGGGCTTTTCATAAATGGCTTTTATGATGTTTAAGTATGTTCCTTCTATCCCGACTTTCTCAAGGGTTTTTATTAAGAAAGGGTGCTGGATTTTGTCAAAGGCCTTTTCTGCATCGATTGACAGGATTATATGGTTCTTATCTTTTCTTTTATTAATGTGATGTGTCATGTTGATTGATTTGCGAATGTTGAACCAGCCCTGCATCCCAGGAATAAATCCCACTTGATCATGGTGAATAATTCTTTTTATAAGCTGTTGAATTCGATTTGCTAGTATCTTATTGAGAATTTTTGCATCCATATTCATCAGGGATATTGGCCTGTAGTTCTCTTTTTTTACTGGGTCTTTGTCTGGTTTAGGAATCAAAGTAATACTGGCTTCATAGAATGAGTCTGGAAGTCTTCCTTCCCTTTCTATTTTTTGGAATAGCTTGAGAAGGATAGGTATTATCTTCTGCTTTAAACGTCTGGTAGAATTCCCCTGGGAAGCCATCTGGTCCTGGACTCCTATTTGTTGGGAGATTTTTGATAACCAATTCAATTTCTTCGCTGGTTATGGGTCTGTTCAAGCTTTCTATTTCCTCATGATTGAGTTTTGGAAGTGTGTGGGTGTTTGTGTGGGAATTTGTCCATTTCTTCCAGGTTGTCCAGTTTGTTGGCATATAATTTTTCCTAGTATTCCCTGATAATTGCTTGTATCTCTGAGGGATTGGTTGTAATCATTCCATTTTCATTCATGATTTTATCTATTTGGGTCATCTCCCTTTTCTTTTTGAGAAGCCTGGCTAGAGGTTTATCAATTTTGTTTATTTTTTCAAAAAACCAACTCTTGGTTTCGTTGATCTGCTCTACAGTTTTTTTAGATTCTATATTGTTTATTTCTGCTCTGATCTTTATTATTTCTCTTCTTCTGCTGGGTTTAGGCTGCCTTTGCTGTTCTGCTTCTATTTCCTTTAGGTGTGCTGTTAGATTTTGTATTTGGGATTTTTCTTGTTTCTTGAGATAGCCTGGATTGCAGTGTATTTTCCTCTCAGGACTGCCTTCGCTGCATCCCAAAGCATTTGGATTGTTGTATTTTCATTTTCGTTTGTTTCCATATATTTTTTAATTTTTTCTCTAATTGCCTGGTTGACCCACTCATTCTTTAGTAGGGTGTTCTTTAACCTCCATGCTTTTGGAGATTTTCCATATTTTTACCTGTGGTTGATTTCAAGCTTCATAGCATTGTGGTCTGAAAGTATGCATGGTATGATCTCAATTCTTGTATACTTATGAAGGGCTGTTTTGTGACCCAGTATGTGATCTATCTTGGAAAATGTTTCATGTGCACTTGAGAAGAAAGTATATTCTGTTGCTTTGGGATGCAAAGTTCTAAATATATCTGTCAAGTCCATCTGATCCAATGTATTATTCAGGGCTCTTGTTTCTTTATTGACTGTGTGTCTAGATGATCTATCCATTTCTGTAAGTGGGGTGTTAAAGTCCCCTGCAATTACCACATTCTTATCAATAAGGTTGCTTATGTTTGTGAGTAATAGTTTTATATATTTGGGGGCTCCCGTATTCGGCGCATAGACATTTGTAATTGTTAGCTCTTCCTGATGGATAGACCCTGTAATTATTATATAATGCCCTTCTTCATCTCTTGTTACAGCCTTTATTTTTTTTTTTCAACGTTTTTTTTTTATTTATTTTTTTGGGGACAGAGAGAGACAGAGCATGAACGGGGGAGGGGCAGAGAGAGAGGGAGACACAGAATCGGAAACAGGCTCCAGGCTCTGAGCCATCAGCCCAGAGCCCGACGCGGGGCTCGAACTCCCGGACCGGGAGATGGTGACCTGGCTGAAGTCGGACGCTTAACCGACTGCGTCACCCAGGCGCCCCAACTTGTTACAGCCTTTAATTTAAAGTATAGTTTGTCTGATATAAGTATGGCTACTCCAGCTTTCTTCTGACTTCCAGTGGCATGATAAATAGTTCTCCATCCCCTCACTCTCAATCTGAAGGTGTCCTCAGGTCTAAAATGAGTCTCTTGTAGACAGCAAATAGATGGGTCTTGTTTTTTTATCCATTCTGATTACCCTATGTCTTTTGGTTGGTGCATTTAGTCCATTTACATTCAGTGTTATTTTAGAAAGATATGGGTTTAGAGTCATTGTGATGTCTGTAGGTTTCATGCTTGTAGCGATGTCTCTGGTACTTTGTCTCACCCTTAGGATCTCTTGTAGGGCTGGTTTAGTGGTGACGAATTCCTTCAGTCTTTGTTTCTTTGGGAAGACCTTTATCTCTCCTTCTATTCTAAATAACAGACTTGCTGGATAAAGGATTCTCGGCTGCATTTTTTTTGTTGTTGTTGTTCATCACATTGAAGATTTCCTGCCATTCCTTTCTGGCCTGCCAAGTTTCAGTAGAGAGATTGGTCACAAGTCTTATAGGTCTCCCTTTATATGTTAGAGCATGTTTATCCCTAGCTGCTTTCAGAATTTTCTCTTTATCCTTGTATTTTGCCAGTTTCACTATGATATATCATGCAGAAGATTGATTCAAGTTACATCTGAAGGGAGTTCTCTGTGCCTCTTGGACTTCAATGCCTTTTTCCTTCCCCAGATCCGGGAAGTTCTCAGCTACGATTTCTTCAAGTATACCTTCAGCACCTTTCCCTCTCTTTTCCTCCTCTGGAATACCAATTATGCGTAGATTATTTCTCTTTAGTGCATCACTTAGTTCTCTAATTTTCCCCTCATACTACTGGATTTTTTTTATCTCTCTTTTTCTCAGCTTCCTCTTTTTCCATAATTTTATCTTCTAGTTCACCTATTCTCTCCTCTGCCTCTTCAATCCAAGCTGTGGTCGTTTCCATTTTATTTTGCAGCTCGTTTATAGCATTTTTTAGCTCCTCCTGATTGTTCCTTAGTCCCTTGATCTCTGGAGCAATATATTCTCTGCTGTCCTCTATACTGTTTTCAAGCCCAGCGATTAATTTTATGACTATTATTCTAAATTCACTTTCTGTTATATTGTTTAAATCCTTTTTGATCAGTTCATTAGCTATTGTTATTTCCTGGAGATTCCTGGAGATTCTTTTGAGGGGAATTCTTCCGTTTTGTCATTTTGGAAAGAACTGCAGGGCACTTCCCCTGTGGTGTCTTGAATAACTTGCGTTGGTGGGCGGGGCCGCAGTCAGACCTGATGTCTGCCCCCAGCCCACCACTGGGGCCACCGTCAGACTGGTGTGTACCTTCTCTTCCCCTCTCCCAGGGGCGGGATTCACTGTGGGGTGGCGTGGCCCATCTGGGCTACTTGCACACTGCCAGGCTTGTGGTGCTGGGGATCTGGCGTATTAGCTGGGGTGGATCGGCAAGGTGCACAGGGGCGGGAGGGGCAGGCTCAGCTCGCTTTTCCTTCAGAGATCCATTTCGGGAGGGTCCCTGCAGCACTGGGAGGGAGTCAGACCTGACGGAGGGATGGATCTGCAGAAGCACAGCTTTGGGTGTTTGCGTGGTGCAAGCAAGTTCCCTGGCAGGAACCGGTTCCCTTTGGGATTTTGGCTGGGGGATGGGCGAGGGAGATGGTGTTGGCGAGCGCCTTTGTTCCCCACCAAGGTGAGCTCTGTGGTCTGGGGCTCAACAACTCTCCCTCCCGTTGTCCTCCAGCCTCGTTCTCCGAGCAGAGCTGTTAGCTTATAACCTTCCAGTCCCGCTTGCTGTCAGAACACACTCCTTCCAGCGCCTCCGCTTTTGCCAGCCAGACTCGGGGGCTCTGCTTGGCCGGCGGGCCGTCCCTCCACCCCGGCTCCCTCCCGTCAGTCCGTGGAGCGCGCACCGCCTCTCCGCCCTTCCTACCCTCTTCCGTGGGCCTCTCATCTGCGCTTGGCTCCGGAGACTTCGTTCTGCTAATCCTCTGGCGGTTTTCTGGGTTATTTAGGCAGGTGTGGGTGGAATCTAAGTGATCCGCAGGACGCGGTGAGCCCAGCGTCCTCCTACGCCACCATCTTCAGGATGCAGCGATTTTGTTTTGTTTAAAAAATACTTTTTATCTCTGCTTTAGGAATAGAGATAGTGCCTTACTAGAGAGGTTAGGGAATCATTCCTTGGTCTCAACTCCCTACCCCCAGGCTTAAAGGACAAGGTAATTGTATTGTTTGGGGCCCAAAGTGAAGCAGCATGAAAGCCTCCTCCCTCAAGAAAACTTCAAACAAGATTTTGTGTTTTGAATATATGCTCTCATCCAAGGCATCAAGCTCCAGATGAGAGAGTAGAGTAATTGAGGTCAGTACTTATCGTTTGGAGTGCTGCTAAAGAAAGAAAACACTCAACTCCTATGGCTAGGATAGGAAAAGATACATCTGGAGGCAGAAAAGGACAGACTCCGGGAACTAATAGTCTGAATTAAGATTCATTCTGAATGCTTTTTGTTGTCTGCTTCCTTGAGAGAATGCTATGTGATATCTAAATGGAAAGTTCGAGGAATAAGGGAATGTCACCTTGGAAATCAGGGAGAAGCATGCTTGAACAATTTGAGCTCACTAGCCGAGTGAGTGGTTGGTTTCTGTTAAAGTAATTAAGAGTCCTGAGCAGTGAGGCACCTTGCAGTATGGCCCTGGAACAGCTCTCTGTCTTGGGAAGTCCACAGTTACCAGCAATATTGGAGGTGATGTTAACCACGGCAAAAGAAGGTTAATTAGACATCCGTGTTCTTTTTCTTGACTCTAAAAGTCCAACCACCTCTTTCCTACATTGGATTGGAGATAAGCTGGCAATGTGTTTTGGGGGGAAATGCAGGGAGGGGAGTTGCCCATTAAAGAGATAGCAGGACCTGCCAGCTAGTCCTACTGGCAGGAACTTGACAGTTTTGGTTTGGAAAAATAAAAAACGGTAATAAAACTGTCCCTGGTGTTCTGGGAAGTGCATATGGACTACACCTGGTCTGTGCATATTTTTGAATGTTATGTTTTTCATTTGTGATGGATATTTTATTCTGTGAATTTACTACAAGTTCAGTTGGGAAGAGGCAACATGAAGCAGGGGAAATGGTGAGATGAGAATGTTATTTTATAATTAAATAATTTATATGCATCTCTTTTTTCCCTATGAAAAGTAATTATACTAAATGAAATGTGCTATGCTGGATCAGTTCCTAGAACAGAAGAGCAGTGTTATTGGAAGAACTGGTGAAATCCAAACAAAGTTTGGAGTTCGATTAATAATGATGCTGGTTTCCCAGTTTTGACAAATGTATCATGGTAAGGTGCTCACAAGAGAAGATGTTGCATGAAGGGCATACAGGAACTCTCTGTATTATCTTTGCAACTTTTCTCTAAACAGAAAGTAGTTCAGGGGCGCCTGGATGGCTCAGTCGGTTAAGCATCTGACTTCAGCTCAGGTCATGATCTCATAGTTCATGGATTCAAGCCCCTCATGGGGCTCTGTGCTGACAGTTCAGAGCCGGAGCCTGCTTCAGATTCTGTGTCTCCCTCTCTATCTGCCCCTCCCTACTTACACTGTCTCTCTCAAAAATAAACACTAAATTTTTTTTAATTGAAAATAATCCCCCAATAAAAATTTGATTCAAAAAGTCAATATGAATCACAGGTTACCTTTGGCATGCTGTCCTTCTCAAAACTTTCCAGCTTAGAATTATGAAAATTTTAGTGAAGAGCCAATTCATGTGAAATTTTAACCCTGCAAGATTCAAGATGTTGGCACATGGTTCATACAAGTGTTCAACCTAGTTGCTGCTTATTCTAAGGAAAACTCAGAATCTTTTCATATTTCCTAGAATTGATTAAGCAGGGACTACAAAGGGACATAATCAAACGAACAAAGGAAAAGAAATCCACAGTTAACATCATTAAATTAGATTCACATTGTCAATTACAAATAAACTATATATTCATTCTTTACAATTTACTTGGGTTCATTTTTCAACTGAAAATTTCTTCTTAGATTCTTTTTAGTGTGCTATTACGCAATATTAATTTTGCAGTAATTTTACTGCAATTTTTCATTTAGTGGCCAGGGAAACACACACCAAGAAGAACACCTATGCAAAGCACTGTGTCGTGTACTCTTTGGCACTCTTTCCCTAAGCCATAACCCAGTCCCACTATCGGGATGGAATTTCTAACCTTCATTCCTCTAGTTTATCTACTCTGGAGGTGAACAAATGCCTCATAAAACAACCCAATGGTGCAATTATCACTTTAGTATTAGAGGGACACCAGAAAGTGCTAAAATTCTACATTAGATACAACATTTTATTGTAACTATAAATGCACAGTGGCCTTTAGGTATTTGTTACAGTGTTAGTAATGATTCATTCTTGGCATTTGCCAAGAAATGGAAGGGTGTCATATTGTCACTTTGATAAAGCCAGTATAAGGAGATTAAGAGATGAGTTTAGGGTAAATTGTGTGAAACATAATGGTATATCAAATATCCACTGCCACACTTCAAAAAAGTGCTGGCAATTCAGCATGTTTCTTGGCAAAATATGCTGTTCTAAGTTAAATTATTACTATGATTATCAGAGTTTATGGTGATACCCTGAGGAGTCTTTGTAACAGGTGAGAATATGCAGCAGCTATCTTTCTGTGTTTCTCTTTGTACAAGTAGCTTGCAGGATAATTCTAGGTTACATGATTGAATTGAGTCTAAAAGAAGATTGCTATACCTTTTAGTCAATAGTAAGTAACCTTTATCTTTTGCTTACTATAAATTACAAAGTTCTTGTTTTGAGTTAATTTCCCTTTCTCTGGAATTTGTACTTCAACTAGTTTTCTTTTTCCTAATGTTTATTTTATTCTTTTCCTTTTTTTAAATTTAATTTATTTTTCAAAATTTACATCCAAGTTAATTAGCATATACTGCAACAGTGATTTCAGGAGTAATTTCCTTAATGCCCCTTACCCATCCCCCCTCCCACAACCCCTCCAGTAACCCTCTGTTTGTTCTCCATATTTAAGAGTCTCTTATATTTTGTCCCCCTCCCTGTTTTTATATTATTTTTGCTTCTCTTCCTTTATGTGTATCTGTTTTGTATCTTAAAGTCCTCATATGAGTGAAGTCATATGATACTTGTCTTTCTCTGACTAATTTCACTTAGCATAATACCCTTTAGTTCCATCCACGTAGTTGCAAATGGCAAGGTGTCATTCTTTTTGATTGCCAAGTAATACTCCACTGTGTATATATACCACATCTTCTTTATTCATCCATCAATGGATATTTGGGCTCTTTCCATACTTTGGCTATTGTTGATAGTGCTGCTATAAACATTGTGGTGCACGTGTCCCTTCGAAATAGCATACCTGTCTCCTTTGGATAAATACCTAGTAGTGTAATTGCTGGGTCGTAGGGTAGTTCTATTTTTAATTTTTTGAGGAACCTCCATACTGTTTTCCAGACTGGCTGCACAAGTTTGCATTCCCACCAGCAGTGCAAAAGAGATACTCTTTCTCTGTGTCCTTGCCAACATCTGTTGTTGCCTGAGTTGTTAATGTTAGCCATTCTGACAGGTGTGAGGTGGTATCTCATTGTGGTTTTGATTTGTAATTCCCTGATGATAAGTGATGTTGAGCATTTTTTCATGTGTTGGTTGGCCATCTGGATGTCTTCTTTGGAGAAGTGTCTCTTCATGTCTTTTGCCCATTTCTTCACTGGATTATTTGTTTTTTTGGGTGTTGAGTTTGATAAGTTCTTTATAGATTTTGGATACTAACCCTTTATCTGATATGTCTTGCAAATATCTTCACCCATTCTGTCAGTTGCCTTTTAGTGTGGCTGATTATTTCCTTCGGCTGATTATTTCTTTCACTGTGCAGAAGCTTTTTATTTTGATGAGGTCCCAATTGTTCATTTTTGCTTTTTTCCCTTGCCTCTGGACACGTGTTGAGTAAGAAGTTGCTGTGGCCAAGGTCAAAGAGGTTTTTGCCTGCTTTCTCGATGGCTTCCTGTCTTACATTTAGGTCTTGCATCCATTTTGAATTTTTGTGTGTGGTGTAATAAAATGGTCTAGGTTCATGTTTCTGCATGTCGTTGTACAGTTTTCCCAGCACCACTTGCTGCAGAGACTGTCTTTATTCTATTGGCTGTTCTTTCCTGCTTTGTCAAAGATTAGTTGGCCATACGTTTGTAGGTCCATTTTTGGATTCTCTATTCTGTTCCATTGATCTGAGTGTCTGTTCTTGTGCCATTACCATACTGCCTTGATAATTATAGCTTTGTCATACAGCTTGAAGTCTGGGATTGTGATGCTTCCTGCTTTGGTTTTCTTTTTCAAGATCGCTTTGGTTATGTGGGGTCTTTTCTGGTTCCATACAAATTTTAGGATTGTTTATTCTAGCTCTGTGAGGAATGCTGGTGTTATTTTGATAGGTGTTGCACTGAATATGTAGATTGCTTTGGGTAGTATTGACATTTTAACAATACTTATTCTTCCTATCCAGGAGCATGGAATATTTTTCCATTTTTGTGTGTGTGTCTTCTTCCATTTCTTTCATAAGCTTTCTATAGTTTTCAGTGTATAGATTTTTCACCTCTTTGGTTAGATTTATTCCTATGTAATTTATGGTTTTTGGTGCAATTGTAAATGGGATTGATTCCTTGATTTCTCTTTCTGTTGTTTCATTATTGGTCTATAGGAATGCAACCGATTTCTGTGCGTTGATTTTATATACTGCAACTTTGCTGAATTCATGGATCAGTTCTAACAGTTTTTTGGTGGAATCTTTTGAGTTTTCCATATAAGTATCATGTCATCTGCAAAGAGTGAAAGTTTGACCTCCTCCTGGCTGATGTGGATGCCTTTTATTTCTTTATGTTGTCTGATTGCTGAAGCTAAGACTTCCAATACTATGTTGAATAACTGTCCAGAGTGGACATGCCTGTCTTGTTCCTGACCTTAGTGGGAAAGCTCTCAGTTTTTCCCCATTGAGGATGATATTAAGCTTTGGGTCTTTCATAGATGGCTTTTATGATCTTGAGGTATGATCCTTCTATCCCTGCTTCTTGATGGTTTTTATCAAGAAAGGATGCTGTATTTTGTCAAATTCTTTCCCTGCATTTATTGGGAGGATCATGTGGTTCTTGTCCTTTCTTTTATTGATGTGATGAATCACATTGATTGTTTTGTGGATATTGAACCAGCCCTGCACCCCAGGTATAAATCCCACTTGGTCGTGGTGAATAATTTTTTTAATGTATTGTTGGATCTGGTTGGCTAATGTATTTTTGCATCCATGTTCATTAGGGAAATTGGTCTATAGTTCTTCTTTTTAGTGTGGTCTTTGTCTGGTTTTGGAATCAAGGTAATTCTGGCTTTATAGAAAGAGTTTGGAAATTTTCCTTCCTTTTTTATTTTTGGAACAGCTTCAAGAGAATAGGTTTTAATTCTTCCTTAAATGTTTGGTAGAATTATCCCTGGAAAGCCATCTGGCCCTGGACTCCTGTTTTTTGGGAGATTTTTGATTACTAATTCGATTTCTTTACTGGTTATGGGTCTGTTCAAATTTTCTATTTCTTCCTGTTTCAGTTTTGATAGTTTATATATTTCTAGGAATTTGTCCATTTCTTCCAGATTTCCCATTTTAGTGGCCTATAATTGTTCATAATATTATCTTATTATTGGTTTTATTTCTCCTGTGTTGGTTGTGATCTCTCCTCTTTCATTCTTGATTTCATTTGGGTCCTTTCCTTTTTCTTTTGGATCAAACTGGCTAGTGGTTTATCAATTTTGTTAATTCTTTCAAAGAACCAGTTTCTGGTTTCACTGATCTGTTCTACTGTTTTTTTTTTTGTTTGTTTGTTTGTTTGTTTGTTTTTTTTTTGGTTTTGATACCATTGGTTTCTGCTCTAATCTTTATTATTTCCTGTCTTCTGCTGTTTTGGGGTTTTATTTGCTGTTCTTTTTCCAGCTCTTTAAGGTGTAAGGTTAGTTTGCATATCTGAGACATTTCTTCCTTCTTTAGGAAGGCCTGGATTGTTATATATTTGCCTCTAACGACCACCTTTTCTGTGTCACAGAGGTTTTAGGCTGTGGTGTTTAGGCTGTTATCATTTTCATTGGCTTCCATATACTTTTTAATTTTGTCTTTAACTTCTTGGTTAGCCCATTCATTCTTTAGTAGGATGTTCTTTAGTCTCCAAGTATTTGTTATCTTTCCAAATTTTTTCTTGTGGTTGATTTCAAGTTTCACAGCATTTTGGTCTGAAAACATGCATGGTATGATCTCAATCTTTTTGTACTTGTTGAGGGCTGATTTGTGTCCCACTATGTGATCTATTCTGGAGAATGCTCCATGTGCACTGGAGAAGAATGTATATTCCACTGCTTTAGAATGAAATGTTTTGAATATATCTGTTAAGTCCATCTGGTCCAGTGGGTCATTCAAAGCCATTGTTTCCTTGTTGATTTTCTGTCTACATGATCTGTCTATTGTTGTAAGTGGGGTATTGAAATCCCCTACTATTATGGTATTATTATCAATGAATTTCTTTATGTTTGTGATTAATTGATTTATATATTTAGGTGCTTTCATATTTGGAGCATACATATTTGCAATTGTTAGGTCTCCTTGGTGGGTAGACTCCTTATGATATAATGTCCTTCTTCATCTCTTGTTACAGTCTTTATTTTTAAGTCTAGATTGTCTGATATAAGTATGGCTACTCCAATTTTCTTCTGTCGACCATTAGCATTATAGATGGTTCTCTATCCCCTTCAGTCTGGAGGTGTCTTTAGGTCTAAAGTGGGCCTCTTGTTAACCGCATATAGATGGATCTTGTTTCCTTATCCATTCTCTTATGCTATGTCTTTTTATTGGGGAATTTAGTCCATTGATGTTTACAGTGAGTACAATTTATTGCCATTATGTTTCTTATAGAGTTGGAGTTTCTGGTGGTGTTCTCTGGTCCTTCCTAGCCTTTGTTTATTTTGGTCTCTCTCTTTTTTTCCATCTTGTCTCCCTTCAGAGAGTATCCCTTAAAATTTCTTGCGGGGCTGGTTTAATGGTCATGAACTCTAATTTTTGTTTGTCTGGGATACTTTTAATCTCTCCTATTTTGAATGACAGCCTTGCTGGATAAAGAATTCTTGGTTGCATATTTTTCAGATTCAGCACATTGAATATATCCTGCCACTCCTTTCTAGCCTGCCAAATTTCTGTGGATAGGTCTGCTGCAAATCTGATCTGTCTTCCGTTGTAGGGTTAGGACTGTTTTTCCCTTGATGCTTTCATGATTCTTTCTTTGCCTGAGTATTTGTGAATTTGACTATGATATGCCTTGTTGATGGTTGGTTTTTGTTGAATCTAATGGGAGTCCTCTGTGCTTCCTGGATTTTGATGTCTGTGTCTTTCCCCAGGTTAGGAAAGTTTTCCACTATGAGTTGCTCACATAACCGTTCCACTCCTTTTTCTCTCTCTTTGTCTTCTGGGACCCCTATGATTCTGATGTTGTTCCTTTTTAATGAGTGATTAATTTCTCTAGTTCTTAAATTGTGCTCTTTTGCCTTACTCTCCCTCTTTTTTTCTGCTTCATTATTCTCCATAAGTTTGTCATCTATCTCGCTGATTCACTGCTCTGCCTCATCCGTTCTTGCCACCATGGCATCCATTCAGATTGCGGCTCAGTTATAAGCATTTTTTATTTCATCCTGACTGGCTTTTACTTCTTTTATCTCTGCAGAAAGGGATTCTAATCATTTTCGACCTCAGCTAGTATTCTTATTATTGTGATTCTAAATTCTGGTTCAGACGTCTTGCTTGTATCTGTGTTGATTAAGTCCCTGGCTGTCGTTTCTTCCTGCTGTTTCTTTTGGGGTCAATTCCTTCATTTCATCATTTTGAAGGAAGAAAAGGAATTAATAAGGTAAAAAATTAAATTTAAAAAATTAAAACAACACACACAAAAATCAAATAAATGATGCTAGATTCTAGGTGTGTTTTGGTCTGGTTGTTGAAAGAAGCTTGATAGATCAGAGAAAAGGGGCGGGGGAAGAAAAAAAAAGAAAAGAAAAAAAGGAAAACGTTTGAAAATTTGAAAAAAATGAATACAACAAAATAGAATAAAATGAAATGATGGAAGTAAAATAGAATTTGAAAATTTTACAAAAAAGTAAAAAATATAGTAGAAAAAATTGAAGAAAATGTTTTTAATAAAAATTGAAAATAAAAATAAACTTTTTCTCTTTCTGTATTCAAGAAAAAGAAAAGAAAAGAAAAAGAAAAAAAAAGAAAATTGAATAGATGGACCAGTGAACAGACTGAAGTATAATTGAAATTGCATCGTTTTCCCCTAAAAGTCAGACTACTATGAAGCAATTTATGGTCTGTAAACTAAGCAGGTGGAGAGAGTTGTGGTGTTCCTGAAGAGCAAGGTTGGCCCAGTTGGGCAGGACTTAGTGTAATGGCTCCGTTCTCCACTAGATGGCGCTGCTTAGCTTACTGAGGTGGATTGTTGTGGCGCTTGTAGGTGTGTATGTGCATGCCTGGCAGTGGTGGAAATGGCATCACCTGACTACCTAGTCTCTAGTATGGAAACTCTGTTCTCCCCGATCGGCAATTGCGCACCTATCCTTACTGCCAGCTTCTGTCCACTCTCCGCTTTTAGACTGTATGTGACCAAGCTGTCAGGTTGCCAGGCAGCACCTCCTTCCTGAGTTTCATCTCAGATGTAGCTGTGTTTCCCTGCCCCTCACTTCTGAGGGACTGTGGCTTTGACCTGCTCAGATCTTCTTGGGGAGGATCTCACCAAGCCATGTCCAGGTGCTGGCCACAGCCAGGAATGTTCGTGGGACCGTACTTGCTGCTGATGCTGAGAGACTGCAGTTTCATGCCAGTCTGCCCCAGAGAAAGGTCACGTGATTGTGTAGCAGCAGTGTTTCAGGGATTATGGAAAATCACAACATACATCTGGCACCAGGCTTCACCCTTAACAGCCTTTTTCCACCACCAGGGAATGTGTTTGTTCTCCTGGGTCTGCTGGCACCTTTGCCTCTGGGGTGCTGCACAGCCTCTACCAAATGTCCTCCCGGCAGGAGAACTGCCTCTCCCCGTGTGGCCCAAGGACCCTGGGACCTCACTCTCTGCTCCTGGGGATTCGCCCTTCCCACCAGAGAACCACCAGGTATTGAGCTGTGGAGTTTCAGACTCTGCACTCCCCCTGTTTATAGAGTCTTAATGGAATATAAACCCTCTCCTTTCTCCTTTCTACCTTTTTCGTTCAGTCTCTGAGGCTGCTTCCACTTTTCCACTTTCTCTCCAGCTGCTAGAGGCAGATTTTTTTCCCCGTACTCTCCCCCCTGTCTCCATCCTCTCTCCACAAGCAAAAATAGCTCCCTGCCCTCTGTGGCTTCTCTCTCCCCCAGTTCACCTCTCTGAGCTGCATACCTGCTGAGTTCTGTGGTTCAGGTGGTATAGATTGTTGTTTTAATCCTCAAGTCAGTTTTCTAAGTGTGCAGGATGGTTTAGTGTTGATCTGGCTGTATTTCATGGATGCAGGACACAAAAAACCCCACAAACTTCCATGCTGTTCCACCATCTTGGCTCCTCCCTCTCTTGGCTTTTAGATAATAAGAGAAAAATTACCAAAAGAAAGAATATTTTGTGAAAAAATAAAATCCTTATTACTCTTATTGCCTTAATCTTATGTACTATTTCTGTAGAATCCTCCTTCGCAATTATTCCAGATAAAAAAAATTAACATCACTCTAAACCTGTTGTGTTTTGCATTTTTTCAATTAACATCGATTAAAGTTTTCTATTTGCACATAGATTTTACAATTATAATGGAGAAATAATATTACATCAATTGAGCCACTATGCCAGAATTGATTGAACTGTTCATCTGCTGTAAAACATTTCGATTTCCTTCAACATTGTGGATAATATTGCAATTGGCATCTTTATGCAGATTTTTTCATGTAATTACTTTCTTAATATAAATTTCCCAGAAGCAAGATCATTGACTCAAAACAGTAGCTGTTCTAGTTCTTAGGATACATTTCCATATTGTTTTATCATTTTGCTATACCACTTGTATGCATAGAAATTTCATGAAATATTCCTTGTATGTTAACAGAACTCGTGTTTTCATTATAGTCCCCCAGAATACCATTTGGTACAGCAGTTGGATACATTCACTCATATTTCTGTTATACCAAGTGATGTGCTTATTTTATTTTATTTTTTATCATTTTTATTATTTTTTTACATTTATTTATTTTTGAAAGACAGAGTGAGACAGAGCATGAGTGGAGGAGAGGCAGAGGGAGAAGGAGATACAGAATCTGAACAGGCTCCAGGCTCTGAGCAAGCATTCAGCACAGAGCCCGATGCAGGGCTGGAACCCACGAACCATGAGATCGTGACCTGAGCCGAAGTCAGACCCTTAACCAACTGAGCCACCCAGGCGCACCTTATTTTATTTTTTAAAAAGATAAGACCATATCTGGCTAGGATATAAGCAATTTTTTTTCTTTTTGCCTTTCCAGATTTTAAGAATTATACTGTTATCAGGTTGCACACTTATTATTGGTATTGGATAATATTAAATATTCCTACTTAACATTATATTGGCTTATATAACTTTTTTTCCTGAGGTGACATCAAGTGTAGTTCCAGTGATTACAGTACCCTAAGCTACTAGCTGTTTCATATCCTTCATTTGTGTGCTTATGGAAAGCTGTAGAGTGACATGCTGAATAACAAGAAACATTGTCACATGATTAGCTGTAAGGAATTGATGCAATTAAAGCAGCTTATAAAACATTCAAAACTCCTACTCCTCTTAATATTGGTGATAGCAATTACAGAAACAGTTCAGTTGATCTGATTCTTAAAAATTACAATGGTTAGATTTGCTTCCATTATTATTAGATAATAATACATTGATGCTGATTAATGAGCTGTGAACAATGCAGTGATTTAGAAAAAGGGATGACAAGACCAGATAAACAGAAGGATCTATTTTAACTCAAGTAATATAGTCATTGATCCACTCTCAAGGTGTACTTGCCTTCATTTAACTGACTTTCTTCTGTCTCATCATTTCTGTCTTAACTGGGGTATAGAATTATTCAGAGAGAATGTACTATGTGAGGAGGAAGGTAGATTTCTGTTCTCACTCATCTGTGATCAAGCTGGGTATCATAGAAGATTTCACCGAACCATTTGTGTATACGTTGCCAATTCTAAATATTCGTAATCATATGATGAAGAGTAAGTGGTAGTATGAAACTCTAAGTCATGGAAAATAAACTGGAAATGGGTGAAGGTTCAGTATTATCTTGAGCGATACAAAAGAAATCAGTACAAAACAGCTTTCTCTGTGAAGCAATTTTGGGGGAACATTTGAGTGTAATTCGACCACTACCTGTGTTCTCAGAGTATTATTTTCTTATCCTTAAATACAGTTCATAGTTACCTATGGAATCACCAATTGTCTTCATTTTGCCTATTTGTTTGGTTTTTTGATGTTTATTTTTGAGAGAGTGCAATGGGGGAGGGGCAGAGAGAGAAGGAGAGAGAGAATCAAGAATCCTAAGAAGGCTCTGTACTATCAGCACAGAGCCCAAATGTGGGGCTCGATCTCATGAGTTGTGAGATCATGACCTGAGCCGAGATCAAGAGTTGGATGCTTAACCAACTGAGCCACCCAGGTACTCCAATTTTGCTTATTTGTTGACAAGAGTAAAGACATGTTGGTCCTAAGTGGATTTCTCCTCAACTTTTGTGTAATGAACAGGACTCCTGAGGAGGGGATACAATCAAAAGCATTTCTCAGTAACATTAAGCCACTTCTTGCCACCTAACTAACCTAATGAGGGCCCTAATAAATCCACTTGGACTGAAACGTCCTTCATGTAAGGCAGTTCTGTGCAATAAACAACTGAAACTTCATAAATCATTTGAGATTGAACTGTCCACAATAGAAATTGCCTGATAGCCACTCCTTCCTGTGAAACCTCCTCACGGTATTTCTACATAAGTCTGCCCTGTGGAAAGAAAAGAGAGATGGTCCCAAGAAAAAATGAGTAATGGGTAAATTTGCTTCTAAATCACTTAACTTTCTCAGTGGTGACGTTAGTGTTACTTCTTTTCAGTTTTTTGTGGTTTCCAGAAATTTGAAGCCCACCTGTATTAAAGTATATTTGGTTAATTTCTTGGTTTGCTTAGCATATATTTGTTGAGTAATTAATATATTGATGGTGGGTAGGTTAGGCTGATTTGTCTGAGTTTTTCCCTGATAAAGCCAGAGGCTGTGGTCGGTTCCTGTCAGAATTCCTGACCACAAACATGGCAACAAAGTGGGAAGTAGAAATTGCAAAATCTTGTCTTGCTATAAATTTGGCCTGAGGGAAACTCGATGAATTTTCCATGGGCACCAAGGAGCATCTCAGAATTTCTGGGTCACTGAGAAGGATTTAGTGTGTCTTTGGTTTTCTCATCAGTGAAATGGAAAATTGATTTGAGAATTAAAGGGGTAGAAAGACATATAATACTTAGAGTTTAGAATAGTGCACGTAGCAGGGCAGCTGGGTGGCTCAGTCGGTTAAGCATCCAACTCTTGATCTCAGTTCGGGTCTTGATTCTCAGGGTCCTGAATTCGGGCCTTGCATTGGGCTGCACGCTGGCATGAAGCCTACATTAAAAAATTAAAAAAGAGGGGCACCTGGGTGGCTCAGTCAGTTAAACGTCTGATTTCAGCACAGGTAATGATCCCACAGTTTATGGGATTGAACCCCACATTGTGTTCTGCACTGACAGCGTGGAGCCCACTTGGTATTCTCTCTCTCCATCTCTCTTTGCCCTGCCCCCCTGCTTGTGCTCTCTCTCTCTCAAAAAAAAAAAAAAAAAGAATAATGCATATAGTAAGTGATCAACATGTATTATTGTTATTATTAGTGTAAAATTGGGAAAAAATAGACTGAAATCTATCCACACTCTACTTGACTACAAGCATTGCAAATACCAGGATAGGAAAGATTATAGAAAAGATTATAAACTAAAACTAATCCTGCATATTAATTATAAATACCTTCACATATTTTTTGTGCACACACACCTATAGTTCATTTCACAGATCAAATGTAGTTCTTTACCAATACTTTTTATAGAAATTCCTTAGTTACAGAATCTTTTTAATTATATTTAAATAAAAATACCTGAAATGGGTCTCCTCTGACATCACAGTCACTAATTTCATGTGGGTTCTTCAGTTGGGTAGGCCCATCACAAAGTCCTACTCAACTGACACCCTAGCAAAAAGAACAGAAGGGGACTTGATTGGAATTTATTTAATTGACTCTTCAATTGATTGGAGAATAATGCAGACTTGCTGTGTTTGTTTAATAGATTCCCTCTTCAGAGCAGAGGTCTGGATGTTGCCCCCTGGTTATGCATCAAATAGTCCCTGTAGATAATTGTACATTTCTATACAAATATCTGCTGAAACATACCACAAAAAACTCCAGGTCTACAATTTTTCATGAAAAGAAAAATGAGGCATGCATTTAGTTTGTAAGGTCAATTTAGGGGATTTTAAACACTCACAGATACAATGTCAGAGAATGAAAAGTGATTTATGATCTCAAAATCCATATTCTGTCTTTTTCAAAGATCATATATTAATGTTGCTCATATTATGCATTTCTCAAAGTGTAAAAACTCAATTACCAGAATGCCCCTAGCCTGAACTTTGTCTTTGTTAGCAAGCTGTTGTGTCCGGGGAAGATACTTTATTCAGGATTTGGGATCAAGGCTCAGCTTCATTGCCATGGCCATAGGAATATTTCACTCAACGTTGTGCGGAGAGGGCGAGCAGACTTTCAGGAGGAGATCTGTCCGTAAGTAAAGTCAGAGGATGGAATGTGGATATCATGTTGATGACAAAGTATATAGACAGGCTCTTCAAGAGAGGAAATACCTAATTGTGGAGCAGTGGGGTATTTGGGTGTAAAGGAACTCTGTGGATGGAAAAAAAGAATTGAATACCAGGAAGGTAAGTGTGGACTTGCCTTGGCAGTAATGGGGTAGAGACTATGGCAGAAATCTTAAGACTTCAAGGAAATAATTGGTAGTTTTGATCCATCTTTACTGGTTGCTCACTCATGCGGCAGGTAGTTGAGAAGCTCTGAATATGAGGGAAAGGTATTCTACGTGAAAAAATGCAGCTATAGATTCAGGTAGTTTAAATGCTATTTAACACAAAATCCAAAAATGGAAGTAAAAACAAAAGCAAAACCAAACAAAAATCCTCGATGTATACTAGATAACAGACTAGTTGCATTCGAATCCCTCTGTGTTTGCTGAAGAGATAAAGGAAATTCAAGGACAAATACCTAATGTGTTGCTCCCAAAGAACTATAATATATGTTGGCTTGTGTTATGCTCATAAATGAGAAAGAGAGCAGCCATTTGCAAAAATAAGATGTTATAAATATGCCACTGGTTGAAGAGGAGGAGAATAATGCAGACCCACTATTTGTTACAGGCCTGTGGCTAACAACAGAGTTCTCCGAATCACTGTGTGACATCACTTGTAAATTGATGACATTCATTTAATGACCCCTTGCAAAAGTAAATTGCTGTCTCAGGTAATGCTACATGACTAAAATGAAAGAGAATGAACTGCCCCTTACTTAGTGACTTGCCACTTCTTATTTCCTACCCATAATTCTAGGAATTTTTCTGGTTCTTTTGGGTTCCGAAAACAAGAAAGTATTAGATGGCTCTGTAAACGTTAAAATGCTTACTGTATTGGTCTCAGTCATCCTAAAGAAGCAATGAGGAGCCAAAAAGAGAGAGAGAGAGAGAGAGAGAGAGAGAGAGAGAGAGAGAACCAGCAAAAAGACAGGGAGAATACACATATTTCATAGCTTATAGGAGTCACAAAAGATGCGGGCATTAATTATAAAGTTTTGTGGCAACTCACTTTGATACATTTTTTTATTTAAAAAAATTTAATGAAAGTATTCTAGGAAATTAGGAAGAGAAGAAAGTAAAACGTATCCCTAATCTTATCACCTCTATATCTTATTTTGGTGTCTATAATGTGATTTTCTTTTTCGTGTGTGTATTGACAGTGGAAGTCATATGGTACATCTTGTTTTATAATTTGCCATTTTTTGCACCACCTTGACTAATTTATTTTTTTAATAGACTTTATTTTTAGAGCAATTTTAGGTTCACAGCAAAATTGAATACTACCCTTACTGGAGTCATCTATCTATGTCTCATTCTTTAAATGATGTGTATTCAAATAATGAGGGCCTCATATTTTACACCAATTTATCCTTTCCTCAAACAATGTCTTCAGAAATATTCTGCTCCACTCCACGTTTCCACTTTCTTTTAAATAAACACAATATATTAATCATGGTCCTCTGTTGTACAGAATTCCACCTGGAGCTGTCATTCACCCTGAATCAACTGAAAATATTTGAGAGCCTTCTCTTGTGCCCTTCCCCTTTCCCAACAATTTTATGCATAATCCATGGGTAATTCTATAGTACTTTTTTTTTTTTAATGACTGAATGTATCCCTGATCAGAAGTAGCAATCACGGAATAATAAGTGTAATCACATCAAGGAGGCCTTTGTTGTTCCGTCTGTGGAGCATGTCTATTGAAACCTGCACCTGCTCCAAATCAGGAAATGCTTTCAGGTTGTCAAATATCAATTGTCAATGACTTCCAATGGAACTTTACTGAAAACAGAGTTAATGTGTTTCCTTGAAAAGTTATCTGAATTGGCTTGTCCATAGTTATCTCTTATTGCTTTATGGAGAGGAAACGCACACCATATCACATCACGTCTTAACTCCTTTGTAGTCTAAAGAACAATTATTATTTTTGTGGGTGGCTGTTTAAAGGAATAACACACACTCACACACACACACACACACACACACTTCCTGAATTACTTCATCTCAAAATGCTAATACTGTTGAAGTTTGGAATCCTGATAGAACCTGTAAGAGTAAAACCAGAGTGGATGAGTATTGACTTAAGCTTTCGTTTAGCATCGTTAGAGAAGTCTTAAATCACATAATTCAAGGTTGTCACCAAAGAATGTTATTGTTTCACAATGCAGTTACTATCTTTCATGTCCAAAGATAAGATATATTTCCTATGAAAATTTGAGAAAGTAACGTCTCATTCCATTCTGTGCAAAATGACTGTAAAATTGTTTTCCACTGTCTCTAAATCCTGTTTAATCAGTAATCTCTGGGACATTTCCTTTTAATTCCCAAACAGATAACTATTTTATAAGTCTCATTTGCTTGATATATATTAACATTTGCTATCTGTTAGGAAAAGAAGTGAGCTTTAAAATTTGTAAGATGGCTGACTATCACATAAGCAAGTTGGTGAATGAGGCAATGTTATAGAAATTTAGAAAAAAAATTCAGAAAAAAGACCTTTTTTACTAATTTTTTTCAGACTCTGATCCTCTCCCCTCTTTTGCTGGCTCACATCTTCCTTAACAAAAGCTGCTGTTCAGATCGATGGGGACTCTCCGCAGAGGAGATGCACAAGGGGCAAAGAGCTGAATGAGAAAAGGGTGGATGATAAGCAATCAGAAATCCTGCATAATTAAATGATGCTCTGCTGGCTTCAGCTGAGAGCATTTAAAATGATTTTAATGGGCATTAGAGGTCCTTGATGAGATCTTAGTCGGCTGTGACATTATCCTTAAAGGAAGTCTTCTGTGATGTCTGGAGAAATACCATTTCAGCGATCAGATTGAGTTGCAGCTATGATCATTTTTGTTAGCAGTCAGTTTGAATGTTCTCTTTAGATAGCAAATTGGGAATCTTGGACATGGGATTGTCTCTTTCTCATAATGGCCTCAGGCATTTGTCATTTTTCGAGGCTGATTTCTTGAGTTTAAAGGATCAGAAGTCAGCTTTTATGAGAGTCTTAGAATTTGCAATCATTTATTGGATGCTTATGATGAACCAATCATTGTGCAAGGGTTTAGAGGGTCTAAACAAATAGAAACATTAGTACCTACAAATATGTCATATTGTGTTGGCAATAAACAGACACCAATGAAATAAACAACAACAAATCATGTAAAAACTTGGAAACAGAATTGGTTCTCTAGCCGTGTTAACTTGATTTGATTACGTGGTCTACTAATTGGCATTAACCTTTAATGGAGGTGTGTGCTGACCAAAAATGGCAAGCATCTAACTTTATGTCTGTCCATTTACATTCTTTTATTATAAAAATGTGTGTTCCGGGGCTCCTGGGTGGCTCAGTCGGTTGAGCGCCCAACTTCAACTCAGGTCATGATCTCACGGTTCGTGATTTCGAGCCCCATGCCGGGCTCTGTGCTGACAGCTCGGAGCCTGGAGCCTGCTTCCGATTCTGTGTCTCCCTCTCTCTCTGTCCCTCCTCCATGCATGCTCTGTCTCTCTCTCAAAAATAAATGAACATTAAAAAAATGTGTGTTCCCCTTAAAAATATCTTCTATAACATACTATGTGTTTCAGTATCTTTACTGATAAACATTACATTTTTATAAATATAATGAAATCTAGCAAGATAGGAGTATTTAAAGTATAAAGCCCCCTGATATGTGTGTGTGTTTATGTATATATGTTAGTTTATTTAAGAAAATGGGGATGGGGTGCCTGGGTGGCTCAGTGGATTAAGCATCTGCCTCTTGGTTTTGGCTCAGGTCATGATCTCGTGGTTCGTGAGTTCAAGCCCCACGTTGGGCTCTGTGCTGACAGTGCGGTTTGCTTGAGATTATCTCTCTCTTCTGCTCTTTGCCCCTCCCCTGCTCTCTCTGTCTCTGTCTCTCTCAAAATAAATAATAAGCTTAAAAAAAAAAGAATATCGGGAGAAATATACCTTACAGCACCAAATTTTGCTACTTTAAAAAATATCCTTACAGGATAATATATGCAGATTCATCTCATTCTTTTATAATAGCTGCATTGTATTTCATTTTATGGTCATATTATGTTATATTAATTTGATATCCTTTTGATAGTCATTTACACTGAATCTAATTTTCAATAATATTAACATCATTGCACATATGCCAGGATTTCTGTAGATATGAAGGGTTGCTGGATGCAAATGATTTTAGATTTAGAGATTTTGCCTAATTGCCCGACAAAATTTTTATATGCCAGTTTGTATTTCCCCCAATTATATTTGACAACACCTGTTTCTCCCACAAGAATGTTGGTTCTTCACAGGCAGACCTCTTCTGCATTTGTTGTCATTATTTCTGGTCATGCCAATGTCTACATTGTCTTCTTTGTCTCTGCAGCACCTTCTCATTGCCCTACAGTCTGCTCCCTTTTTGTCTTTCCAACTCATCCCTGCTATTCCTTTCTTGGCCTCTCACTCCTCCCCTCCCCCCACCCCACCCCAGGCACACTGATTTTTCTTTTAGTTTCTCAAACACACTTGTTCCTCCTTACCTCATGTTTTCGTTCATGTTGTGGATTTTGCTTGGAATGTGCTTTCCCCACCTCTTTGCCCTACTAATGTCTACGCATCTTTTAGCGTTCAGATCAAATGTTAATTCGTCAAAGGAAAATTCTCCTGCCCTAACTAGGTTAACTCCTATAGGAGCCACAATATCTCTTTATAGCAGATTTCACTAATTTATATATTTGTGTGTGTGTGTGTGTGTGTGTGTGTTAAATGTCTGTCTCCTCCGCTAGCATGTAAGCTGCATGGGGCCGGAAGCATATCTGTCCTGTCCACAGGAGCCCCCAATCCTCAGCAAACCACCTCATACACAGTAGATGGTCTGTAAGTGTTTATAGAATAACTGCATGTATCCCTACTGCCTAGCAAAATTCCCAGGACACATAAGCGCTCCAGAAATTGTTATTCAGTAGAATAATTTATGATTTTCCACATCTCTTCCCAACATTGGATATTATATTTTATTTTTTTATTTTTTTTTATTATATGAAATTTATTGTCAAATTGGTTTCCATACAACACCCAGTGCTCATCCCAAAAGGTGCCCTCCTCAATACCCATCACCCACCCTCTCCTCCCTCCCACCCCCCATCAACCCTCAGTTTGTTCTCAGTTTTTAACAGTCTCTTATGCTTTGGCTCTCTCCCATTCTAACCTCTTTTTTTTTTTTTTTCTTTTTTCCTCCCCCTCCCCCATGGGTTCCTGTTAAGTTTCTCAGGATCCACATAAGAATGAAACCATATGGTATCTGTCTTTCTCTGTATGGCTTATTTCACTTAGCAATACACTCTCCAGTTCCATCCACGTTGCTACAAAAGGCCATATTTCATTTTTTCTCATTGCCACGTAGTATTCCATTGTGTATATAACCACAATTTCTTTATCCATTCATCAGTTGATGGACATTTAGGCTCTTTCCATAATTTGGCTATTGTTGAGAGTGCTGCTATGAACATTGGGGTACAAGTGCCCCTATGCATCAGTACTCCTGTATCCCTTGGATAAATTCCTAGCAGTGCTATTGCTGGGTCATAGGGTAGGTCTATTTTTAATTTTCTGAGGAACCTCCACACTGCTTTCCAGAGCGGCTGCACCAATTTGCATTCCCACCAACAGTGCAAGAGGGTTCCCGTTTCTCCACATCCTCTCCAGCATCTATAGTCTCCTGATTTGTTCATTTTGGCCACTCTGACTGGCGTGAGGTGATACCTGAGTGTGGTTTTGATTTGTATTTCCCTGATAAGGAGCGACGCTGAACATCTTTTCATGTGCCTGTTGGCCATCCGGATGTCTTCTTTAGAGAAGTGTCTATTCATGTTTTCTGCCCATTTCTTCACTGGGTTATTTGTTTTTCGGGTGTGGAGTTTGGTGAGCTCTTTATAGAGTTTGGATACTAGCCCTTTGTCCGATATGTCATTTGCAAATATCTTTTCCCATTCCGTTGGTTGCCTTTTAGTTTTGTTGGTTGTCTCCTTTGCTGTGCAGAAGCTTTTTATCTTCATAAGGTCCCAGTAATTCACTTTTGCTTTTAATTCCCTTGCCTTTGGGGATGTGTCGAGTAAGAGATTGCTACAGCTGAGGTCAGAGAGGTCTTTTCCTGCTTTCTCCTCTAAGGTTTTGATGGTTTCCTGTCTCACATTCAGGTCCTTTATCCATTTTGAGTTTATTTTTGTGAATGGTGTGAGAAAGTGGTCTAGTTTCAACCTTCTGCATGTTGCTGTCCAGTTCTCCCAGCACCATTTGTTAAAGAGACTGTCTTTTTTCCATTGGATGTTCTTTCCTGCTTTGTCAAAGATGAGTTGGCCATACGTTTGTGGGTCTAGTTCTGGGGTTTCTATTCTATTCCATTGGTCTGTGTGTCTGTTTTTGTGCCAATACCATGCTGTCTTGATGATGACAGCTTTGTAGTAGAGGCTAAAGTCTGGGATTGTGATGCCTCCTGCTTTGGTCTTCTTCAAAATTACTTTGGCTGTTCGGGGCCTTTTGTGGTTCCATATGAATTTTAGGATTGCTTGTTCTAGTTTCGAGAAGAATGCTGGTACAATTTTGATTGGGATTGCATTGAATGTGTAGATAGCTTTGGGTAGTATTGACATTTTGACAATATTTATTTTTCCAATCCATAAGCAGGGAATGTCTTTCCATTTCTTTAAATCTTCTTCAATTACCTTCATAAGCTTTCTATAGTTTTCAGCATACAGATCCTTTACATCTTTGGTTAGATTTATTCCTGGGTATTTTATGCTTCTTGGTGCAATTGTGAATGGGATCAGTTTCTTTATTTGTCTTTCTGTTGCTTCATTATTAGTGTATAAGAATGCAACTGATTTCTGTACATTGATTTTGTATCCTGCAACTTTGCTGAATTCATGTATCAATTCTAGCAGACTTTTGGTGGAGTCTATCGGATTTTCCATGTATAATATCATGTCATCTGCAAAAAGCGAAAGCTTGATTTCATCTTTGCCAATTTTGATGCCTTTGATTTCCTTTTGTTGTCTGATTGCTGATGCTAGAACTTCCAGCACTATGTTAAACAACAGCGGTGAGAGTGGGCATCCCTGTCATGTTCCTGATCTCAGGGAAAAAGCTCTCAGTTTTTCCCCATTGAGGATGATGTTAGCTGTGGGCTTTTCATAAATGGCTTTTATGATGTTTAAGTATGTTCCTTCTATCCCGACTTTCTCAAGGGTTTTTATTAAGAAAGGGTGCTGGATTTTGTCAAAGACCTTTTCTGCATCGATTGACAGGATCATATGGTTCTTCTCTTTTTTTTTGTTAATGTGATGTATCACGTTGATTGATTTGCGAATGTTGAACTAGCCCTGCATCCCAGGAATGAATCCCACTTGATCATGGTGAATAATTCTTTTTATATGCCGTTGAATTCGATTTGCTAGTATCTTATTGAGAATTTTTGCATCCATATTCATCAGGGATATTGGCCGGTAGTTCTCTTTTTTTACTGGGTCTCTGTCTGGTTTAGGAATCAAAGTAATACTGGCTTCATAGAATGAGTCTGGAAGTCTTCCTTCCCTTTCTATTTCTTGGAATAGCTTGAGAAGGATAGGTATTATCTCTGCTTTAAACGTCTGGTAGAACTGCCCTGGGAAGCCATCTGGTCCTGGACTCTTATTTGTTGGGAGATTTTTGATAACCAATTCAATTTCTTCGCTGGTTATGGGTCTGTTCAAGCTTTCTATTTCCTCCTGATTGAGTTTTGGAAGAGTGTGGGTGTTCAGGAATTTGTCCATTTCTTCCAGGTTGTCCAATTTGTTGGCATATAATTTTTCATAGTATTCCCTGATAATTGTTTGTATCTCTGAGGAATTGGTTGTAATCATTCCATTTTCATTCATGATTTTATCTATTTGGGTCATCTCCCTTTTCTTTTTGAGAAGCCTGGCTAGAGGTTTGTCAATTTTGTTTATTTTTTCAAAAAACCAACTCTTGGTTTCGTTGATCTGCTCTACAGTTTTTTTAGACTCTATATTGTTTATTTCTGCTCTGATCTTTATTATTTCTCTTCTTCTGCTGGGTTTAGGCTGCCTTTGCTGTTCTGCTTCTATTTCCTTTAGGTGTGCTGTTAGATTTTGTATTTGGGATTTTTCTTGTTTCTTGAGATAGGCCTGGATTGCAATGTATTTTCCTCTCAGGACTGCCTTCGCTGCATCCCAAAGCGTTTGGATTGTTGTATTTTCATTTTCGTTTGTTTCTATATATTTTTTAATTTCTTCTCTAATTGCCTGGTTGACCCACTCATTCGTTAGTAGGGTGTTCTTTAACCTCCATGCTTTTGGAGGTTTTCCAGACTTTTTTCTGTGGTTGATTTCAAGCTTCATAGCATTGTGGTCTGAAAGTATGCATGGTATAATTTCAATTCTGGTAAACTTATGAAGGGCTGTTTTGTGACCCAGTATATGATCTATCTTGGAGAATGTTCCATGTGCACTCGAGAAGAAAGTATATTCTGTTGCTTTGGGATGCAGAGTTCTAAATATATCTGTCAAGTCCATCTGATCCAGTGTCTCATTCAGGGCCCTTGTTTCTTTATTGACCGTGTGTCTAGATGATCTATCCATTTCTGTAAGTGGGGTGTTAAAGTCCCCTGCAATTACCACATTCTTATCAATAAGGTTGCTTATGTTTATGAGTAGTTGTTTTATATATTTGGGGACTCCGGTATTCGGCGCATAGACATTTATAATTGTTAGCTCTTCCTGATGGATAGACCCTGTAATGAGTATATAATGCCCTTCTTCATCTCTTGTTACAGCCTTTAATTTAAAGTCTAGTTTGTCTGATATAAGTATGGCTACTCCAGCTTTCTTTTGGCTTCCAGTAGCATGATAAATAGTTCTCCATCCCCTCACTCTCAATCTGAAGGTGTCCTCAGGTCTAAAATGAGTCTCTTGTAGACAGCAAATAGATGGGTCTTGTTTTTTTATCCATTCTGATACCCTATGCCTTTTGGTTGGCGCATTTAATCCATTTACATTCAGTGTCATTATAGAAAGATACGGGTTTAGAGTCATTGTGATGTCTGTATGTTTTATGCTTGTAGTGTTGTCTCTGGTACTTTGTCTCACAGGGTCCCCCTTAGGATCTCTTGTAGGGCTGGTTTAGTGGTGACAAATTCCTTCAGTTTTTGTTTGTTTGGGAAGACCTTTATCTCTCCTTCTATTCTAAATGACAGACTTGCTGGATAAAGGATTCTCGGCTGCATATTTTTTCTGTCTAGCACACTGAAAATCTCGTGCCAATTCTTTCTGGCCTGCCAAGTTTCAAAAGAGAGATCAGTCACGAGTCTTATAGGTCTCCCTTTATATGTGAGGGCACGTTTACCCCTTGCTGCTTTCAGAATTTTCTCTTTATCCTTGTATTTTGCCAGTTTCACTATGATATGGCATGCAGAAGATCGATTCAAGTTACGTCTGAAGGGAGTTCTCTGTGCCTCTTGGATTTCAATGCCTTTTTCCTTCCCCAGTTCAGGGAAGTTCTCAGCTGTTATTTCTTCAAGTACCCCTTCAGCACCTTTCCCTCTCTCTTCCTCCTCTGGGATACCAATTATGCGTATATTATTTCTTCTTAGCGTATCACTTAGTTCTCTAATTTTCCCCTCATACTCCTGGATTTTTTTATCTCTCTTTCTCTCAGCTTCCTCTTTTTCCATAACTTTACCTTCTAGTTCACCTATTCTCTCCTCTGCCTCTTCAATCCGAGCTGTCGTTGTTTCCATTTTGTTTTGCTTTTCGTTTAAAGCGTTTTTCAGCTCCTCGTGACTGTTCCTTAGTCCCTTGATCTCTGTAGCAAGAGATTCTCTGCTGTCCTCTATACTGTTTTCAAGCCCAGCGATTAATTTTATGACTATTATTCTAAATTCGCTTTCTGTTATATTATTTAAATCCTTTTTGATCAGTTCATTAGCTGTTGTTATTTCCTGGAGATTCTTCTGAGGGGAATTCTTCCGCTTGGTCATTTTGGATAGTCCCTGGAGTGGTGAGGACCTGCAGGGCACTTCCCCTGTGCTGTGGTGTATAACTGGAGTTGGTGGGCGGAGTCGCAGTCAGACCTGATGTCTGCCCCCGGCCCACCGCTGGGGCCACAGTCAGACTGGTGTGTGCCTTCTCTTCCCCTCTCCTAGGGGCGGGATTCACTGTGGGGTGGCGTGGCCCGTCTGGGCTACTTGCACACTGCCAGGCTTGTGATGCTGGGGATCTGGCATATTAGCTGGGGTGGGTAGGCAAGGTGCACAAGGGCAGGAGGGGCAGGCTTAGCTCGCTTCTCCTTAGGTGATCCACTTCAGGAGGGGCCCTGTGGCAGCGGGAGGGAGTCAGATCCGCTGCCGGAGGTTTGGCTCCTCCGCAGAAGCACAGAGTTGGGTGTTTGTGCGGAACGAGGAAGTTCCCTGGCAGGAACTGGTTCTTTTTGGGATTTTGGCCGGGGGATGGGCGGGGGAGATGGCGCTGGCGAGCGCCTTTGTTCCCCACCAAACTGAGCTCTGTTGTCCGGGGGCTCAGCAGCTCTCCCTCCCTTTGTCCTCCAGCCTTCCCGCTTTCTGAGCAGAGCTGTTAACTTATGACCTCCCAGAGGCTAAGTCGCGCTTGCTGTTGGAACACAGTCCGTCAGGCCTCTCTGCTTTTGCCAGCCACACTCCGGGGCTCTGCTTGGCCGGCGAGCCGCCCCTCCGCCCCGGCTCCCTCCCGCCAGTCCGTGGAGCGCTCACCGCCTCGCCGCCCTTCCTACCCTCCTCTGTGGGCCTCTCGTCTGCGCTTGGCTCCGGCGACTCCGTTCTGCTAATCCTGTGGCGGTTTTCTGGGTTATTTAGGCAGGTGTAGGTGGAATCTAAGTGATCAGCAGGATGCGCGGTGAGCCCAGCATCCTCCTACGCCGCCATCTTCCCTCCTCCCTGGATATTTTATTTTAAACAATCCGTATGGGGGCGCGTGGATGGTTCAGTTGGTTAAGCATCCGACTTCGGCTCAGGTCATGATTTCACGGTTTGTGGGTTCAAGCCCCACATCAGGTTCTGTGCTGACAGCTCAGAGCCTGGATCAGATTCTGTCTCCCTCTCTCTCTGCCCCTTCTGCTGCTTGCGCTGTGACTCTGTCCCAAAAATAAATAAACATTAAAAAAAATTAAACAATCCATATGGAGCTAAGAAGAGGCAAAACCTAAGTGCAGTTTTGATTTGCTCTTTAATCACATTGAGACTTATTTTCATGTTTGTTGTTTCATATTTATCAGTATATTTAATTTCTTTGGTGAATTCCTCATTCTTGTTCTTTTCTTCTCTTTCTGTTAGGATAAGAACAGTGTCTATTCTCCAATACAAATGAAAATATGAAGACCGATCCAGCTTGTAGCTTAGACTGCTATTTCTGTTGCCTCCCATAGCAACTCAGGTAGAAAAACTCCCTGTCATTCATACCACTATTACAGAAATTACATTCTAATGGTGTTTGATGTGTTTCCAAAAAACACTTCCTTTAATTTTACTCTCTTGTCTGCTTTCTAGGACTCAGGAACAAGCCCTTTCCCTTTCTTTCTCATAATAATTTTTCATATCTGAAATAATGCTAGCTGTTGATTTGTTTACCTGTTTATTATTTGTGTATTTCCTCCTTTTCAACCCCAATAAGAGAAAATGTGGGAATCAAATAGCTATGTCCTAGTTAAGAAGATTATAGGGAATGCATTACACTGCTTTCTGGCCATGTTTCCTATAGGAAAATTGTTTTGAAGATAGGGACCCTAGATTTCTTGTTCACTGATATCTTTATTGGTAACAACACTATCTGGAACCAAGTAGGTGTTCAGTAATTATTGACTGACTGAATGGCTGACCGGTCTAAAGGGTATTCCCGGTTACAGGCATCCTGATGTTAAAAGAAAAAAATCATTGAGGCGCTTGAGTGTTGGTTAAGCATCCAACTTAGCTCAGGTCATGATCTTCCAGCTTGTGGGTTCGAGCCCCACATCAGGCTCTGTGCTGACAGCTCAGAGCCTGGATGGAGCCTGCTTCGGATTCTGCTTCGGATTCTGTGTCTCCCTCTCTCTCTGCCCTTCCTTTTCTTGTGCTCTGTCTCTCTCGCTCTCATAAATACATTTTCAAAAAACTTTAAAAAATTAAAAAAAATCATCTCTTTATGCCAATATTGAGTTTTGATCCAAATCTGCTCCTTGGTAGTCTCTTCCATTGGAATTCATTTTCCCCCTGAACAGTTCTCAGGTTTTCAGGCCAACAGAGCCCAATGGAGTGAGGGTGGCTATGCCTTCTAGGATGGGGCCAACTGTCCCTCAGACCACAGAGTTAAGCATGGCTCCACCCCATGCCAGTGGTATACTCTTGGGCAATGTATTTAACCTCCTAGTGTCTGCTTTCCCTCAACTACCTAACTAACCTTCCTCAACTGAACTAACAAGAGTGTCTGCCTCTTATGGTTAGCGTGAGGATTAATAGAGTAATATGTGTAAAGCACTTAGAGCAGCGCCTGACACATAGTAAGTGCTTGATAGATGTTGTTATTATTATATTAGTCTGGGCTCCCAGCAAGAGTTATGTGTCTGTCTCCCTCTCTTGAGGTTAACAAGGAATCTGCATATATAGAGGTGGTGGCCGAGGTAGACAGAGCTTGTTTGCAAATTACTACCTGGGAATTATTTTATTCCAAAGCCCTTTTGTGAAAAATTCCAGACAGTTTTAATTCTGATTTTTTTTTCTACAAATGCCTATGATGGGAATAGGTATATCCTACCTCTTAGAAAAGTCCGAGGCAGAGAAAGGTTAAATGATTTGCTCAAGGACATAACAAATGAATGGTGACTGGGAGATAGAAATTATATGACTTCTAGTCCACTGCCCCAGACCGGGCTCATTCTATTTAGATGTTATGTTCATACTTAATATTATAGATCCAAACGACCTGGACCCATCTCACATTTCCTCTATCGTAGCGGTATGCAGATGGTGAACATAAAAAGAAGGTTACAAGTCAAATGTTGTATCGTGGACAGAAAGACTATAAAATTGAAACATGATCCTCTCTATTATTCCACTTTTATTTGAGGCCTATTCTTTCTTTTTATTCACTTGAAAATACTATTTATTTGCTTTGTGGAGAAGGCCTATTCTAGTTTGAAATTATTTCTGTCAATTGCAAAATAAAGTTATCAACTATATAAAATAAAAGATCACCTTGGCAACTTCAAAAATAATAAAGTATGCTATTATAAGAGGTAAATTTTTACACTAGCAGCAATTTATAATAAAACATTAAATCCATATTTATTGCATGAAAAAATAAATTGGACCACATTTGTACCCACTCCTTTACAGCCACGCACTATATTAGGGGAGAAAGCTGTAATACAGAATGGAAATACACAAATAGAGAAATATTTCCTCGAGCCGTTTTAGTGACTGAGACTAAGGTGAGCTTCTTTTGTTAAAATTGCATACGGTATTTCATGGACTGCAACTAGATAGAGACTTAGTGAAACCAGCACTGTGGGGTTTATCCAGTGCTATGGAGTTCCTCAGTGTGGGGCTGGGGAAAAGGACAGACCGGAACATCTGGCTGTGGATCCAAGGCGAGGCAGCTGGAAACAGATGAGATGTGGCAAGGGTGAGACTTCTGACAGCAGCAGGAAAGGCAGCGATCCAAGCATCACAAACAGCTCTGAGGTCCAACAGATGAACAAGGTGAGGACCGGGTTGCCAGCATTGACCCGGGGGAAGACAAGAGTCCAGTTGGCAGCGTCAGCCCTGAGAGGGCCACCGGGCGAGCCGCCTGGTGACCGTTGTGCAAGCAGGCACCAGAGCGAAGGAGCACTTGGACTGAAGCCTGTCTCCCAGCAGTGGGAGTGAGGGAGCCCAGCCAACAGACTCAAGGGCTGGTGAGTGACGTGAGACATACTCTTCCGGTGTCTCTCCATGCTGGAAGAGGAAAGAGATATTGAAAGGGGAAACTAGCAAGTGGAAAAAAAAATCATGGCTGACTTGTAACCTAAAATAAAACCTGGATCTGTTTCAGTTCACGCGATGATTTTTTGAGGCAACACACACGTTACTTCTGTTAATAAAAAGGATACCATGATGTTCCGTGACTTACTGAACTCTTATTCCACGTCAAGTACTCCTTAATCTCCCACGACTCATACAAAAACCCCGCCTAGGAAACATTATTATGCCCATCATGGTGTTGATGAAAACGGATTCAAAACAACAATACATGATTCTCCTGAGGTCACCTCGTGGAAGCATCAAGATTCTAGCAGGTCTCATGAACTTGCTAACTGGCTCTACTCTCTCTGCCATTTAGGAACCCGTGTCAGATATTGACGAAGATGTGCAAACTTAAATAAACCTACTTGTGTAACAGAAAGATAAAAAGGTATATATATATGGCAAGGTAGACTCTGAAGGAAGACGTGACTTACAAATGGAGTAGGAATCTGCCAGAGATGGTGAGGTTTGTGTACATGATTAAACACAAGTCTATGAAGAAGGCCTCTGTGAATCCAGTAGATCAGCATGTCAGTGAAAAAGAGGAAGGAAAGTATATTAACAATGAGCTGAAACCAGCCACTTGGAAACTCTCCTATGCCATCGTATAATTTGCTGTAATCTCTCAACTCTAGGGGAAACAATGAAAACAGTGGGAATATTAATCCATGGCAATAATTCGACAGGAAACATAATCTGTCTATAGACTTGATTCTTTAAAAATCGTGGATGTTTCAGATGGCCAACAGGCACATGAAAAGATGCTCAACGTCGCTCCTCATCAGGGACATACAAATCAAAACCACACTCAGATATCACCTCACGCCAGTCAGAGTGGCCAAAATGAGCAAATCAGGAGACTATAGATGCTGGAGAGGATGTGGAGAAACGGGAACCCTCTTGCACTGTTGGTGGGAATGCAAACTGGTGCAGCCGCTCTGGAAAACGGTGTGGAGGTTCCTCAAAAAATTAAAAATAGACCTACCCTATGACCCAGCAGTAGCACTGCTAGGAATTTACCCAAGGGATAGAGCACTGATGCATAGGGGCACTTGTACCCCAATGTTTATAGCAGCACTCTCAACAATAGCCAAATTATGGAAAGAGCCTAAATGTCCATCAACTGATGAATGGATAAAGAAATTGTGGTTTATATACACAATGGAGTACCACGTGGCAATGAGAAAGAATGAAATATGGCCCTTTGTAGCAACGTGGATGGAACTGGAGAGTGTTATGCTAAGTGAAATAAGCCATACAGAGAAAGACAGATACCATATGTTTTCACTCTTATATGGATCCTGAGAAACATAACAAAAACCCATGGAGGAGGGGAAGGAGAAAAAAAAGAGGTTAGAGTGGGAGAGAGCCGAAGCATAAGAGACTCTTAAAAACTGAGAACAAACTGAGTGTTGTTTGGGGGGTGGGAGGGAGGGGAGGGGAGGTGATGGGTATTGAGGAGGGCATCTTTTGGGATGAGCACTGGGTGTTGTATCGAAACCAATTTGATAATAAATTTCATATATTAAAAAAAAATAAAGAAGAGGTTGACTAAACTTGAAAAAAAAAATTGTGGATGTTTGGGGCACCTGGGTGGCTCAGTCATTTAAGTGTCCTATTCTTGATTTCGGCTCAGGTCATGATCTCACAGTTCATAAGATTAAGACCCACATTGGGCTCTGTGCTGACAGCATGTAACTTGCTTGGGATTCAATCTCTCTCTTTCTCTCTCTGCCTGTCTCTCAAAATAAATAAATAAATAAATAAATAAATAAATAAATAAATAAATAAACAAACATTTTTTAAAACGTGGATTCTTTATTAATTAATGATCACAGACAAAAAGCTCAGTGTTGCAAAGATGAAATAAAGGATACAAGCACCAAGATTTGTTACAGTCAGGATACTGATAGTTCATCAGATGAGGCCACCCTCAGACCTTGAGGCTGGATAGATGTGTGGTGTAAAATAATAATCTGCATTATTGAGTACAAGATACATCTTTGCCCCTCGAGAAGGTCCGCCACCAGTTTGGCCTCTGCAGGGTCATAGGCTGCCCTCTTTCCTTAAACCTTATGAACCACTCTCTGCTCGCTTCAAACTTTCCTTCTGTAGCTTCCTCAACTGTCAGCCTTCACAGACTTGAAGGCAGTTAATGCCTTGCTCTGGATTAGTCTTTGGCTTAAGGGAATGTTGTGGCTGGTTTGATCTTCTATCCAGACTAAAACTTTCTCCATTTCATCAATAAGGCTGTTTTGCTCTCTTATCGTTCACATGTTCACTGGAATAGCACTTTAATTTCCTTCTAGAACTTTTCCTTTCTTCGGCTCACTATTTGGTGTAAGAGGCCCAGCTTTCAGCCTTTGTCAGCTTTTGACAGGCCTCCTCACTAATCTTAATTATTTCCAGCTTTTAAAGTGAGAAATGTGTGGCTCTTCCTTTCATTTGAACACTTAGAGGTCATTGCAGGGTTATTAATTGGCATAATTTTAATATTCTTATGTCTCAGTAAATAGGGAGGCCCAAGGAGAGGGAGAGAGATGAGGGAATGGCCAGTCAGTAGAGGAATCAGAACACATACAACATTGGTCAGTTAAGTTTGCTGTCTTATATGTCCATGGTTTGTGGTACCCCAAAACAATTGCCATAGTAACATCAAAGATTACTGATCACAGATCATGGGGCACCTGGGTGGCTCAGCTGTTTGAGCACCAATTTTTGATTTTGTCTCAGATCAGGATTCCAGAGTCGTGGGATCCAGCTCCACATCGGGCTCTGCACTGAGTGTGGAGCCTGCTTGGGATTTTCTCTCTCCCTCGGCCCCACCTCCCCCCCAGATTAAAAAAAAAAAAATTACTGATCATAGATCACCATAACAAATATAATAATAATGAAAAAGTTAGAAATGCTGCAAGAATTACCAAAATGCGACCCAGAGACATGAAATGAATAACTACTGCTGGGAAAATAGCACCAATAGACAGACTTGCTCCATGCAGGGTGGCCACAAACCTTTGATTTGGAACAAACTCAGTATCTATGAAGCACAATCAAATGAGGGCCTGCACTTTATATATTTTACTCCACTCTCTTCTTGCTTGCATGGTTTCTGAAGAGAAGTTGCATGTAATTCTTATTTTTGTTCCCCTGTAGGTAAGCTTTCCCTCCACCCCCTCTCACAGCTTCTTCCAAGATTTTTTCTCTAATTTCAGAGTATATGCCTGGGTGTAGTTTTTAGGGCAGCTGTCCTTCTAGGGGTCCTCTGAGCTTCCTGGATCTGCCTTTTGGTGTCTGACATTAATTTGAGGTAATGCTCAGTCATTATTCTTTGAGCACGATTTCTTCTATTCCTTTCTCTCTTTTTTCTTCCAGTACTCCCTCTATGTATATGTTACATCTTTTGTCGCTGTCTTACAGTCCTTACCTGGTCTGTTATGGTGTTTTGTTTTGTTTTGCCTTGTTGTTGTTGTTGTTGTTGTTGTTGTTTTCCAGTCTTTGTTCTTTTTGCCTTTTCAGTTGTGGAGGTTTCTGCTGAGATATCCTTAAGCACAGACTGTGTCCAGTCTATTAATAATCCCATCAAAGGCACTCTTTATGTTAAGGTGTTTTTGATCTCTGGCATTTCTTTTTGGTTCCTTCTGAGGATTTCATCTTTCTGCTTACATCACCCATCTGTTCTTACATGCTGTCTACTTTACCCATTAGAGCCCTTAGCATATTAATCATACCATTTTAAGTTACTGGCCTGATCATTCTAACATCCCTGCCTGGTTTTCGTGCTTGTTCTGTCTTTTCAAATTGTCTTTTTGGCCTGTTGGTCCACGATGATCATATCCCAGCAGATTAGGCTCTGCTTTACTGGTTTCTACCGACATCAGGTCTTGTTAGGAAGAACTGAGTGCTCTGGTGTATTTCAGAATGGTTTCTCTTCCTCCCCGACCCCTGTTCGAAGCATAAGGGCGTTTTTATTAGACATTCACTATAGGAACCTGGTCAGACTTCTAGAGGGAAATCTCACAAAGTTGTGGGGTCTGCTGATGGCTGGATCTTCCTTGGGTTTTTATCTCTCAGATTTGTCCACACTGAGCCTCCAGCAACATGTCAGTTACAGTTCAGATTTTTCTTTCCCCAGCACTGGTTCCTGAGGCAGGCAGTTTCCACTTATCAGCCTCTAGTTCAGTAAATTGTTATCTCTGTATTTTGCTGTAGGTCTTTTCAGTCATTGAGATAGTGGTTTGCTTTGTATCCTCATGTCTCTTACATATCCTGGAAGTTTGCTCAGCTTTTTACTTCTTGTTAGGATGTTGTGGCAGCTTCTTGGCTTCTTACATTCAGAAGCAGAAACTGGAAGTGTAGCTGTACTAGTTTTTATTGCTGCTGTTACAAATTGCCAGAGACCTAAGGGTCTAAACCACACAGATTTATTATCTTTTGGTTTTGGAGGTCAGAAATCTAAAATGGGTCTCACTGGGTTAAAATCAAGGTGTCAGCATAGCCGTGCCCCTCTGGAGGCTCTAAGGACGTCTATTTTCTTACCTTGTCCAACTTCTTTTTTTTTTTTTTCAAGTTTTTACGACTTTTATTAAATCCTTACAAAACAATACAAAAGTCTGGCATTGACGTTGGTGTAAGGAAACCTTGTCCAACTTCTAGAGGCCACCTGCATTCCTTGGCTTGTGGACTCCTCTTCCATCTTCAAAGCCAGCAATGGCTGCTTAAGTCTTTCTTACATCACTTCATTTGATACTGACTCTTCTGCTAACTTCTTCCACTTTTAATGATCCTTGTGATTTCATTGGGCCCACCCAAGTAGTCCTGGATAATCTTTCTATTTTTCGGACAGCTCATTAGCAACCTCAGTTCTGTCTGCAACTTTAATTCTTCCTTGCCTTATAATATAATATATTCACAGGTTCTGAGGACGAGGCATGGACATTTTTAGAGCACTATTACCCTGCTTACCACAGCAGTGACATAGCTTGTGGCTTTTTTTTTTTTTTTAGAGAGAGAGAGACAGAGACAGAGAAAGAGTGTGAGCAGGGGAGAGGAGCGGAGAGAGGGAGAGAGAGACTCCCAAGCAGGCTCTGTGTTTAGCATGGAACTTGATTCGGGGCTCAGTCCCACAACCCTGGGATCATGACCTGAGCCAAAATCCAGTCGAACACTCAACCACCTGAACTATCCAGGCACCTCTATAGCTTGTGGCTTTTAAGAAAGCTTTTCAGGTAACTGACGACTCTTAAATAAACAGGTACTTTCAGTGGTAGAGATCATGCTTTGTTTTCTGTTTCTCTTCTGTCTTCTATTAATATTGACATAAAAATGACCATTCTATTTTAGTTCTTTAGCTTTCTGGTTTGACTCCTATTAATCTTAATTCACAAAACCTAATCCACATTGTGTTTTAATATATCCAGTATGGTACCTCCCTAATTTTATTAAGGTCACCAAAATAGCTCAAATCAGGAAAGAAATCAATGGACTTAATTATATTCATTGCCTTGGCCACATTTGTCACATTGGTCCAATTTGTCAGATGAGCAACTTTTATTTATATCTCTAAGTTTCACTATTATATGTTTAGATCAAAGGCAAATAAAGGAAAGACTACTAATATAAAACAGATTTTTTAAAAAAATTATAAAACTTATATGTTATGTAAGTTTTAAAATATAATCTGTTATAAAAACTACAAAAATTATAAATATTACATAAGTGTTTAAAATTACTTAAAAATTTTTATAATTTAACTGGCACTCAAATAAAGTACATAAACAGTAATTGTTTTTATATTTTTTAATGTAAATTTTTGACAAAATGAAATTTATATTTATAGTCAACAGGTTTTGGGGAAAATGACTAATCATTAGAAATTATATTCTGCCTATTTATATATGATTGAATTTTTAAGACATTCATCAGTTATTCTTAGAGACAAAATCAAGCACAAATACAATGCAGTATAAACTTTTAAAAATTTTTATTAGTTTTGCAATTTTTTATCCTGGATACAATAATTTTTTTCTTTCAATACCTGACCTATATTCTCAAAGAGTAGTTGCCATTGACTTAATTTTTTAATTTAATTCCATTTTAATTTTACTGAAATTACATTTTAATAATTTGCGATGATCTCTGTTTAACAAGTTGTAAAAATATATAGGCATATCTGTCTTTATCTTAGCAGCTACAGATGGCTGGGGCCAACTGCTCACAACTTTTACAAATATAAGTCATAAGTGGGTAGAAATGACCTTTGGGAGCCCCTTCTGGTGTTAATATCCAGGTATCCACATTATGTATGTATGTTTCAATGCTGGAGTCTCAAGATCTCAAGAAGCTGTAGTGAAAGCATCTTCAGAACCAAATAGAAGTGTACTTTATTTTAATTGTCTTCCATTTGAAAACCAAACCCAGAATGGGATATTGCAGGACCTGAATGTTTATATAACATAACCCTTATTTCTATCATGCTCCATTATTTATGTGCTGTATTCTGCCATCACTGGGTAATTAACTCTCTTTGTCCTTGGTATCCAGGTGAGTATTACTACCAGTCACATTTTACTTTTAGGCACCTTGAAAAAATGAGTATACAAATGGTATGCCTACACAGGTTCTGCATACAGATTCTGTCGAATGCCACTAAAGGGAAACAGGATGTGAGGCAGAGCTTCCCTGATGGGATAAGAGATGTAAGGAAATGTTTTAACCAGTGTTTTGAATCTCATTTGTTGAATTTCATTGAACGAACCTGGGTTAGAAAAGCAACTATTGTAAGGTCTGTGGAGGATGCAAAGATAGATCTGATGTAGTTCTCTCAGAGTTAAGAATCAAAAGAGGCAGGTGGATTCGTTAGTAACTATAAGGCAGTCAAGATGTTATAACAGAGATAAGGGAAGAAGAGATTGATTTCAGTTTTAATTTTGTTTTCGAGATAGGTTATGAATATGGAGGTATTAAAAAAATGTTTTATTTTAAATAATTAAGAAGTTGCCAAAATAGCATGGAGAGATCCAATGTACTCCCTGCCCAGCTTCTCTTAATGGTACCATGTTATAGAACCAGTACATTCATCAAAACTAGAAAATTGGTATTGATACAACACAATTAAGTAGACCACAGACTTGACTGAGTAGTCTTTTAATACGCAGAACTAGAAGAGGGAAGGAGAAAGGAACTCTAGGTTGAGGAAATAGCATTTGGTTGAGTACAGGTCATGAGAGAATATGGATTATTCAAGAAATCTGCTGAAAGGGACTTTAACAAGTAAGCCCTTCCCTTCCACTTTATAAATGAACTAATGAGGCCCAGAGAGATGAAACAACTTACTTATTTCCTTTTCTTTCCTTGGTTAGTGACTGAGTTTAGGTATTTTTATACCGCACATGCTGGTCTCCAAGATCTTAGTCCAGGAATGGTCCTCCTGAAAGTATGTTTTCTTAGATGGAATAAATACATGGTTATTCTTTTGGAACCTCTATCAAGATCGCACTCCAGGTGCATTTTTTCCTCTGAGTCCCCAGAGCCTAGTGCAATATCTGGCACACAGTAGATACTCAGGAAATATCTACTGAATAAATGAACCAATGAATCTCATTTTTAACCCCTACAACTGAAGGAGAGGCACATCAACCAAGGATAACAAGAGAATAAATCACACCCACAATTAGCTCACTGCAATGGAACCCATTACTGAAAGTCAATTTGCAGTTGGGCAAAATGACAGCTGTAAGAAGGAAGTTGGGCAGAGAAACACATTTTATTTGAATTATGATGAATTAAAAATGTACACAGGCAATTACCCCTATTTCAGCCACACTATGCAGTAAATGTGTAAATAAAAGGTGTGAGTGTCCAACAAGGAAAACAGCGTATTCTCCTTTTCTGCATTTTGAACACATGCATCAGATGTCCCTTCATAGGGACCATTAGAGTTTTTAGCTTAATTCCAAGCTAAAAAACAGAATCATTATGGAAATGCTGCTTTTCTTATTGAACAGTCTGTAGGATAGCTTGTTGCCAAATTAAGCAGCACACAGCACTTGTTAACTTAATTAGCAACCTAATGGCTGAACCTCAGCCTGACAAAACGCATGTTGCTTTGGATGGAAACTGCAGTGAAACTACAGCCACTTCAAAAGAACCACAATCCTGCGGATCCTTATTTTTCCTTTCGGGCTAAAGGAAAACCCGACTGCCTGGGAAAATCCTCCAATTCCTCTTGCAGCCCAAACAGCATTACCAAGGGTCACAACCTTATAGGCTGTGAAACATTCCTTTTTCAAAGGCTGTGCGCAAGAGCACTTCCCAAGGGCTAATGGGTATCCTTGTGCCTCCATTAATAGCACAGAAAGCAAACTAATTAATTAGAGGACACACTAAATAAACTCCATTTATCACCAAATGGCCCAAGTGATAAACAAATCATTTAAGAGCTTATTGAAAGCAGAAATGAAGAAGGCAATTGTCAAGGATTCAACCTGATGTGTTGGTGAATATCTCGAGATTAGCAGCAGTTGCAAGGTTCCTTGTTGGGGACAGACTTGGAAATTTTATGTGATAGAGGGCGTGTGCACATTCACTCGTCAACAGATCTTAAATTATTGGGTTGTCTCTCTTCTTTAGAACCTGTTAGTGTCCTTCTGGCTCAGAGGTAAGCTGCCGCAAATAGTCCTGTTTCTGATTCTTGGAAAACAGAGGTTCAGGTCTGATATGCTGGCATAAAATGGACAAAGGCTTATTCCTGATGTTACTCTGGCATCTCACAATGCAGAATTTTCTGCCTTCAAGCTGCTGTGTACTCTGAAAATGGTTCACTTTAAGTGAACTACGAGAGGGGCGCCTGCGTGGTTCAGTCTGTTGAGCATCCGACTTCGGCTCAGGTCATGATCTCGCAGTGCGTGAGTTTGAGCCCCGCGTCAGGCTCCGTGCTGACAGCTCAGAGCCTGGAGCCTGTTTCAGATTCTGTGTCTCCCTCTCTCTCTGCTCCTTCCCTGCTCATACTCTGTTTCTCTCTGTCTCTCAAAAATGAATAAACGTTAAAAAAAATTTTAAGTGAACTATGAGAAAGAGGGAGGGAGAGAGAGGGGAGAGACCCAGAAGCATTGAAGACTGTCGTAATTTTTATTATATACTGAGAATATTGATTTGATGGGGCTTAGAGATTTACCTAACAAATGATTGTTAATTTCTCTGACTGTTATGTGTGTGTGTTTGTGTGTGTGTGTGTGTGTGTATGTATTTATTTATTTAAAATTTTTTTCTCACCATCCATTTTCTCCAGCTTATAGAAGAAAAACAATAATACGTAAGATAAAGTGGGTTTTCCTGAGAGGTCACTTGTTCCCATTTTCTCCATTATTTATCATTATTTATTTATTTTTTTGTCTGAGCCTCTTTTCACACACAACCTGTCATGTCACTGCATTTTGCCAGGCCTTAGAAACCTTCATTGATTCTTCTCTCTCCCCCACACACAAAACGCTGACCTGGCTGCTGTAAATTTTGTGCCACTAAATACTGTGGGAAAAGCCTTATTCATGGAGGGCAACGCTATTTTAAGTAGTTCACCCGAACTCATTTCAAGATTTGCATGTGAACCTTAGTTTACCTTTGAAAGTCTGCTACTTGTCTTCTAAGTTATATTAGCTGTTATCAAACTAAAGGAAAATGTTCCTAATAATTTGAGGAGTTGTTCTATGGTGTCTAATTATGAGGGTAAACATGGATTTTGGTGTGTATTACAGCTGGAAAAAATGAGAAATAAGTTGGTCGCTGGTGAGGATGACACAGATTTCTTGTGTTCTCTGTCTCCATTTCATGTGTCCACATTGATACAACATTCGACACTTCACAGATCTCGTTTATCTGATGTGATGGCTCAATTAGAATGAGTCTTTTTTTGAAGTGTATTTATTTTGAGAGAGAGAGAGAGTGAGAGCGAGTGGGAGAGGGGCAGAGAGAGACAGGGAGAGAGAGAATCCCAAGCAGGATCTGTGCTGTGAGCACAGAGCCAAATGTGGGGCTCTGTCCCACAAACCATGAGATCATGACCTGAGCTGAAATCAAGAGTCAGATGCTTTCCTGACGGAGCCACCCAGGCTCAGATCCAAAAGATTCAAAGAATGTGAATCTTTTGGTAATAGGGACTATGTCCTTTTCATGTTATTAATTTAGCACTTCCCATGTACCTTGTACTCTAGAATCTGGTTTTGTTAAATGAATTAAAAGTTCTCCTACTCCCTGTGCATTCTGAAAATGGCATTTGATAATATACCTTTTATAAGTCAATGTTTATTAATTCAACCGGAGTTAAGCATGTGGTTCTGCGGACAGCAAGAGCTGTCCTTGACTATGTAACAGGCCTTCTTTAGCCAATTGGTGCAATGTCAACCGGAAATGGAAATGGCTGATGTCATGGCAGCATCCAATGAAGCTCTTGCCTTATCTTAAGGAATAATTCTAACCTGTATCTAGCATGCTTTAGGAGATCCCTAAATCTGTTTGTTACTGATATTAGAGAGGTGACATTATGCAGTGAAAATTATTACGGATGAAGGGTCAGCGGGTTGGGGGTCCTATAATTCTGTCATCCTTTTAGGTCTGTACTTTTGGGAAAGATTCTTAACTTTTAACTTTCAACGTCTTCATAAGTCTGGAAAGAATGTTGTTGTATCTTTTTAGAGCATACTTTCCTACTCATTGTCTGGATCTTCATTTTGATTATAGCCTCATTTAGCATGCGGTTTGTGGTGTGAACCCTAGAAACAAGTGAAAGAATATTATCAGCAGGATAGGAAAAGAAAACATATACGACACAAAATCAGCGTACGTGCCCTCACATGTCTTCCAGATGGTTCCTAGGTTATTTCTAAAGAGAGGCCTCACACATGTGTTCACAGCCCACTTCTGTGGGAGTCATACGTAGCACTTGGATTAAGTTCTGGGGCTGGGTTGTCAGCCTCTGAAAGGTTCAGTGATGGTTGTGCTCATTAGGTCCTATCTGAAGAATCAGAATGGGTCTGTGTAGCGCTGTTCAGTGCCCCCCAAAAATGTCTCCTAGGCTGGACAGTCTCAGCGAGCCAAGGCTGACGTGGTACCCGTGTCACTTCTACTCACTCTGAAAGGGGGAGCCTGAGCCCCAAGTACATTTTGAACCAGCCATCTGAATTTTCATCCCTCAACATCAGCATTTTTTTCTGATTCAATGTAAAGATATTGTATTTGCCTAACAGGAGCTTATACTCTTTTATAAGGCAGAATTCTGTATTCTTTACAAAGATAATTTCATGTGAATGTTAGGGATTTACCATTCCAATCATTTTCTTTTTTTTAATGTTTTTAAATTGATTATTTTTGAGAGAGACAGAAATGGCATGAGCAGGGGAAGGGCAGAGAAAAAGGGAGCGAGAGAATCCCAAGCCGACTCCGCACATCAGTGCAGAGCCTGACGCGGGGGCTCGAACTCACCAAACCGTGAGATCATGACCTGAGCTGAAACTGAGAGTGGGACTCTTAACCACTGGAGCCACCCAGGCACCCCTCGATCATTTTTTGGTATTTTTGTATTTGTCTTTTGGATGCCCGCTTTCATAGATTTGTTTTCTGTGGCTTTGACACACCGCTGTCCTTATGTTTTTAATCCATCCCAGTTATTAAGCTATTGGTTTTTAGCTCCAAACTCACCCTTCTGTGCTCTGCTTCCCCTCGCTGGAGCTGGGACTCTGCAAACCACGTTTCTGCCTGGCAGTTATCTCCTTGCAAGACTGCCGATAGGGGTGCTAGATGCGAACCACAAAGCTGGAGAGAAGGGAGCGACTTGTTCCTCTTCCCTTCATGCTTCTTTCTTTAACGTATTTTCACGGCGATATAATTGACATACAGTGTTAAGGTGTATAACGTGTTGATTTGATATGTGCGTGTGTTGCAGCACGATCAGCGGTGTTAGCTGACATGCCCGTGCTTCACATAAGCATCAATCCCTTTGTGTGGTGGGGACAATTAATGCCTAGTCTCCCAGCAACTTTGAAGTTTGCAGCACAGTATTCTGCGGCCACTGGGCTGTGCATTAGATCTCTAGGCTTTATTCAGCTCCTAGTTGCCGGTTTGTATCCTTAAACACCATCTCCCAACTCCCTCCCAGTTACTTTTTCACCCCCAAAGAAGCAGTTCCTTGGGAGAAGCAGCAAGTAGCCCCATTTTGGAATTTTGGTCACAGTTGCAAAAACAGCACCAGCTACCTAATGTCCCCTCCGGATTTTCAGTTCCCTGAAGGTTCTCTCCAAGATACCTTCCCAGGTGTGGGTGTGGTCACTGCTTCCTGCAGATGCTGGCTCCCTCCATCATGTCTCAGCAGGGGTTTTGTGAGGCCTTTGCGGTTAATATAGTTAACAATTCTTCATAATGACTTAATTCCCGTATTAAATTCTCTCTGTTAAAGAAACTGTTAGGATTTCTGTCTCTTGACTAGACAGTGACGGACACAGACCTGTTAGTCCTTTACCCAGCGTATCCACTCCTGGGTCTCTTCTGGAAGCCAGTCCTAGAGAACACTCCGAACCATTTTCTGGCCTGTTTTTCTGACCTCACAACAAAGAGGTCTAAGCAATTGCCTCAGTGGGTTTTGGTAAAAACCTCAGGAATACAGGACTCAGGACTGAGTTTCAGTCCTTCAACAAAAGGTCACATTTCCCTTACTATGAAGGGAAGCCACCTCTCTAAAGGAAAACACTCAACGCTGACAGCGTGTCCACATATTTTGTGTGTAGTCATCGTTTATACAACCTCATTAAATCATAGGACTTGGGAGGAAATTTGAGAAATCATTTAGTTAATTTGCTTGCTTCAGGCAGGATTAAATCTCGATACTTGTGTAATTTAGTTTTTCCATCAAAGCTAGATGCCACACATTCGTAAAATGAGTAGATGAAAGAATTTTACAATCTAGACATTATAAATTAGGATGACTCGATAAGAAATTTCTTTTGTAGGGGCGCCTGGGTGGCGCAGTCGGTTAAGCGTCTGACTTCAGCCAGGTCACGATCTCGCGGTCCGTGAGTTCGAGCCCCGCGTCAGGCTCTGGGCTGATGGCTCGGAGCCTGGAGCCTGTTTCTGATTCTGTGTCTCCCTCTCTCTCTGCCCCTCCCCCATTCATGCTCTGTCTCTCTCTGTCCCAAAAATAAATAAACGTTGAAAAAAAAAATTAAAAAAAAAAAAAAGAAATTTCTTTTGTAGATGGGTGATTTTTACCCCAACATCTACATAGTTTTTCTAAGGTACCTTATATTGATACCGTTTCCTTGAGTTAATACACATATTCTCTTATCTGTATCAAATATTTTTAAAGATATGAAAGAAAATACTACAAAATTAATCTTAAAATAGTCAAATGGGTACTTAAACTATATAAATTTTGCTTGGCATTTTATAATGTACATGTTATTGTTAGTTGTGGTCAAGTCAACGTAAGGACACTACAACTTGGGTATAGAGCATGTGTGTTCCTGTAACACATGATTCCATCTTGCCCTCAAGCACGCGTTCATATGGTTTTCAGAAACCATTTAATCTTTTTAAGTAAAACACCTCATTCTCTTCTCCTTTAGTAGTCTTTTGTGAGCCATATATCAGAAGGTAACCTACTTCTTAAGGGATCTCCCTCGCCTTTACAGTGTAAAGTCCAGAAAATGGTTTGGAGTGTTCTGGTCAGGATGCTTTTCTGTTTGGTTTCTAGCCATTAGCCTCCATCCTCATTGTGTTGTACCCACTGTGATGTCATCCGGCTTGTTTGCTCAGTGCCTTTCCTGACCTGTATTTGCCAAAGTGAACTGGCCTGAACTTGGGTGTATGATTTGGCAAATGACAGAAGTTATAACTCTTAATCTTAAAGAGGATAGAGTTCCATGATGAGACTTCCCTCTGTTTACCTTTTCTGCACTACCAATCAGTGAGGCCACATTCATCACCTCCTGTCTCCATCCTGCAATTGCCCTATGAGTAGTATACCCACACCTAAGGTCTAATTCAAAAATTTCTGGTATTGGATTTCTAGCTATGCCATAAGGCCTAGAATATTTTGACTTAACATGGGGGCTCTTCATAGGATACACAAGTCTTGACCAAAAAAGATTGGGTTACAGTCTACCACAGGTGTCCTATGTGCCCTGATCATATTATTGCTTCTTTTCATGAGGTTCTCAAACAAGAGTTTTGATCTGACTCAGGCCTTTTCTACTTTGCTATCTTTCAGAAACTCCACACTCTCCTTGGCTTCTGGAAATTCATTATCAGTGGAATTGAATTTATTTTGCTCGCACACCCCTAAAATATTGTTGAAAATCTGCCTACTGCTCACACATTTTTAGTTTAGTTTCATCATCAATTTACATAGTTGCAAAGAATGTAAGTTTAGTGTGTTATAAATATTGACATTTTAAAATAGAACTGCTGCATCACTTTTAAAAATATATGCAATATAATTGAGTTCCTAATGATTGGATACTCACTACCGTCCATATTAAAAACACCGAGCAGACTCTTCTTTAAAAGTCACGAATTTCACAGCTCATGAGATCGAGCCCCGCATCAGGCTCTGTGCTGACAGCTCCGAGCCTGGAGCCTGCTTTGGATTCTGTGTCTCCCTCTCTCTCTTTTCCCCTCCCCTGCTCATGCTCTGTCTCTCTCTCCTTTAAAAATAAATAAAAATAGGGGCGCCTGGGTGGCGCAGTCGGTTAAGCGTCCGACTTCAGCCAGGTCACGATCTCGCGGTCCGTGAGTTCGAGCCCCGCGTCAGGCTCTGGGCTGATGGCTCAGAGCCTGGAGCCTGTTTCCGATTCTGTGTCTCCCTCTCTCTCTGCCCCTCCCCCGTTCATGCTCTGTCTCTCTCTGTCCCAAAAATAAATAAACGTTGAAAAAAAAATTAAAAAAAAAAAAAAAAAGAAGAAAAATAAATAAAAATAAAAAAAATAAAAAAGTAAAAGTCACAAATTTTATGTTGGTCCTTTATCTCTGCAGTTCATGTTTGCATTTCATTTCCCCTTTGGAATTTTTTCTTATATATTTTCATACTTGAAAGTCTTTTAATTACCACCCTGTGGTAGATTGCAAAAATGGTCCTAATGCGTCAGCCATCTTTTGCCATGTTACTTTGTACTATTTCCCATTTTAACTCTGGGATTGATGACTTACTTCAGCCAGTGTGATGCTGGGAAATGTGATTCAGGGGCTTGTGAAGCTTTTGAGAGATGGGGCTCACCTTCTCTCTTAGGTTCCTACCAGAGCTTGTCTGCTGGAGAATGAAAGACACCTGAAGCAGCGCTGAGTGTCCCCTACATTAGTCAACAGTCAGACAACACAAATGTGTGAGCAAAACCAGCTAGAATAAGCAGTCACCAAGCCAGTCTCCAGCTGCTCCAGATGAACAGACAAATACATGCTTACTGCTGTGTAATACTTAAGTTTTGTGTTGTCTTATATGCAGCATTAGTGTTGGAAAAATCTGAATCAGTCTACCATACTTTTCTATGAAATAAGAATAAAATCGGGGTGTTTTTTTTTAGTGTCTGTGACCATAAGTTCTAAATTTAAAAAAAAACATTAATGTTTATTTTTATTTTTGAGAGAGAAAGAGAGACAGAGTGCAAGCAGGACAGGGGCAGAGAGAAAGGGAGACACCGAATCCGAAGCAGGGTCCAGGTTCTGAGCTGTCAGCACAGAGCCCGATGCGGGGCTCGAACCCACCAACTGTGAGATCATGACCTGAGCTGAAGTTGGACATTTAACCGACTGAGCCACCTAGGCACCCCCCCCCATAAGTTCTAAGTTTAAAACAATGCGTTTCTTTATGTTTATCAATTCCATTATTAGTAGTACCTTGCAAATTTAAACAACCTAAATACACTACAAAATTTAACACGTATTTATTAAATAAAAAGGTAAAATTGTATTTAAAATCCATTCCATAATGAGAGAAATGAGGATTTTTCCAATTATTTCAAGAATTTATGGATGAATATTGAATGAAACAAGGCTAATAATCCATTCTACTCATTTCAAAAATATTTACAAATGTAAGTGTTCAGAAATCTTGCCCACATACATATGTTTGTGGGAATGACAGTGGTTTTATGATAGCAATACCATTCAATTGTTTTCTTGTCTTCCCTGCTTTATATACAAATTTACCACAGGATCTCTAATCAAGAGTATTTTTAATGATTTAACCATTGACAGCTGTATAGATTCTACCTGAGTTTTTGAACATAAAGACTCGATAACCATCTGATTTAAAAAATCATCTTTTAAACTCAGTTATTAAAGGCACTTATTTTCTCAACAGGAATTACCAATCATTCAAATGGTCTCTTTGTTTTGCATCACATGCATGCATTCTTACAACTGGGGTAGTGTACCAAAAGACATGTTCCTATTTTGTAAAACGGGAGAACTATTGTAAAAAGAGAAGGGGTGAGTTCTTACGCCAGTAAAATTCTGGACAGAGTGAGTACATTTGGAAGCATCTGGAAATCTTACATCAAGTAAACCTTCAAAAACTATTACCCTTGGAAATACATGTGCACTTCAGGAGCGAGAGTACCCTGGTGTTCTGTTCACTGCTCTTAACACAAAACCAGGGAAGAAAGGCAGCTTCTAGGCTCACCTACCCAAACCTTAGTCAGCCATTTCTCCTCTTTCATTTCGGTAGCATGTGTACATGATGCTTCAAATGTAGAGCTCCTCTCAAAGACTTATATTCTTCCTAGACTAGGTATGGGGAAATTCATCCAAACTTATTTGGATGGTTTTCATTCCACCCCAACTGGGACTTCTGTCCTTATTGTTAATCATGACTCTTCTGTCTCAAACCTTCTTGTCCCTCTTCTCCACTCCATTTTGATTCCCCCAACTCCACTCACAGTCCTAGAGACAGTTTTTCTTTCCGTGAGTTAGAATTTCTTAAATAACAAGATAAGATCTTGTTTTCCTCCCCTCTGCCCGCCATGTCAGAGTTGATTCTTTTGGGCGTTCTCTGAGCTTTGTTCCTAATACGGAAATCAATTCTTTGTTAAAAGACTGGGCATAAAAAATCATTATGGATTTCTAAAAGCATGGTGAAGGCTAGACTAACTTCACTGCTTTGGCTGTATACATTTTCCTTTATGGCGGGTAGCAAACTGTGTGGATCTGTTTTACGTGGAATGATTGAAGGAAGTAAACAAAATCTCACATAAAGCTAAAGAGCAAAACAAATACTATACAAAAAGGAGAAAAATTATGTGATATTTCAAAACATTCTCCACCCTCCTATAACCTTTAACTATACTTAGGTGTTTATATTGTGTTTTGACCTATGGTATTCTGAAGTATGTATTTTGTATTCAGCAACATGTTTTGCTTAATTATTTACTCATAACCATGCCTCATGTCACTGGGACCCTGCAAGGAGGCTGCCTGAGCAATTTTAAGCACATCATCAATACTCACTAGAGTGTTGCAGAAGACAGAGAGAAGGACACAGAAGACACCACTTCTGTGACTTTTCATCACCCGTTAAATAAAGCCTAAATTCCTTAGTGTGTCCAGTCTCCCTTAATATATTATATCCTTAATATATTGTACCCTTAATATATTGTAATATATTCCTCCAGTCTCCCTTAATATATTGTATCTAGCTCTTATGTACAAACTAAATCTGACCTAACATATTCAGCATCTGTCATTATCTTCTTTAAAACCTTCTACTCTGGCTAGCCAGAACTGCTCAGAAACTCTGAAGTGAGGTGCACACCCATCTCAGTATCAAGAGTATTTGCCTCCATCCTTTTCTATATTTCTTTCAAGGCCCATATCTCAAGTTCCTCACCTTGTAAGCTTCGCCTACCATGCATACAAGTTTCTCTCTCCCCTTTAAATTCATCATTTTAATTGTCTTTATAATTGCTTACAAATTATTATTATTCATATGTCTCTCCACTGAAGGAACAAGTTGCTTGAGAGACAGGGAACTGTTTCATGGTTTTAATCCATATTCTTAAACACTGAGTTTTACACATAGTGGGTATCTTAGTGGGTTTCAGCAAAGGTCCAAGGCGCCTTTCACAATTTCTGCCTCATTGGCAATATATGATATCGCCTTCAATTTCTCAGAGACAATTGAGATAATCATAGGGGGACTTAATAACATTTCAGCCCTCTGTGTCTACACATCTGCCTATAGCTGCTCCATTGTTGCCTCCCTACTTCTAGCCATCAGAGAAACTGATGCTCAGGCCTTACCCAAGACCAGTTAAATCAGAATCTCCGATCAAAGAAAGACCAATTAGATCAGAATGACGATAGGGCTTTGAAATTGGAATTTTTAAAAAAGCCTCTCATGATTGATAACCAGTGTTGTCAATTTCTGGAATAGATTCTAGCCTCTCTCATCTTTAAGTCTATTCTCTTTTCTGGTACCTTCACCCTATGTCTGTATTAATTATTTCCATCAACTTACTACAATGCTAAACATTTTTCCCTAGGCAATGCAAACCAAACTAAAACTAATACTCTTGATTTTTATTCCACTCTTTCTGTTATAGTTTAAGTACTTCCTTTCCATTTATAGGTTACTTTGGAAAATATATTTAGATAAATTATAAGAGTTCAGGTCCAGTCAGAAGGTAGAAACCACACAATAGGCTAAACGAGAAGTTTAATATAAAAAAGTACTGACTGTGATAAAAGAGGAAGATGTAAAATAAGGTGTACTCTAAATGGTACCCTAGGGCTGTGCGAGAATACCCCCCCAAAAAAGGACAATTTGGAAGGGGTTCAGATCTATTTGGAGGAGGTGTGGTTCAGCCATCAGATAGCAGAGAAGTTTGCTGGGTTTAGCCAGGCTACAGTTGATGTGGAGTTTCTGGGATAGGAGTAAGTCACTGTGGTAGGCAGAATAATGACCCCTCAAAATGTCCAAATCCTAATTCTGGAAACCTGTGAATATCCTCTCATATATTGTAAAATGAACTTTGAAGATGCCATTCAATTAAGGACCTTGAGATGGAGAGATTCTCCTGGATTATCTGGGTGGGAGCGATATAATCACTTGCATCCTTTTTTTGAGAGGGAGTGGGAGAGGGGCAGACGGAGAGGGAGGAGAGGGAGAGAGAATCTTAAGCAGGCTCCACACCCATTGCAGAGCCCCTCCATCTCACAAGCATGAGATCATGGCCTGAGCCAAAGTCAAGAGTCAGACACTTAACCAATTGAGCCACCCAGGTGCCTCTCACTCGGGTCCTTAAAAGTGAAGAACCTTTCTCACCAGTTGTCAGAGAGAGATGTGGCTACAGATGAATGGTCAGAGAAGCACTATTGCTGACTTTGAATATGGAGAAAGGGACCGTGAGCCAAGTGAAGTGGACAGTTTCTAGAAGCCGGAAAGGCAAAGAAACAGATTCTCACTGAGAGCCTCCAGAAGGAACCAGGCCTTTTGATACCTTGATTTTAGTCCAGTGAGACATGTTGGACTTCTGAGCTGCAGAAGTTGAAGATAATGAATTTCTGGTTTCAGCCACTAAATTTGTGGTGATTGATTATATTTGCAATAGAAAACTAACACATTCATTCTTCGGAGTGCAGGAAGGGAGCAGGTGATCAGCAGCTGGTGGCACAGGTGTATATAACTCATCGTGGGAGTTCTGGAGCTGGTGGTAGTAGGAGGCCCTCACAGTGCAGAGGACTCTGGTTTCTGAGTAGAGGGGATGCAGAAAGGTTATCCTTAGGCTGAGGCTACACGGTCTCAAAGGGATGCCAGCTAGGGCAGATTTCACGAGCTGTCTTCACATCTACGAAGCCCACCCGTGGATCCCCCCAAAAAAGGAAATGATAGGAGAGCCCCTTCCCTTTTCAGTGTCCCCACCAAGTGTCCACACTGAGAATGCTTAGCTTCATGTTCACTTGAAAGACATATTTACAGGAATTCTGTTGTTTATCACAGAGCAGATATTGAAAAGGTATATTTGGAGCAGAGATAATCGATTGATAACTGACATAAATTTCCGAAGCATGGCTGTCCTTTCATTACATCCCATGGCAGCTTGAAATCTGTGTGTCTCTCTCCACTGAAACTACCCTTGTCAAGGCAATGAGCTGTCAGCTGCACTTAGTCCTTAGGTGTGTAAGAATCAACAATGTTGGTTAGTATATTCTCGGCAAAACTGTGTTTTCTCTTGATTTCCTGACATTGTTCCTCATTCCTCTCCCACACCTCTGAGTCTTTATTTATAGTCTGCTTCCAGGGTTTTTTGGGCTTTGTTTTATTTCTGTGCCATCATTCTTTCTTCAGTTCACCATTTAAAGTCTCTTCTCCAATGAATGTGTCTACATCTACACATGGAAATTAAGTGGGTGGTAGATAATGATAATTCTCAAATCTGTATCCTCAGCCTGGGTTTCTTCTCAGCTCTAGTCCTCCATCACCAGGTCCTTGCTGGACATGTATCAGTAGGAGCCCCAAGTCATCATGGCCAAACCAAATGCATTATCTACCCTAATTCCACCTCACAGAGTGGAATATTGGTGGCTAATCCCAGCCATGCAAATTTTAAACACAACCTGGGGGAGTCATCTTCACTCATTCTCTCATGTGCTCTATCGTCAAGTCTCAACAAATATCATAAAGTTGAATATACTTTCTGAATGTCTCTCAAGTCCAGCCCCTTCTACCAACCTCCTTGCCTACGTTTAAGTAGGCTTTTCCTCCTCTCTGGAACATTGTGATGGATTCCAGATTATCCCTGGCTTTTTAAGAAGCCAGTCTTTCTGGCTTCCTACCTACCCATGCTCTAAAACAAACAGTGTACGTTTTTGATTAAATGAGCAACATCCCATCTCTGTTCATCAGCACTCCTCGAGTGTATAGACTTCTGCACAAGTAAAAGTATTTTATTAAGGGGAGAGTTTGCATTAAGCTTGCAAAGTAGATCAAACTCAGATACGAGGAGACATTGGAAAGAAATAAGAAGGATAGAATTCCAGTGAGTGCTTGTGGGGATATGCAACTTTTTTTCCAGATAGATTTATGTATTTATATAAAGATGCATGCTATAATATTTAAAAAATCCATACTGGAGTCTCTTGAGTGCCTGGTTGAAGAGTTTGAAGTGACTCTGTAATTAAAAGGTATTGATTGAGCCAGGAGATTGTCAATTTTAAAACCTTTCTTAAGTCTACAAATTTAACTGCATCTTTATGTATTCTTTCTTTCCTGCTGTTGTAATTGATGCCATGGCCCTCCTTTCAAAAGGCAAACCCTTTCGTGTGTTCTCAGGAGCTCAACTGATCCTGCCTTCTCAGATATTTTCTTTGTGTGTTATCTCTTCCCCACACTAAATCTTCAGCCTGCTCTGTACTCTAACTTTTTCTCATCCTTTAAATATGTTATTATATCTCGGACACCCCACTTGCACTTGCTTAGACCGCCCCTTCCATGATATCTCCTGCAAAGGGCTGTGCCCATATACATTCTTAATTTTCTCACAAGTATTTTACTTCTCAAACACGTCAATCTGATTTCTGCCTGTAAGGCTTCCCCAAAACTATTCCTGCAGATTTAACCAGAAGGGTCTATATTATCAAATCCTGTGGCTATTTCTCAAAAGGTGTTGATGTCTCAGTCCATTTTCCACCTTATTCCCTGGCTTTCTACCTACCTTTTTTGGCTACTCCTTCACAGGTCTCCTTTGTTACCATCCTCGTCTCTGGCTGAAATGTTGGCAATCGTTGGGGTTCATTTCTGGGTCAACTTCTCTCCTCACATCATATTTCCACCTTAAATGTTCCATCTGTGTCGTTGTCTTCAAAAACCATGTGCTAATGACTGCCAAATTTATCTCAGGATTGCAGGCATCCAGGTATGAGCCCCAGCTATAGGCAGTCAGGTCTAAAGCAAAAGGACAGATGGAAAAGCATTATGAAAGATGAGTCAGCCTGATTTCATTTGTCATTACTTCCACCCAAAGCTGAATTTTGGAGAAACTAGCTAAATTTTAGTCCAACGCTTTAAAAATCTTCAAGAAATGAATATTCATTTAGATAAATGAAGAGTTCCTCTCTCCCCATTGCATCATAAACTCTTTGTAAAATACCTTAATTCATCTTCTAAATGTGCCTACTGATTGTTTGAAACCAGATCTTGAAAATCTTAGAATATTTGTGGGTAAATCACGGCAACTTTAAATGTGCCTAACCTGCCCTCATGAGCCATTCTTTCCTGGGTAAATATTCCCCTGGAGTCCTCCCTCCCAGCAAGACGCACAGCTGTCTCTTAGGATAGCCACACGTTGATATTACTGTTAAAGCATGAAGGATGGGGCTGCTTTTGAAAATGCTGGGTTTTTTACTTATGCCATAATTCATCCAATTTTCCTGTCTGCTGTCATCAAATAATGTGCCTGTTGGCTGGGTCAGTACAACTGATATCCAGTTGGAATCTTTTAGAACGACTTTTGTATTTCAGTAAGACTTAAATATTACTGAGCTGTTTGAGGTATCCGATTTAAGAAAAATTTGACTGACAATTCAATGTTTTAATTATATTACTGTAATACTAGGATTATATTTTTATATTCATGAAAATGATATGAAGCAGTGGCCAGATTTCAATCAAAATACTAATCATGTCCTTAACACTGTGGTCTTCTAATTAGCATTGCGACAACCAAGTTGTGCTTTTATTCATTTTACAAAATTGTTTCTTTGTGTCTGAGGGAGGTTACGTCAGTAGGAGAGATGGCGTGACAATTATCCTGTCACAAATATTCTCTCTCTGTAGTGATTTCCACATTGTATTTTTAAAACTTTTTTTTAATGTTTATTTATTTTTGAGAGAGAGAGAGAGACAGAGCATGAGCGGGGGAGGGGCAGAGAGAGAGAGGGAGACACAGAATCCCAAGCAGGCTCCAGGATCTGAGCTGTCAGCACCGAGCGCGACCGGGGCTCGAACCCATGAACCATGAGATCACGACCTGAACCGAAGTCGGACACTCAACCTACTGAGCCACGCAGGCGCTCCTGCATTGTATTCTGTAATACCAAAATTTGTTAAGTACAAGTAGTTCAGCAGAATTTTCTCTGAAACTTGACATTCATCAGATTCTCACATAACTTCTTGATTCATTCATAGGTAATGATGCAAATTCATTAGCTTCTCCTTGTGCTTCATTTTTTTTTTTTTACTATTTCACACAATTTTTCAGAGAAACAGTGTTTGATCTGAGAACATCTGCAGCAGTTGGAAACATTTTTCCAGTACTTAACTTATTAGTGCCTGCTATTGTATTGTATCAGCTGTCATAGTTCTTAGTATCAGGATACACACACACACATCAGTTTTGTCTATGCATTGGAAGCCTTGGCTGGAATTAATAATGAACTGGCTATTTTGGTATCATACTTAAAGCTTTCTGATTTAAGCATCAAATCCTGCCAATTACTTGTTCTGCTATCACTTTAAAATTAAAACTCTAAACTCACCCAGCACACCAGCAGCTATCAGCAGTAACAATTCATTGACTGCCTTCTGCCTAGAGGCCCTTCAATTCATAATCTCATTTAATCCTTACGCTAAACGTATGTTAAACACTATGAAATTGAAACTCAAAGAGGCTAAATCACTTCCTAAAAGTCACAAACAAATCTAAGTTGCAAAACAGGCTCAGTATCATGATTGAGTCCTAAAGCCATGACATTGCTGCCATCCCGAACCTTCCCATTGGCCCTTCCCTATGGGTTGTAGTAACTTCGGGGTAACAGAGCAGTTGTTGTACCTTACCTTGTTTGACTCTTGTGTGTGTCCTAGATTGTATCTTCCAGTTTTCTGTACTTTTGCCCTCCCTTAGAGATTTATGTCTCCTTCTAATGAAACACATGCTTTCTTAATATGATGTCTAATTGTAAGGAACAAAAAGTATCCCAACTATAAAATATGTTTTGATTCACATAAAAGATTTAATTATTTTGTTCACATGAGAATCATTCCCCTGTAATTTCTGATTCCCAAAACTAGACCGGAACCCACTCGAAGGAGTTTTCACTTGAAAAGTTTGAGAAAATTTGAACACCAAATAAATAAGGGCAATCATAGATTATAGCCAATTCAATAAAATAAGAATTGTGAGTCCATATTGACAATAGATTAACAATTAACTAAGTAAGTAAATAAATGTATATGGAGAAAAGAAAGTGTTTCCTTGTAGATAAGATGCCAAATAATAAATGTAATGGATGATGATACTTATAAAAATAGATGCTGCATTTAAGGGAAAGTTTTGATAATATTTACCTGAACTTATAGTATTGTCAACAAATTCCTTATTACTTACACAAAGAAAAAATACTAACTATGGAGTGAAGAAACCAGATTAACCAAGAGATCAAAATTGACAGCACCAGTAAGGGGGCAAACAGATTCCATGTGCCTCCAGCTATGGTACATTGAAAAGTACATAATATCGGGGCGCCTGGGTGGCGCAGTCGGTTAAGCGTCCGACTTCAGCCAGGTCACGATCTCGCAGTCCGGGAGTTCGAGCCCCGCGTCAGGCTGTGGGCTGATGGCTCAGAGCCTGGAGCCTGTTTCCGATTCTGTGTCTCCCTCTCTCTCTGACCCTCCCCCGTTCATGTTCTGTCTCTCTCTGTCCCAAAAATAAATAAACGTTGAAAAAAAAAAAAAAAAAGAGAAGAAACGTACATAATATCAATTATATAGTTTCAAACAGTTCATCACATGAATATAATCGTATCATAGGGAAATCAAAGAAAACCAAAGTAAGAGATATTCTAGAACAAATATCTGTAAACTCTTTTGATAATGGGTCAGTAGAGAATATTTTAGGTTTGAAGCATTTTATGGAGTTTTTAAAGAGTTTTTTTTTTTTTTAAATCTGACTTTTATCACATTTTTTTTTCTGTTTTGTTTTTAAACCCTTTAAAAATACAGAACCCATTATTAGTTCTAGGGCTGTAGAAAAAAGGCCAACGTCTGAATTTGGCTTGTAGGATGTAGTTTGTCAATCCCTGTCCTAGAGACAAACTCCTATATTCTTCAAAAATAATGACTTGAAAGGCTAAGAAAGGCTGAGGTGCTGTTTCAGGTCATGGGAAACTAAGAAGACATGACAACTAAATGTAATACTAGGTTCTGGGCTAGATGGTCACTGCAAAAAAAAAAAAAATGCTGTAAAGGCTTATTGAGGCAGTTGATGGAGCTAGAATATGAATTACAGATTATAAAAAGCGTAATATCAATGTTAAATTTCCTATTTTTAAAAAGTGCACTATAGATATGTGGGAGAATATTATTGCTCTTAGTCAATATACACTAAGTTTTATGGGGCAGATGGATAAGATACATGCGGCATACTCTCGTGTTGTATTTATGTGCACGTATGCACACATGTATACACATCCATACACATACAGAGAATGAAAGCAAATGTGAGTGGGGCAGCTGTGTAGAGGGTATTGCCATCAGTGGATTCTAAAAGGACACCCAAGATTTCCACCCCCTGCTGCACACATCCCATATAACCCCTTTTACTGAGTGTGAGTGGCGCTATGAGGTCACTCCATGATTAGATTATGCTATCTGGCAAAGGTGAAGAGATGTTGCAAATGCAATTAAGATCCCAAATCAGTTGGCTTCAGTTAATCAAAAGTGGATCATCCTGAGTGGGTCTGATCTCCACAGATGAACCCTGTAAAAGAGAGTCTAGGTGTCAGAGACACCCTTCCACTGGCTTTGAGGAATCGAGCGGCTGAGTTAGGAGAGGGTCTGTGAGAAGTCCACCTGGCGAGGAATGGCAGGTGACCTCTTGGAGCCAAGAGTGACTTTTAGCTGCCAGCCATCAAGAAGACAGGAGCTCTTTTAGCTGCAAGATACCAGATTCTGCCAATGACCAGGTGAGGGTGGGAGATGATCCCCAACTCCAGAAAGGAGTAGTACCTAACACCTTGACTGAGAGACTCTGAGCAGAAACCAGCCAAGCCATATTCCTGGACTCCTGACGCACATAAGTTGTGAGATAACACATACACACTGTTTTAAGCTAGGTGTGTACTAATTTGTTACCCAGCATAGAAAACTAATGCGGGTAAACAGAGACTCTTTGTATAATCCTCGTGTGATTTCTATACATTTGAAACTCTTTCTATGGAAAAACATTTTTGAAACACCTTGCCCATCTCTGCACCACTTTTTCTTTTATCCCGCTTAGAGGGTCACAGGCTAATCAGCATAATCATGATCTCAAACTTTCCATTTCAGTAGCTCAAATAAGAATGCAGAATAAGGCCATGGATGAGCCATGGATGGCTCAGCAACCGATGGCTCGGTTAAGCATTCAACTCTTGACTTCAGCTCGGGTCATGACCTCATGGTTTATGAGATGGAGCCCCACAGGCAGGCTCTGAGCTGACAGTATGGAGCCTGCTTAGGATTCTCTCTCCCTCTCTCTCTTCCCCTCCCCCCATTCCTCCCTCCCTCTCTCTCTCTCAAAATAAATAAATAAACTTAAAAAGAAGAATGGAGAATAACAATAGTAACATGGCCATTAAATGTCCTTGAAATCTTTTATTGTGTTTTGCTACTAATGTAAATATTGCAGTAAAGTATAACGGAACTTTTTATTTTAATATGTTAATGAAAGCTTGTACTTTCTGGCCATAATGAAGAAAGAAGAATTGGATTTTCCTCCTGCCATAAACAACTAGAAAACTGGACAATGTAAGAAATGGTGACTTTTAAACACTAGAAAGCAAGAAGTGAATAATTGTAATCCCTAAGAGAACAGGAAAAAAAATGAAACGAGCCATAAAATCATCCCATATTTCTATCTTTTTGTATTTACTAAATTACATCTCAGATTGGGAGATCTTAAGCAGAGCACAGAGGTTCTGGTGAATCATAGAGACTGAGATAGAAGTTGAGAGTGGCTGAAATGGCCAGAAAGATGAGCAGAATGTCAGAGAGGAGGAAGTTATGCAGAAATGCTCCCTGAAACTTCATAGGTTACCTTGAGTTTATTTACTGAATTCTAGGCTTATACATTTAGAAGGCTGGGAGAATAACGAGGAAACCCCAAGCTAAACAATTCTGGAAGGTCCCAGAAACCTGGGAGATGATGGGGCTCTGATAAAGCAAAGCTGACAGACCATGTCAAGTAGCCAATGCATTTAGTAGATAATCCCAAATGGTCAAGTCCTAATAGATGGCAATATCGTGATTGTATTTTGACCTTGTATACAGTGACCTTGTTAAACTCACTTTTTAGTTCTAGAAATACTTTTTGTAAAATCGCTAGAATTTTCTACATAGACAATGTTTTTTTTTAATGTGCAAATAAAGACCATTTCAAATCTTTAAGCTCTTAACCACAATAGTAGAGCTAAACCTTAATCTGTATAAAAGATAACTTCCATAGAACTTGACAATGAATGTTTAAAATATGCACCAGAGTAAGAGAAACAAAATAAAACTGTAGTGAATGCTGGATGTGGTATTGGAAAACGCTCATTTTAAATCTGATTTTACCATATACTAAATATGTGAAAAAGTGAAAAGGTATTTAACTACTCTGAGTTTTATTCCAATTTATAAACGAGGAAACTAATACTTAATCCACAGAACTGTTGTGAGAATTGAATAAGAAAATATACACATAAGAGCTTTGTAAATCATAAGATTAATATAAATATTTAGCACTTTCATTTTTTGTAAAGCTCAGCAAGAGAAAAAAATGTAGCCTTTAAAAAAAATAAAATTAAAATACTTTAAATAAAAATTTTCAAATAAGAGCCACTCTTTAGAAAGGACAGTATTACTGGGATTTATTTTTAGGTTTTTGTTGTCGTTTTGATATAAGAAATACATAAATATAATAGATTCATTTTTTAAATGTTAGTAATATAGAGTGGATATTTTAAAATAAAACTGCCAATTAACCAGTAAAAAATTCTGTTGATGCTTCTGTTGATAGTTTATACACACACATGCACACAGAGGGAGAGAGGTATGTACATATATATATAGATTTTACCTTAAAATGGACTGCTATTTTATAGATACTTTCAGGATACTGTTGAAGTTTCTTGATCGTATATATGTTTCTTAAGTATTTTCATATTCAATATTACCTCTTACCATTTTGCTACTTTACGTATTTTTCCTGTTACCCTTTTTGGACTCAAGAAACCTACACTGTCACTTCTTTCTATGATGTTTTAGTATCTTTATGAAATCAAAGCTATTCAGTTATAAAATGTGGGTAATTTGTTTGGAAAGTACTCCCATTTATAGTAGTGACTACAAGTGTTTATATGAAAACTATCATGAACACGATTTACAGGTAAATTTGCTAGGTGTCTGTATGAAATATTATATTTTTCAGGTTTTATTTAAATTCCAAGTGGTTAACAAACAGTGTAATATTAGTTTCAGTGTAGAATTTAGTGCTTCATCACTTACATACAACACCCAGCGCTCATCACAAGTGCTCTCCTTAATCCCCATCACCTACTTAACCTACCCGCCACCCACCTCCCCTCCAGTACCCATCAGTGTCCTGTTGAGAGTCTGTTTCCAGGTTTGCCTCTTCCCCCCCGCCCCCCACTATGTTCATTTGTTTTGTTTCTTAAATGCCACATATGAATGAAATCATATGGTATTTGTCTTTCCCTGTCCGACTTCTTTCGCTTAGCATAATACTCCCCAGGTCCATCTGTGTTGTTGTAAGCGGCAAGATTTCATTTCTTTATTGTGACGGAGTGATACTCTATTGTGTAAATATACCATATCTTCTTTATCCATCTATCCAATGGACATCTGGGCTGCTTCCATATTTTGGCTATTGTAAATGATGCTGCATAGTAGTACATGTATCTTTTCAAACTGATGTTTTTGTATTCTTTGGCTAAGTCCCTTGTAGTGGAATTACTGGAATATATGATCATTCTGTCTTTAATTTTTTGAGGAAACTCTATACTGTTTTCCACAGTGGCTGCACCACTTTGCATTCCCGCCAACGGTACACGAGTGTTCCCCTTTCTCCTCATTCTTGCCAATACCAATTGTTTGCCGTGTTGTTAATTTTAGCTATTATGATAAGTGTAAGATGATATCTCACTGTAGTTTTGATTTGCATTTCTCTGATGAAGAGTGATGTTGAGCATCTTTTCATGGGTCTGTTTGCCAATCTGTATGTCTTTGGAGAAATATCCGTTCATGTCTTCTGCCAGTTTTTTAATTGGATTATTAGGGGGTTTTTTGGTGTTGAGTTTTATAACTTCTTTATGTATTTTGGATAGTAACCCTTTATCAGGTATGTCATTTGCACGTATCTTCTCTCATGCAGTAGGTTGTCTTTTAGTCCTGTTGATTGTTTCCTTCACTGTGCAGAGCTCTTTATTTTTGAAGTAATCCCCAAATTTTGTTTTTGCTTTTGTTGTCCTTGCCTCTTGAGACATACCTAGAAAAATGTTGTAACTGCCAAAGACAGAGAAATTACTGCCTGTGCTCTCTTCTAGGATTTTTGCGGTTTTCAGGTCTCACATTTAGGTCTTTAATCCATTTGGAGTTTATTTTTTTGTATGGTGTGAGAAAGTGATCTAGTTTCATTCTTTTGTATGTGGCCATCCAGTGTCCCCAACACCGTTTGTTGAAAAGACTGTCTTTCCCATTGCATATTCTTGTCTCCTTTTATCAAAGATTAATTGATCATATAATCATGGGCTTATTTCTAGACTCTGTATTCTGTCCCACTATCTATTATTGTGGCATTTCCATACTGTTTAGATTACTACAGCTTTGTAGTATATCTTGATATCTAGGTTTAGGATAACTTCAGCTTGTTCTTCTTTCTTAAGATTGCTCTGGTTACTCAGGGTCTTTTGTGGTTCCATACAAATTTTAGGATAATTTGTTCTAGCTCTTTGAAAAATGCCATTGGTATTTTGATAGGAATTGCATTAGATCTGTAGATTACTTTGGGTACTATGACATGTTAATAATATTTATTTCTTCCAAGCCAGGAGAGTGAAATATCTTTCCTTTTATTTGTGTCATCATCTGTTTCTTTCATCAGTGTTTTACAGTTTTCAGAGTCCAGGTTTTCAGCTCCTTGGTTAATTTCATTCCTAGGTATTTTACTCTTTTTGGTGCAATTGTAAATGGGAATGTTTTCTTAGTTTCACCTTCTGATACTTCATTTTTAGTGCAGAAATTCCATGGATTTCTGTGTATTGATTTTGTATCATGACACCTTGCTGAATTCATTTATCAGTTCTAGAAGTGTTTTGTTGGAGTCTTTCAGGGTTTCTGTATACAGTAGCAAGTCATCTGCAAATAATGAATGTTTTCCTGCTTCCTTATCAATTTAAATACTTTTATTTCTTTTTCTTGTGTGATTTCTGTGGCTGTGATGTCCAGCACTATGTTGAATAAAGGTGGTAAGAGTGGACATCTTTGTCTTATTTCTGCTCTTAAGGGAAAAGCTCTCAGTTTTTAATCATTGAGTATGATGTTAGCTGTGAGTTTTTCTTATATGGCCTTTACTATGTTGAGATATGTTCTCTCTAGATCCAGGAGGTACAGAGAACCCCCAACAAAATCAACTGTTCCCTCTAACCCTACTTTGTTGAGTATTCTTACTATGAATGGATGTTGTACTTTGTCAAATGTTTTTTCTGTGCCAATAGAAATGATCATATGGCTTTTTCCTTTTCTCCGTTGATGTGATGTATCATGTTGATCAATTTGTGGATATTGAACCACTCCTGCAACCCAGGATTAAATCCCACTTAATTGCGGTGATGATTTTTTTTGTTTAATTTGAGAGAGAGAGAGAAAGAGAGAGAGAATTTCAAAAAGACTCCATATTCAGTGTGGAGCCCAATGTGGGACTTGATCTCATGACCCTGGGACCATGACCTGACCCAAAATCAAGAGTTGGGCAGTCAACCAACTGAGCCACCCAGGTGCCCCAATGAATGATTTTTTTAAATGTATTGTTGAATTCGGTTTGCTAATATTTTGTTGAGGACTTTTTGCATCAGTGTTCATCAGAGACACTGGTCTGTAGATGTCTTTTATGGTAGTGTTTTTATCTGGCTTTGGTATCAGGAAAGTGCTGGCTTTATAGAATGGATTTGGAAGTTTTCCTTCCTCTTCCTTTTTTGGAATAGTTTGAGAAGAAGAGGTATTAACCCTTCTTTAAATGTTTGGTAGAATTCACTTCTGAAGCCATGTGGTCCGGGACTTTTGTTTGTACAGAGATTTTTCATTGCTGATTCAATTTCATTGCTGGTAATCCGTCTGTTCGAATTTTCTGTTTCTTCCTGATTCAGTTTTGGGAGGTCATATTTTCTAGGAATTGATCCATGTTTTCTAAGTTGTCCAATTTGTTGAAATAATTTTTCATAATATTCTCTTTTATTCCTTTGTATTTCTCTGGTGTTGGTTATTTCTCTTTCATTTCTGATTTTTTTATTTGAATCTTCTTTCCCTCATGTGCGCACACTCTCTCTCCCCCCCTTTTTTTGATGAGGCTGGCTCAAGGTTTATTAAGTTTGTTGATCCTTTCAAAGAAGCAGCTCCTGGTTTCATTGATCTGTTCTATTTTTTGTGGGTTTTTTTTGTTTTTTGTTTTTTTGTTTTTTGTTTTTTAGTTTCTATTTCATTTATTTCTGCTCTAAGCTTTATTTCCTTCCTTCTACTGGTTTGGGGTTCAGTTTGTTCTTCTCTTTCTAGCTCCTTTAGGTATAAGATGAGGTTGTTTATTTGAGATTTTTCTTGATTCTTGGTAGGGACCTGTGTTGCTATAAACTTCTCATATTTCTCTCCTACAACCACTTTTGCTGCATCCCAAAGATTTTGAACCTTTGTTTTTTCACTTTTATTTGTCTTCATGTATTTTTGATTTCCTCTTTGATTTCTTGGTTGACCCATTTGTTGTTTAGAAGCATGTTTTTTAGCCTCAATGTATTTGTGTTCTTTCCAGATTTTTCCTTGTGGTTGACTTCTAGTTTCATAGCATTTTTTTTTTTTTTTTTTTTTTGTCTATTCCATCACCCTATGTCTTTTGATGGGAGCATTTATTCTAGTTACATTCAAAGTAATTATTGATAGGTCCATACTTACTGCCATTTTGTTGCTTGTTTTATGGTTGTTTTTGTAGTTCTTCCCTGTTCCTTTACTCCCTTGCTCTCTTCTCTCATGTTCTTTAGTGTTTTTTAGTGATATGCTTGGATTCCAGGATTCCTCTTTATTTTTACATATCTTACCAGTTTTAATTTGTGGTTACTGTTATATATATGTTTCAGGGAATTCATCCATTTTTTCTAGATTGTCCAATTTGTTGAAATAATTTTTCATAATATTCTCTTTTAATCCTTTGTATTTCTCTGGTGTTGGTTATTTCCCTTCTTTCATTTCTGAAAGATATATATATATATACATATATATATATATATATATATATATATATATTTATAAAACATACATAGAGCAGTCTATATTAAGTTGATGGTCACTTAAGTTTGAACCCATTCTTTACTCTTCTCCTCTCCCCCTACATTTTAGGTATATGGTGTCATACTTTACAACCTTTTATTTTCTGAGTCCTTTGAATGATTTTTATAGATATACTTTATATAAATACATTTTTGTTGTTTTGTTTGTTTGTTTTACTGCTTTGTTGCTTCTTACTTTTTTTACTCCGACTTGTGGTGTTTCCTTTCCACTCAAACAGTCCCCTTTAATATTAACATTTCTCGTAGGCCTGGTTTAGTGGTGATGAATTCCTCGAACTTATGCTTGACTGGGAAACTCTATCTCTCTTTCTATTCTGAATGATAGCCTTGCTGGATAGCGTATTCTCAGCTATAGATTCTTTTTCTTTCATTCCTTTGAATATATCATACCACTCCCTTCTGGTCTGTAAAGTGTCTGTTGCAAAATCAGCTGATAGCCAAGTGAGGTTTCCCTGTATGTGACTGTTTTATTTTTTTTCCCTCTTGCTTCTTTTAAATTATCTATCACTACTTTTGCTATTTTAATTACTATGTGTCGTGGTGTGGACCTTCCTGAGTTGATTTTGTTGGGGGTTCTCTGTACCTTCTGGATCTGGATTTCTGTTTTCTTCATCAGACTTGGGAGATTTTCAGCTATTATTTCTGCAAATAAGTTTTCTGCCCCCTTTTCTCTCTCTTATCCTTCTGGGATGCCTATAGTGTGAACATTATTATGCTTAATGATGTCACTGAGTTCCCTAAGTCTATTTTCACTTTTTATTACTATTTTTTTCTCTCTCCTATTCAGCTTAACTGCTTTCCATTACAATGTTTTCTAGGTCACTGATCCATTCTTCTGCTTCCTCTAGTCTGACATTTATTCCACTAGTGTTTTGTTTGTTTGTTTTAAATTTAGTTATTGAGTTCATCTCTGATTGGTTTTTTTTCATTTGGCTAAGGGCCTCACTGTGGTCCTCTACTATTTTCTCAACTTCAGTAAGTATCTTTATGACCATTACTTTAAATTTCTAATCAGGCATATTACTTACCTCTGTTTCATTTAGCTCTCTTGCTGTGATTTTGTCCTTTTGTTTCATTTGGGACATATTCCACTGTCCCCTCATTTTGTCTAATTCTCTGTGTCTATTTCTATGTGTTAGGAAAGTCAGCTATGATTTCTACTCTTGAAAGTATTGGCGGGGCGCCTGGGTGGCTCAGTCAGTTAAGCGGCCGACTTCAGCTTGGGTCATGATCTCGTGGTCCGTGAGTTCGAGCCCCGGGTCGAGCTCTGTGCTGACAGCTCAGAGCCTGGAGCCTGTTTCAGATTCTGTGTCTCCCTCTCTCTGACCCTCCCCCGTTCATGCTCTGTCTCTCTCTGTCTCAAAAATGAATAAACGTTAAAATAAAAAAAGAAAGTATTGACTTTATGAAGAAGAGGTCCTGTAGTGTCCTGTAGTGTAGTGTCCCCTTTTCACCAGAAACTGGGACTTCAAGGGTTTCTCTCACATGTGTTCTATGTGCCCTACTGTTGAGGGTGAGCTCCTTTTGCCTTCAGTCCAGTAGTCTGCAATGGCTCTCATTTCCTTTTGTGGGCAGGGTTTGGTCCCTGTGTTATTAGTGGGCTAGTCTGTGGCAGCTTTGGGCTTGAGTTCAGTCAAATCAGGCATTTGCCCAGAGATACAGTAGTACCAAATACAGGGCTCTTTTCCTGTGTTGTCCCTGATAAGCTTTCATTGATTGCTGGGGCCTGCTGTCAGACCAGGTCTCTGTCCCCCAGCCCACTACTGGAACCACAGTCAGACTGGTGTGTGGTTATCTTCCCCTCTTCCTGGGGCAAGAAGCAGTTTGGAATGGTGTTGGCCCCTATTGGGGCTGCTTGCACACCGCTAAGCTTGTGTCACTGCTTTGGATGGGATCTGGCCAAGGGTGTATTAAAAGGGGCAGGTTCACAAGAGAACCCAGGAGCAGGGTGTGCAGTCTTAGCCAAGTTTGAGTAGGTCGGCTGTGAGAGAAGACCTGGAGCCTCCTTGAAAAAAAAACAAAAAACAAAAAACTCCTGCAGCAGGGTTGAAGGGCCTGGAACCACAGAAGAACATGGGGGTGGGGCATGCCTTTAGCAAGCTAGGTGGAGAGTGTTGGTGCTCTGCTGGTTCCCACATGTGTCCATGTGTCTAGGTCGGGGGTAGAAGAGGAAAATGGTGGCCTAGCTCATTTGTTTCTGGAGAAGTTTCCCCAAGATCCCTGCCCCCCCCCCCCCAGCTCATGCTCTGAGATTAATAAACAAATCTCCCTCCTGTGTACCATTCTTGTTTTTCAAACTGCTGCTTCTATGCTGCATCTTTATGGGACTGTTTGGTGAGCTGTCTCTTTGAGAGTGGGGATTTAGTTTCCTATTATTGCCGTCCTGGCTCTCTCAGAATTGATTCCACTGATTTTAAAGTTCCAGGTGTTACGCCCCTCTAATTTTAATGTGTTATGTCCCCTCTGGTTTTCAAAGTCAAATGTTATGGGGATTTGTCTTCCCTGTGTGGGTTTCCTGTTCCGGGGGGCTTGGTTTGACCTTCTGGTTCTCTTCCTTTTCCTCACCTTCAGTTTCCCTCCCTCTCTCAGACAGTCCTTGGTTTCAGAAAGTCTTTATTCCTCTTCCAATTATAAATATATTGTTGATGAATATAGAATCATGGCTGGATTTTTTAAACCCTTTTCAGTCGACTATTTCTTTCTTTTGTCTTCTGATACGAATGGTGTTTGAGAAAATGTCTATCATAAATATCTTTGTTCTTATACGTGTAACATACTGACTATTGTGAAGCTATCCTCTTTGTCTTTTTGTTACGGTAGAATGAAGAAAATGTGACAAAGTTTGTGTTTGTTTTTTTGTCTATTTTGGTATTTATCCTGTTTGGTGCTCTTTGAGCTTTTTGCATCTGTAGATTGTTATCTGTTATTTAACTTGGAAAATTATTAGCCATTATTTCTTTAAATACTTCTTTTGCCCCATTTTCTTTTCTTCTGGGATGCCAACTACATTTATGCCAGCAAACCTTATATTTCATATAGTTTATGAATATTCTGTTCTAATTTTTCTATTGTTGTTTTGTTTTATTTCTTAAACTGTGTTTTCCTCTGTTTCAGTTTCAGTAATTTATACTGACTTATCTCCATATTTACGGATTTCTTTTTACCTCAGCTGTGTCACAGCTACTAATGAGCCCATTTTTTAATCTGTGTTATTGTGTTTTTCATTTTCAACAGTTCTACTTGATATTTTCCACATAGTGTCCATATCTGCTAAAATTACCTATCTGATCTTCGCTGTAGTCTATCTTTTCTATTAGAGCTTGGTAATGGGCATTCCTTTACTTCTGCTAAGCCTTTATTTGGGTATGTTAGTCAATACAGTGAGGAGTTGAGTTGGGTTTGAGATTTGTCATTGCTGTGGTACTCTCAGTACACATAGATTCCAGAATTTTCTGGAGATATGTATGTTAAGGAGAGGGTCTGATTTGCTGGAGAGCAGGGTGGGGATTAGGGTGTGGTTAGTGAGGTGTTTGTCTCAGGTGTAAAATCTAAGGGCATGCTAAAAACTCAGTCATCAAGATAAGTAATATTTTAATTCAATATTTAAGAAATTAAATTAATGCAAAAAAAACCCCATGATCAACAAATATCAAACTTTAAAATCAAGACAGGTTTTCGTTGTGTGTTTTGCTACAATATGTTATTGTCTGTGGGAACAGCCTGTGGTTTCCAGGCCTTGCCTCCTTGCTGGGCAGGTTAATGAACATTGACCTAGGTGTGCAAACTCACTGGGCAACTTGGTTATGTGTATTGAGTGTTGGGCTTTATTCACTTTTTTCACTTGGTTCACATTATGAAAGGGTATTTTGATGAGTGTGAATAGAAACACATTTTTTTTTTCTTTTGCCTTAGGCTCCAATATGGTTTGTCACGGACTTCCAGCAGATTTCTCTCAATAGCTCCCCTGTGCTCAGCTTTAGGTCGCCCCTTTGTGCTATTCTAGGAGTGTCTCTCTCTATGCTTCTGTAACTCTCCCAGAAATATTTCACTGTTACTTGTTACTTACTGCTCATTAGCTTGCTTGGAGCAAGAGAAGGAGTTAAGCCTCAGTCCTAAGTAGGTACTGTATCCCTGGCTCGGGAGTGTGGTTGCTTACTGGTCTCCGTCTCCAACTCTGGGCTTTGCTCCTGTCCCTGTCCCTCAGCCAGGGAGAGAGAATATTTTTTTCTCTTTTTTGTCACATCAGTGGGTTCACAGCAGTGCTCTAAAGATGATGGTTTTTGTTGCCCTTTCCCCAGACGTTTAATGCTTTGGTGCTTAAAATAGGACAGAAGGATTTGAGCAGGACTTTATGCCTCTCAGGCCTGCACCAGGAGGGATGAGATGCCTTCTCAGAACTCACTCAGTGAGGTCCAGTGAAAAGAGGTTTTAAGTGGGTGAAAACTTTCCCTATATCTGCATTTCCCAGGGACTCCACACTCTCATCAGCCGTACTCAGCATCCACCAATTGAACAACTCTAGCTGAATTCTTTGCATCAGTGTCTGGCTGTATCTGTCCCAGTTAAACAGGTGCCTCTAATCTATCTCTCCCTGTATGTACTTGTCTTTCCTTAGATTTTGAGCTAGTTCATTACCTTGTAACCTCAGCTTTATGATGAATTCAAGAGAAATTGAGAACTTTGCAATTTGTCATTTGTTGTTGTTATAAGGGTAGAAATGATGCTCTTTCCAGCTGTCTACAATCAAATAGAAACCATAGTCCTATAGACATTTAAAATTTTTTGTCTCTTCTTAACCTCTCCCAAGTTCATACTGAAGGCATACATCTTAGTTTATTTCTTATATCACTTACACAGATTGACATTTTATCATGCATTTATTACACTTTTTGTTGCTACTTATAAAAAGAAACATTTTCTTAACTTTTCACATAGTTGTAAATATACAGATACTAAGAAAAACTTATGTCCTTTAAAATTTTTTTTCAAATGAATACATAATTTTAAACTGGAATGCCACCAATTAATGTATAATGAAAAATATGAATGTAAGCAGGCTGGAAATTTGTGTGGAATGGTCAGTTTATTCTCTCCCAGTCTATAAAAGGAGCCAATTCTAGTCAGAAGTGTATCTGCTGAACTGAAACTGAAGGAAGAAGTTATTTGAAAGATCTCAGTGGCTCTAATAGCTGTATTGACTCATTAAATGCTGGAGTCTCCCATTTGGGGCCTCCTCTCCCAAATCAGAAGCCAACTAATCTAAATTATTGTTATGTGGCTTCTTCTTCTTCTTCTTCTTCTTCTTTTTAAGATTTCAGGAAGTGTATATTCAGTATGAGGAGAGACTGTATTAAAAAAAAAAGTAAAGGGAATTTTTTTCAGGATTCTTAGTTGTGATCGTGGTATGCTTTGGTTGTTACCCTATTGATTTTGTAGTTTCTTAGTCTTTTCCATGACATGTCTTCAGAAAATCTCTTGTGTTATTCATACAGATGGCTAATCCCATACCTTAGTGGGTTTCATTTGTTTCCCAGTTTTTTAGAGACTCATTTAGTGGATATTCTTTTCTGTAGTGATTATTACCGTGACCCACCTCCCCGAACACATTTTGAAAATCCTGGGTACTGGGGAAGGTTATGCATGTGCGGGGGTATATGGGAAATATATTTCCTGTAGCTTCCTCACAATTTTGCAGTGAATCTAAAACTGCCCTAAATAATTAAGTCTGTTTTTATTTCATAGAATATTTCTGACAGTACAGTTCAAATAATTTTCACCTTTTAAGACTTCTGATGATTATTCAATACATTTAAAATTCCAAAGAACTATGCATCTCCAAATGTGTTTCCGTACTTGATTCTTTGTACCTGCATCTCATTAGATTTTATCTCATAATATTTATCCATTTGGATGACTCTTATTCTGAGATTGTACTTTCTTCTGGATAATACAATATATGGTTTCCTTTCTCTTCTCTCAGCATTAATCTATTGTATCCCTTCATAGTTTGGGGTTTCATTATGCATGTCAGGCTGTCAAATTTTTGACATCGCTGAAGATGAGAATTTCTTTACGAGTTGTTATGGTGGATAAAGACTCTAGTTTATTTCTGTTTTCTTTCTTTTTAAGAAATAAGCAGAGTGTATATTGTGAGATAAGTTCTCTTCTATTTCGTTTCTCACCAAAAAACTATGTCTTATACCTAAAATCCTTCCTTCAAGGGCATAATTTTTTTCTTTTCAGATTTTTCACCTTTTAAATATAGCACAACATAAAAGTTTCATGGATTGATAGGCATTATATTACTGTTCTGGCTACAGTGTAATACTGTTTCCTCAGGGATTGTCCACCAAGGATATTTCCCCCTTTTTTCTCTAACGGCAGCATATCCTAAAACAACTGGCCCTAAGTAACCAACATCAGTTTCTTTGTATGGATTCAATACACGTATGCTCAGGATCTGATCACTCAAGTCTTTTGTGTGTTTTTTTCTCCTACACATGCTGAAAGTCATGAAACATGAAAACTAGTTGAGTGAAATATGCAACATTCACATATATTCTTTCGTGACTCTACTCCACACAGTTGTTAAAGCCATACAGTTCAAAATACATATTCCCTCCTATATCGCCAGTCTCTCAAACCAATTAAATGATGGCCCACATATATAGTAATTCAATAGCATACCATAGTACTACCATACAATCACATGAGGTTCATTTATGTTGATTCAGTTTGAATATAAGAACGTGCTGATCTTTAATTTTTTGTAAATTTTCTTAAAATCTGGAAGATTAGGCTGGATACCCACATTTCTGAATCTATAAAATTATTATGATTTCTGAGAAACTTTTTGTTTGCTTTATATGAATAGTCTTTGAAAACGTCCTGCAATTAAATGTGACAAAAAATGAGTATTGTTCACAAGTATGTGGCTGTTGGGATAAGTCACGGTTTTTCTCCTTACTAGAGTGGAAAAGCCTGGCCAGTTTTGATTTATAATAATGAGTGTAAAAGCTGTCATGTCTTAAATTCCTATTATGTACAAATTCCTTTGTATATTTTATGTCTAACTTTCACAACAACCTTGTAAGGTAGATAATATTATACCTGTTTTAACTGATGAGGCTTAGGGGGATTCCTGTAAGAATTGCAGCCTTTAAAATGTTGACAGTGTTTGATCAATTCCCTCTACCCTAAGATCTATGGATTTGCCAAAAGAAAATGCAGCAATTGCAATGCTCTATTGCTTAAACAAGAAGAAAACTATTTTTTTTAAACTAAAACTACAACGTATGTTTCAAGCAGAGATTTATCCTGGCTTGTGGTGGCTTGGTAGGGTCTAAGTATCACCTGACATTTTCTTGTCATGGCCATCCATAGTCTAGCATTAGGAGTTTACAGTGTTCACCATAAAAGATAGAAAGAATCTGGTGCACTGGCAGTCAGCTAAAATATAAAGCACTAGTCCCTGTCTCTATTGACCCCTGTAGTTATGGTGGATGTTTCCAAAAGGATCGCTTTTATAGTTTCTGCTGAACTGGAGGAGTATAGTAGCTGCTACTAAAAAAATGTCCTGTGGACACTACATACATGGATATGCTCTACTATGTCATATGCCTGTTATTCTAACTGCTAAACAGTAAGAATGAGGGAATGGTGATGAAGTCAGCAATTGTCTGTTCTTCAAACATCAGGAAATGTGTGGGATTGGTTTACTGCATCCTAATAGCTGTTGCCATCCTAGAACAACATGGGAGCTGGTGGAATAATATCCAGAGATTAGTGCCTTTGTTATGTATGCTTTACTTAGACATTCCTTTAATTCTAGAACGAGGGCCATTTTCTTTATGACAAAATCCATTCTTATTAGTGCAAACAGCAGGGTACATGTGCATCTAAGAAACTTAAAAACAGAAAATACCAAGCTAATGTGCGTGTGGGCATCTGTGTGTGTGTTAAGCATTTAAAGTAACTCTGGGGACTATCTCAAGAACACGTACGCTGGCATCAGTGATGTAATGGTGGGCATAGCGGCTTTTAATAACACTTAATTCTTCATTGCCACACTGTAATGAATGGCTAAGCCTGGGGTTAAATATCAGGTATTTTTTCCTGTGAAGTTTAAGTTTTAAGTTTCCTCCATACACCATATTGTCTCTATGTAGTTTGATGTTATTCCTTTGTTTTTTGTCGGTTTTTTTTTTCTCTTACAAATTTGATGATTATAATACAGTATTGTTATTTACATTCACTGTATGGTGCATTAGATCTCTAGGACTTATTTATCTCCTTGGGAAGTTAGTTGCTTCCTAGTTGTGAGACTGAATACTTGACATACGGTCTGGTTCTCAATTTTTCTTATCCATGAATTTTATTTTGCTAGCATGCTCAGACTTAATTGGACCCAGGGCAACTCAAACTCACAAAAGATTTACATAGAAATAAGAATGTCAGTTTATTGATTTATAACGATTAATGTAAGTGCAAAGAGTACACAAAACTTGTGCCCGTTGATCAATTTGGTTTCATCTCTGTAGGAAATTTTATATAGAAAGCAAAATATAACAAGCTACTTAGAACCGATTTAGTCAAAGAAAGGGACGGTACTTGGCTGCTTTTAATAGCTCTGATGTCTAATGTATGCACTTCTATCACAGGAATCTGCTTTTGAGTGTTATGTCAATTTATCCACCCTACTGAAGAAAAAAAGAGAATTTTTGGTTTGATTTGGATATTTTTATCATCTAGGAGCAAGGATTATATATTGACTGGGAAGGGGACTCTTTAGGAGAAGGGAGAAAGTTTTAAGCTTAACTAGCAGACATAGAAGGGGTTAAAGTATTAAATTTCAGAAAAATTATCAGTCAGATCATTGGGCGGGAGAAGTAGAACACATGAGAAAAGTGACAGAATCTGACTACAAGAGTCAGAGGAGCAAAGAAGACATTGGACCAAGTAGAGGGAGTTAAGGGTTCTCATTGAAAGTTACCTCAGCATGCTCTACTCATGGAGGTCCAAGAAATAGACCCTCTGCCCTGTGACAATTACATGGTAATAGGAAAAATCTTCTGCAAATGAAGTAAACAGTAATTAGGGATAAGTGTATAGTTGGTCTAGTGAGGTTTCTTTTAGGGAAAGTAAATCTATATTCCCAACATGCAAATGCTTGGACATAACTACACTTGGAAAGCTAATTAATCTACAGGGAGAATCACCATGAGCGTGTCTGCCACAGATTGGCAGTCTGACATGGGTGCACTGTATTGTAATTCAGATTTCATGAGTGGCATTTCCATGGATCTTATGTTTTACAAAATGGTAATCAACTCTTGGTAAAGTTGTAAAGAAGATTTAGTCTTTTCCTCTGTTTACATAGTAAATAGTAAATAGAATAGTCAATGTATATTAAATCCATGTTAAAGAGTAAATAGTAAATAGAATAAATAGTATATTAAATGTATTTAATGTATATTAAATCCATGTTAAAGAGTAAATAGTAAATAGAATAAATAAAATAAATAGTAAATCCATGTAAATAGTAAATAGTAAATAGTAAATAGAATAGTCAATGTATATTAAATCCATGTTAAAGAAACCCTTATGTTTATACGTAAAACAGAGTTATGCCATAAATTTATGATATTATAAACAGATATTTTATCTCTAAGAATGTTCTGTGGGATATCTGAAAGTCTTGGCAAACTGTAGGACAATTCTTCAATGGTACAGGACTGTAAGTATAATTTTGGCCATCTAGTATCCCAGACCCTTCTACATTAAATTCCAGAAATGACTCCCAACCATTGTGATAACCAAAACACCCTTTCGGATTTTCAAAGCACTAGAAGTCACAGAAGCATCACTAAGAACAGTTCTTCTAAATAAATGCATTAGTTGGGGGTATATTTTATGGAGCAGTTTCAAAATTTTCAGAACACCAGAATCTTCTTATTTGCCTTAGATGACTCCTCAATCAATGATTTTTTTTTTTTCAAATTAAATATCTACATGTGTTCAAAAATACAATTAGGGGTAGGGATGAGGGGCCAAACACAAATATCAAAAATAGAGAAGCTGTGTGAGTCAGTCAGGACAACTGTTTATTTCCTTTTTTTTTTTAAGTGTATTTATTTATTTTGAGAGAGAGAAAGAGCAGGGGAGGGGCAGAAAGAGGGAGAGACAGAATCCCAAGCAGGCTCCGTGCTGTCAGCACAGAGCCTGATGTGGAATTCCATCTCACAAGCTGTGAGATCATGACCTGAACTGATATCAAGAGTCAGATGCTTAAACGACTGAGCCACCCAAGTGCCCCAGTTTCTAAATTTTTGAAGCAAAAGGAGGCAAAGCTATTACGAACACAAAGACCTCTTTATAAGAAGATAGAGGTCAGAGATTGACTTGCATTGTTGACACAAGTACCTAAGGTCTGGAGAGTGTTTGGCATGTGGGACTTGGGGAGTAACAAATAGGTTGTCATGAGCATGTTTTCTAGCAGCCCAAAGTCTCAAAGTAACTGCTGCTTTGAAAATCTCTAATTACTAAGAACGTGGGTTCTAAGAAGCTCTGTGATCTCAGCTTGACTTCAGATACTGATGCTGTTATGATGACACTTTGGCTACTATCTCGGGATCCACAGGTTAACCATGCTTCCTTGTTGCACGCAGGGATTAGGGACTATGAACCAGAACAGGGACCTAAAAACTTTTTAGCCTTTAGCCAGAGATGTGATGTGCAAGCTGGTGTAGGAGAAATATACCAGCTCCTGCTTCGCTGACTTGTCATCAGCCCGGGGAACGGGTGAAGAGGCTGTTACCTGTTGCCTTTGCTGCAGCTTGCATTTTTCACTTACACTTGAATTTATGTCTTTTCCTTTAGTCTTTTGGATTCTTTCTGTTGTCTTTACCACTAATCGCTGTCTTTTCTCACTTAAAATTGTGTTAACAAATTAGAAATGTTAAGGGACACCTGGGTGGCTCAGTTGGTTAAGTGTCCAACTTCAGCTCAGATCATGATCTTGCAATCCGTGAGTTCGAGCCCTGCATGGGGCTCTGTGCTGACAGCTCAGAGCCTGGAGCCTGCTTAGAATTCTGTGTCTCCCTGTCTCTCTGCCCCTCCCCCTCTTTCATTCTCAAAAATAAAAAAATAAAACATTAAAAAAATAAAAATTAAAAAAAAATCAGAAAGGTTAAGCTTGATTTAAGTAAATAAGAAAGGCTAGCACATTTGCCATTGGGTTAATTGTGCCTTCCCATCCATTTCTTTCCATTTTGGGACATGGCTTTTTTTTTTCTCCATCCCCAATCCTTTTCTCAATCCCCAACCCCCATTTATCATTACCAGAGTTTGCACTGGTTTTTAGGTTTTACTTATTCCCCTCCCACAGCCAGGCTTTTGCCAACCATCCACCATATACAATATTGCAGCTACAAGCTGTTCTCAGAAAATCCACTCAAAATAGCTGAGGAGCAGCTGCTTCTGTGATATTTTCAAAAAGAAGAAATTTGTGTTTGGTTTTACAGGCAAAGGGTCTGTTGGTTTTGCACAGAAAGAAATAAATGAAATCCTTCACTCCAGCTGAAATTCTCTGCCCCTCACTCTCTAGCTCCAATTTCAATGTATGGGTAAGTGGGCAGGGAAATGGAAAGATGGTTCTGGGAAAAGTGTGCATCATTTGCTTAAAGACTGTTCATTTGCTTCTCATATTTTTGCAACCGATATTTACAAGGAGATTAACAAGAGCTAATTTATGGGTACAAATTGAAAAAAAAAGGCCAGTTGAATCCGATTAGCATTTTTTAGCATTTTTTGACTCATTTGTCAGTCACCTAGTATAACACTGGTGGGAGCACGTTAATAATGTAGAGGAAACGTATCATTAATGTGTGGCATGCTTCTTCTGCTCTTGAAACTTACAAGCTTTGAGAAATTTTGGGAATGGGGCTAAGTATCCTTAATTTTTTTAGTCTGCTATTATAAGTCTCTTCTTCCCCTTCCCTTCCACACCTCCCCAGGAAGCATTTGAAAGAATAGTGTGGCTGTCAGGATTGGAACAGAACAATTAGATGTCAAGGATGCAATTAGTCTAAGATTAGAGCATTAGGGACTCAAAATCATGGCATCTGAGACCAGGCAGCTACGAACTAGTAATTAAGAAACTACTTTCTACTTATTACTTCCCGGAAAAAATGTATTTGTGTATTTCCTGTGAGAGAATGTTATTCACTGTACAATTATGGTTCAGTTGAGCACTTGCTGCCATATCTTGATTCCGGAAGAGTTGAAACGCCCCTGTGGTAGCAATACTCCTGGAAGCGTGCGTGTACCAGCAACATATCCCATTGCCTACAAAGTAGATTTTATGCTGCACATCAAGCAGGGCTACAAATAATCACACTTCTTGTCACACGCTGTGGGATCACATCAAGCATTATAAATTATTAGAGAATTCACATGGACATCATGTAATACCACAGGAGTTCCGTTATGATTTACCGTTAATTAACACCCACTGACTGTATTTCAAAGTGCTATTGCTCTGTCACACCACAGGCTGTTATACAAACCATAAATGCTATCAATATTCCTGCATTTATCTAAGCTCCAACTGATTAAAATGTGATTTGTCCCATAATACCTTCTTAGTTTGATATGTGACTTAGATTGCTGACCTAACATTGCTTCTATCTTAAGTTGTCACGCAGTCAATTATCCTGAATAACTGCAGGGCTTAAGAGCACAGAGGAGAACCAGTGTTGGGAGGAAAACGTCACTCCCATAATTTAAAGAGAGAAAAGAAATACTAGGATGAAGAGTGTGGGGGCTTTTCTGTGCCAGTGAAAAAAAAAATTGTAAAGGTTGTTAGTTTCTAGGAAAAGATCATAATTTAGTTTGTCCTTTACAATTTAGGTAAGTGGGAGTGTTCTCAATTTTGAAGAGAAAGCCTGCTTGCTTGTTTACTTTTCTCCATTCCTCTGTCCCTCTTTCTTTCCTCCTTCCTCCCTTTTCTAACATACATTGATCTAATGCATATTCCATTTTCTTTCCTTAGTGGGCCAAGGAGAAGGCAAATTTTTTAGGGGTAAGGGCACAGAATAAGGTCTCTCCCCACTCATACTAGATTAAATACCAGTATGAAAGAGTTAACAAAGAGTTTGTTTTCACTATAAAGGTATACACCAAATAGTATACACCAAGAATAGAGTTTCATGATCAAGAATATCCTTAGAGATGACCGAATTGGATACCCTTCAGAAAAATGAAGCCAAGATTATCAAACAAAAGGTCAAACACCACGTGCTAGGGCACAAGAAAATCAGGACGAGAGCTCCCATCTCTTAGAACTGAGCCAACATCTGTTCTTCCTTCTAGTACTTTCTTTTTTACTTTGCTAGCTTAGAAAACAAATACCGTTGCAGGGCAGGCTAATTTTCTATTAGATAGCTTAAGCACCTATTTTTCTTCAAGAAAAAACTCATAAAGAAACTATGGAGGGGCGCCTGGGTGGCGCAGTCGGTTAAGCGTCCGACTTCAGCCAGGTCACGATCTCGCGGTCTGTGAGTTCGAGCCCCGTGTCGGGCTCTGGGCTGATGGCTCAGAGCCTGGAGCCTGTTTCCGATTCTGTGTCTCCCTCTCTCTCTGCCCCTCCCCCGTTCATGCTCTGTCTCTCTCTGTCCCCAAAATAAATAAACTTTGAAAAAAAAAAAAAAAAAAAAAATAAAAAAAAAAAAAGAAACTATGGAGAGCTTAAGCCTTGTATAATGGAAAAGACACAACTAAAATAATAGGGAGCAGACTTAACTTGCTGCACAATTTGGGGTAAAACAGATTTGAGCTGCCATGTAAGTGTTGCTAAGCTTCAAGTGCTGGAACACAGCATGTGTGTTGGGTATGAGCTCTTGTACCTGTCCATGAGATGAAACCCTTCCCCACAGTGAGAATACCATTGCATAAAACTGTGTTTTCATGTTTAAAATGTTAAATGTTAAAAATGTGCAGATGTTAAAAGTCTGAAAGTTTTAGAGTAAAAAGCAATGACCCTAGACTGCCTGGGTGGCTCAGTCTGTTAAGCATCTGACTCTTGATCTCAGTTTAGGTCATAATCTCACGGCTCCTGAGGTTGAACCCCATGTCAGGCTGCATGTCAGGGTGGAGCCTGCTTGGGATTCTCTCTCTCTCTTCCTCTCTCTCCACCCTGCCGTCACTTGCTCTCTCTCTCAAAATAAATAAATAAACTTTAAAAAAAAGCAATGACCCTTTGACATGTGGTGACTGTTGAATAACCAGTTTATAGCACTAATCAGATAGGAGAGGTTACTGAAGAGGAGAGAAGTTAATAATTAATTCCAAAGGAGAGGGATGTTGGCTGTATCCAGACTATGAAGCCCTGACTAAGAAAGAGGAAGCTCCAGAAAAAGGAAAGACAACTGGTGGTGTGGTCTTACAGATCCTTTGCTAGTTTTTCATGTTGGCCCAGTGAAACTCAACATGGAGAGGAGATTTGATTCTCAGTGGGTCAGGGTGATTCCCATGCATCTCCACCAGCACAGGGACTGACTGGAGCCCTGCTTGTAGATAGAGCCTCCATGGTCAAGAGATGAGCTGCCAACCCAGAGCCTCACTGGTGCCTGGTTGGGTGAATAGACTTACCAGCTATTTGAAGTAGGCTGAACTGATTGATAGACCTCCATATGCTCCAGATACCGTGGGAGCAGTCCTAAAAATAGAACCAGGAACCAGTGAGCAGTGTAGGTCTGGTCATATTTAGGTGGAAAGAAGAAGAAGAATTTAGACAGGAGGCACTGAAGTGCAGCCCCTAGGAGCCCCCATGGTCTTAGTTTATAACATACTCTTTACAGCTCTGATGCAAGTTTAACGTGACCGCGCTTTCAACTTTGATGATAGCTTTTCTTATCATTTTGCTTCAAATGGTATTTTCTTAATGTAAAGTGTAAATGTAGATATTGCAGTTTTAGATACTTTTATTTTGACATCCTGGCAATTAAAGAGTTGGGGGGGGGGCGGGAATCAAACCCCATGACTGGATAGTACATTTTCATGTCTCTTTCAGTTAACCTTGTAAAGAAAAAGTGCAGGAGGAAGGAAGGAAAGAAGGAAGGGAGGCAGACTGGCTTGAAAAGTTATGCTATCCTCAGTGGTGCCTCCTGGTGGCAGCTACCTTGGGGTTATTGATTTCCAAAATGGAATAAAATGGTCTCTGGGCAACATGCCCTACAACTCTAGCTTATTTGTGTATAACAAATGTCACACTCATTATCTTCTTTTTTCTCATACAAACAAACAGATATGGCGTTTAAATATCAGGCACATTTAGAGAAATTTGTTTTTGTTTACTTTTTAAAGGCTGTATGAAGGGCTCAGCTGATTTCACAAGGAATTAATATTCATTCATTCATTCAGCAAACATTTGGTGAGCACTTTTTTCATGCCAGAACTGTGACTATTCAGATGTAATATATTTCTATATTCACATTTTTTTTTACTTCTTTTAAGAATTAATTTCCTATTTCAGGAAGTATTTTAGGGTGGGTTGAATAAAAGAAGTACAATATTAAAATTTTTTTTTTGCATGAAGGACTTTCTGATAAACTCAGGGATGACAGAAATTGAAGAAAAAAAGGAAGATGAAAGGAATAGTACAGGAGCATTGACTAGATCTTTGTGGAAATGCCATTGTGTTCAGAAGCGGGCATCAGCCTCCTGGGTAGCTCAGATAGTTTGCACTCTGAAGATTGATGGCTTCCCTGTCCTCCCTTAACTTAGAATAATAGTGAGTCATTGGGCACAGCTCCAGCTTAAAGCAGAACTTTTAAAAAAGCATTTTTGGTACCTTTCTGTCTTTTCCTAATGAATCACATGAAACTCTCTTAAAGTTAGAGGGTCCTTCAATTAAGAAGGATGTTGAACCAGTTGGGTAAGGGAGTTTGATGTATCAGTAATATTCTTCATAATCTAGTCTGTGGAGTTGGAGAAAAAATATTCAGTCTGTACACAAGCTAGGTAATACCTTTCTTTAAATTTCCCCCAATCTTTGGGCTGTAGAAAATGGCGTATGAAGTGCTAAGAGTTAATGTTGCCATTGCACTGGTCACCCTACCAGAGACGCCTCTCCTGAGAAAGTCACTTAGACTCTTTCTAATGGACTGAGTGAGCCATACTGATAAGGAAGTTTTATTTTGTAGAAGAGATACCAGTTATTATGCAAAAAGACAAAACCTATGCTAAGCAAACAAGCATCTCTAATCTTGAGATTTCTTCTGCTGCCATACTGTTACCTCCAGATGTATTGGCTGCTTCTTAGAGGAGATTTGTCAGTGGACTAAACCAGGCTTCTCTCCCTACCATTTGTCTTGTGTTCAATTCTGTCATTAACCTTTTTTCTTTAATGTGGCCAACACTTCAGTCTAAATGTGATATTCTTCTAATTGTTTTGGAATTCTGATAAACATCTTTCTGCAAATGACTGAGTTCTGTTTATCTATAGATTGACGGGTGAACATGCTTTTCCAAGGTTTCCTCACTGGCACAGGAAGAATTACAACAAACAACTGACCCATCACAAGGCTTTGGATGCAAGAGAGCTGCATGGCTTGAGGGTTGTGTTAACAGTTCTTTTAGTAACTGAAAGTCAAAACTCAAAAATTTGGGATGCATGGGTGGCTCAGTTGGTTGAGCGTCTGTTGATTTCAGCTCAGGTCATGATCCCAGGGTTGTGGGATTGACACACTGGGCTCCACGCTCAGCATGGAGCCTGCTTAAGATTCTCTTTTCTTCCTTCTGCCCCTCTCCCCCACTCATGCGCACACGCTGTCTTTCTCTCTAAACAAACAAACAAACAAAAAACTTAACAAATTTGTGTTCGTTGAATGAATGAATGAATTCAATAGTCATCGAATCTTTGAAAATGAGCTGACATTTGTAGCAGATCCCTGGAATACAGAATAAAATAAGACAATCACTGACTTCAAGGGACAGTGACTAAGATACACATATAAACACATAATTACAGTACAGAGTGAGCGGTGCTAAAATAGATGCCAACTGTAGAGCACCAAAGGGAGAGAGAGTAACAGCCTGGACAAGTCAGGAAACTGAAACAGGAGTCTTGGCAGTAGCATTTAATCTTTTAATTAAAGCACCCCACTAATTCCCCAATATTATTACTTTTAAGTTATTTCTTTCATATGTCCCTTGCTTGCTTTTGTAGGCTCATAACAATTGGCTAAGAGTAATGAAATCATGGCTTCGAAATGCATTTTGATATGACTGTGTTCTGTACTAGTTTACCAATTGAACAAGCATTTTTAGCCTCATAGTTTATTTTCTGTTATTTTCTAAACTAAAAACTTTGAAGATCACCCAAATTGTATCAAGAAATCTGTAATATGCCTATGAACCTAGAATATTTAACAAAAGACATTCATTGTTTTAATATCCTCATTCTTGAAATTTTTCCAGTATCTTATATTTTCTAGACAATCATGGACTTTATTCAGGTTTTGAAATGTATTTCCATGAAGTTGAAATAATGATTATCTTAATTTCCTCTTTATCTATGGTTCATTCTCATTACCAATACTCATTTTGTGGTTTTGTGCTTTTTTCTGGATTTTAAAGTTACGTTTGCCTGTTTATTGATTTTTTCCAAAGAACCATATTCTGAACATATTCATTAAAGTTATTGTTATTATTTCTTAATTTCGGCTTATATATTGATTACTTCCCTCCTGCTACTTTCTTTTGGTTTATTTTGCTCCTTTTTCAAACATTTTTGTGTGGAATACTTAACACTTTTCTTTTTCCTTTTTAAAATATATCTTCTTACTTAAAGCTCTGAGGTTTTTTAATATGCACCATATTAGCCATTTCTCATTGTAAATAATTTTTGTTTTGGCTTCTTTTTTTGATTCAAGAAAAAATTTTCCCAAAATTTCAGGTCAAGGAGTTTTATTCACTAATTTATAGTCTTGTTTCATATTAATCATAAGTTTTTGACTGCTTCCCTTCCCCTTATGGAGTTTATTGAAAGTTTTCCTTATGGAGTAATGTATTTTCGTATAGAAACTATTTCAATGACATTTATACAAAGGTATGTATCTTCTTTATTAAATATACTATTTAGTTCTATAAATTTTTATTAATATAAATGAACTACTTATTTTGTAAAAATTTTCAAATGCATCTGACCTGCCTGTGGTATATTTTTATCATATTATATGTGAAATTTCTTTGAAATAATAAAAAACTTAGTCCAGGCTACCAAAAAGTATTGACCAGCACTTTGGAGATTTCAACAGGTTTTACAAAGAAAAGTAAAAGGTGTAATGTCCAAATAATTTTGCCTAATTAATTTTGGTTAACAGAATTAAAATTTTCCTTATTCTGTATTTCTCAAAACCTTTAATATGTTAAATATGAATTCATTATCCCTAATGAGAAGCTTTGTTATATGGGTTTCCTAAAGTGATTTTGTTATGAGAAGTTGTTTTATAGAACAAGTAAAGTGAGACGATTGCCTTTCATTGGAATTTTTTAATGAGGAAATAGAAACTGTAGAAAGTAAAAGATTTGAGGGGCGCTTGGGTGGCTCAGTTGATTAAGCGTCAGCTCTTGATTTTGGCTCAGGTCATGATCTCACAATTCGTGGGATCAAGCCCAGCATTGGGCTCTGTGCTGACAGCATGGAGCCTGCTTGAGATTCTCTCTCTCCCTCTCTCTGCCCGTCCCCTGCTCTCTTTCTCCCAAACTAAATATAAATATATTAAAAAAATATTCTGTCTTAAAAATTGAGAATAAACTGAGGGTTGATGGGGGGGAGGGAGGGGAAAGTGGGTGATGGGCATTGAGGAGGGCACCTGCTGGGATGCGCACTGGGTGTTGTATGGAGACCAATTTGACAATAAATTTCATATTAAAGAAATATTCTAGAAAGTGAAGATTTGTTTTCAAAGGCAGTAGTTTTCTAATTGACAGAACCAGATTTGGATCTAATGTTTTCACGTCATGGCCAGTACCATATCAAGTATACTCATAGGTAGCTGAACTATCTCCTATCAGATTAGGTGGAAAGTGAATGAAATGGCTTAGTCAGCTATCTGAGCTGCATTCAGCCTAACAATCTATTAAATTCCAATCTGTATCTCTGTCTTAGGGGTTCCATTTTCAAATGCTGTGATCACTGATCTACTTACATAAGTAAATATTATTTCATACTCTAACTGTAAATACTTTATTAAATAAGTAATAATTGAGCCCCTAGTCATGTAAGCATGGTTCGTGTTAAACAGGACATTGATAAGTTTCCTTCTTGAAGCTGATGTTTTTACTGAAATAGATAAGAAATAAGAAAATATTCGATGGTTAACAAAGTTATGAATGAAGTCAAACTAAGTATGTGATAGAATTCCTGGTAGGATGCTGTAGGTTGGTGGACATGGAAAATCCTGTATTCTTGAATCACCCTATTTCCTAATGACTTAGTACAGAAAATCTGCTGTGTAGGCTGATAGTCTCAGATCAAGCATAAGAGCATGAGGGCTTCAGCACCAATCTGTAATGAGTAGTCAGCTTCTGGTTCAGCTGAAACCAGGAAATAGTAGTTCCGTTTAGACAGAATTTTCTATTCTCCTTTGCTCAATGGGGACAAACACCGCCTTGATCTTTTAAATGTACATGTGAAATCAAATTCACATGTCAACGTATTTATGGCATGTAAAATTAATGGTTTGGTATTGGGAATGTTTCAAAAGAGTTTTTTTAATGTTTTATTTATTTTTGAGACAGAGAGAGACAGACCATGAGCAGGGGGAGGGGCAGAGAGAGAGGGAGCCACAGAACCCGAAGCAGGCTCCAGGATCCCAGCCGTCAGTACAGAGCCCGATGAGGTGCCCGAACTCACAGACTGTGAGATCATGACCTGAGCCGAGGTCGGATGCCCAACCGACTGAGCCACCCAGGTGCCCCGATATTGGAAATGTTTAACTGGTATTTAATAGAGCTTTTTTCAAAAATAAGAGTAACAACAAAAATCTTTCTCAGTTCATCATGTGTGATCATGTCAACTTGTGATCATGTGGCCTTGATTAAGTTAAAATTAACACTTTCTTTTGATATATATGATAATTGCAAGGAAATATAAAAGAACACATTTTTTTATTTTTTTAAGTTTATTTTTGAGAGAGAGGGAGTGGGGGAGGGGCAGGGAGTGAGGGAGACAGAGGATCTGAAGCAGGCTCTGTGCTGACAGCAGAGAGCCCTTTGCAGGACTCAGACTCACAAACTGTGAGGTCATATAGTCAGACACTTAACCCACTGAGCCACACAGGTGCCCCAAAGAACAAATTTTAAGCACATTTGAAAGTATGTATCTCAAGGTAGATATTAACTAGATATCACAAAATCACCAGAAAAAAAAAAATACACAAAATTGCATTCTGGTATTAAATGTTGTTACATTGTTCACAGTTTTATTTAATTCTTTTATAAGTAATTGTTACTGATGCTGTTGCTTTTGAGAGGGAAAAATGCATTAACAAAGGAAGGTGCAGTAATGTAATTTTTAGATTTTCTGAAAGCCATTGGGCAAATATCTCTGGTAAATATATTAAACATTTAGTCACAAGCATTTATTAATATCTGCAATTTGTGATAGGTTGGTAAAAGAATGGCCTTTTATAAATTTTATAAATTCTCAAGAAGCTGCCTGATTTTGCATCACTTTGAATGCTGCTGAGTGTAAATATTCTTCAAGTATTAATTTACAATTTGTATTTCTCCTGCCATGGTATTCATCCCAAAATAGTGGGCATAGATCCTCCTTGGGTCCTTTCAAAAACCATCTAGATGCTACCATAATTTTCTTTCAAATCTTAAACTGAAGTACGGGTGGGTAAATCATCAGATTTAAAAGAATTTGGGAGGAACTGGAACCTTGGATCATCCCAACTGGGGAAGCTCAGATCTTCATGGTAGTTTCCTCATTGCTTTTGTGAAAGTTCTACATAACAAGGGTCAAGTCTCCATTTCAGTCTAGCCTGAAATTGGATTACATGGTGAGTCTTCTATCTTTCCAAGTCTTGTTGTCTTGCATGTTGGGAAATGTCTCTGTAGCATGGGAGATAAGCTATGTCACAGGGTAGCCCTACCCTTCCCGAGTTTGGTGTGACTACTGATTGCTGTTATGACAAAATAATTTCCCATCCTGCCCCCTTACTCTTTCTTCACTTCAGCACTTGGTAATTCAAACTAAGAGCTATGTTTAAATCTTCTCTCCTTATTTTCAGTGTCAAGGCACTGAAATGTGTCTTTTACTATTTTCTCTGAATATGTGAGACTTCTTAAACTCACATATGGTTTATTCTTAAATTTTGTATCTTATGGGTGGTACATTCCAAAGTTTCTAGCATTAATTAAAATAACTCCATTAAAAAATATCATGTGGGCATTTGAATTGAATTCCATTGTGTGAAGGGGGGCAGAGAGATGTTGCGGCAAAGACGATATAAAGATATTTAGGCATCTATATAAAAGAGCATTCCTTTTTTATTGCTGCATAATAAATTATCACAGTCTTAGTTGCTTAGAGCAACACGTATTTATTATTTCACAGTTTCCATGGGTCAAGAGTACAGGCATAGCATAACCTGGTCCTCTAACTGCTTATTGTCTCACAAAGTAGCATCAGCATGTTGGCTAGGCTGCATTCTCATCTAGTGGCTCGACTGGGAAAGAATACACATCCAAAATCATTTAGGTTGTTGGTGGAATTCATTTCCCTACAGCTATATGAGGACAGCAGCTTCTGGCTGGTCATTGCCCGTATGCCACACTAAGGTCCTAGAAGCTGCCCACAGTTCCCTGACAGGTGCTTTTCTCCAGTGTGCTGCTTACTTCATTAAATCTGCAAGATGAGCCTCAACTGATCTGGGAAATTTCTTCTTCTTCAACATCTCTTTACTTTTCCATTTTCTATATCAGAAGGCCTTCGTAGGCCCCAGTCACACTTAAGAGAAAGGTATTATTCAAGGTATAAATACCAGAGGGCAGAAATCAGAGGAGACCCATCTCAGAATAGCCACATTAAGCCATCATTTTCCCTAAATATATACCTGTGTGTGTGTGTGTGTGTGTGTGTGTGTGTGTAGAGAGAGAGTGTATATAAAGTTTATTTAAATAAATATTTTGAGAGAGAGAGTGAGCAGGGAAGGGGCAGAGAGAGAGAGGGAGACAGACAGAATCCCAAGCAGGCTCTGTGCTGCCAGCATAGAGCACAATGGAGGGCTCAGACTCAAAAACAGTGAGATCATGACCTGAGCCAAAATCAAGAGTTGTACCCTTTAACCAACTGAGTCACCCAGGTGCCCCCTATCTGTATATATTTAATGTATATATTTTATTTCATATGTCTAAAACTAAAATATAATTTTAACTTAAGTGGTTTAATTTATTTTAGGGGAAGAGTTAAGTTTTTTGGGGGGAAACATTACTATTCTATGAAATTTTCAAGATTTTACTCAACTTTCTAAAATAATACAGGTTATTAAAAACTTATCAACATCCATGAAATGCTTATGAACTAAGTATTAATTTTATTTAATACTCGGACAGCATCATCATACCACTTTTTTTAAGTCTAAATTTCAAATGCCCTGTTTCCCTTGTGCACAAAATACACATTGATTGCCAAATCATAGACAAAAAGCCCTAAGAGAATGACCATCTCAAATATTCATTAATGTCTATGAAATAGTCCTTCTGTGAAGGACTGTGAAGATCACTGACTTCATTTCTTCAGGTATTTGTTTTGGAAATTTTAGAAAAACTAGAGGAGTAGAATAAGATACGAAAATTGGTGATCCTTATTTCTATGAATTTGACCAAGCACAAGAAAGATGGTAATGTTCTTGTTTAAATAGTCTTCCCTTCTCCGGATTGTGATTCAAGAATCATTCAGCATTTTAAGCTGAAGATACCACTCCTTTTTTTTTCAGACCCCCAATAACTACATGAAGAAAAATGTTATAATGGTTGCTATTTTATTTTACAAAATGGGAGCAATAAACAAGGACAGAGTATATGGCATCTAGTTCCTTAATCTTACACTAACCAGGATTACCATGGAATTATTAGATGCCAAGAAAGCCAACTTTTTAGAAGTCGTAAGCCCACGTGAACCACTTGGAAGACTGTCTTTGTGAAAGTGGTAGAAATGGCCTCTGACTGCAAGTCAGCTGATGCTAGTAAGAATTGTAGGCAAGCTAGCTTCAGGCAACCCCCTCTATGTTTCCTCTTATTCAGTAGGAAGGGTGTAGGAAATTATGGTGCTCATTAAGAAAAGTGCTTTCAAACAGCCCTGGACTCTAGCCCCAAGTGAACTGGCTGCAAGTCTGCCTGTTTTAATGTTGCAAACAAACAAATTTTGCAAGAAAAAGCAAACAACTTTAACAGCAGGTGGCTGAAGCATAGCCTTCAGAAAGCTGTTAAGAACCATTTTTGTCTGTGAAATAAAACATGGTTGCAAGCGATGTTATTTGCACTTATTGATTCAGTGAAAGAAGTCACCTTATGTTTAATTCAAATTGCAGTCCTGACATGGACAGGCTTAAAACAATCATGTTTTACAAATCCATTTGTTTAAATGATTCTCTTGTTGGCTGTTCACACTGTGCCCTGTGTTGTTATAATGTCGCTCACTGCAAGTGCTATTTAAAGAAGTGAGAAACCAGCAACACACTTGCTTTAAGCAGATGTTAGATGTAGTAGGAAAAAGGCAAAACATAGTAGGTGACCATTAATTTCAAGGTGCATCTTTGTCATTTCCTTAACCTGCTTCAACTGTTAGTTTTCTATTCCCACTGCTGAGTTTAGAATTCGGCTGTGTGCGTAATTTGATGGCCATATCTTTGTGGGTTTTTTTTGTCTTTTGGGGTTGAGATACCCCAAATTACATAATACCTTTCAACTAAGTTTTCTGTTAGTTCTATCTGTATTGGATATCACAAAACTTTTTAGAAACTTTATTTCTAGGGGTGTCTGGATGCCTCAGTCAGTTAAGCATCCTGCTTTTTGGCTGAGGTCATGATCTCATGTTCTGTGAGTTCACGCCCCACATCAGGCTCTGTGCTGACAGCTCACAGCCTGGAGCTTGCTTCAGATTCTGTCTCCCTCTCCCTCTGCTCCTCTCCTGCCCGTGCTCTGTCTCTCTGTCAAAAATAAATAAACATTAAAAATTTTTTTTTGGTAAATAAACTTTATTTTTCTGTACTTTAGAAGCTAAGGTTCTGTACTACATGGGGAAAAAAGCTTGTCCAAAGTTGGCAAGATGTTGTAGACTAATTCTCTGCAACTCAGTTATTCTTATTACTTCCATTAGAAGATCTTCTTGAAATTGCTAAGAGATTACTGCAAATTAAGTTCTTGCCCATTTTGTGGAAGTCATTCTGATGTTGGTTGCCTCCCTGGAAGCTTCTCTGATGGCATTTGTGCAGTTCTGTAAGTAAACTGGAGAAAAAGGTTAGATAAGTCCCCTCATTTTCTAAATATTAATCAGGAAGACATTAATCTTGTTTGGGTGTGGCTTAAAACTCCAATCAGGAACAGATGGCTGGTGCATGTGTGTGGAATTAGGAGCCGCAGTTACATGATGCTGTTCAGAGCCTGTAGAGTCTGGTAGCAAGTCTCAATGTCAGTTGCCCAGGGAAGGACACTAGGAAACACTGCGCTGGAGACATAGACTGACTACTAGACACACTTAGAAGAGCAATCTGCAGCTACTCAGTATGGTGCTTGCTGGCTTGATTTTCTTTCTTTCTTTCTTTCTTTCTTTCTTTCTTTCTTTCTTTTCTTTCCTTTCTTTCTTTTCTTTCTTTCTTTTTTTTCTTTATTTTCCTTCTTTCTTTCTTTCTTTCTTTCTTTCTTTTCTTTCTTTCCTTTCTTTCTTTTCTTTCTTTCCTTTCTTTCTTTTCTTTTCTTTTCTTTTCTTTCTTTTCTTTCTTTCTTTCCTTTCTTTCTTTCCTTCTTTCCTTTCTTTCTTTTCTTTCTTTCTTTCTTTCTTTCTTTCTTCCTTTCTTTCTTTGCTTTTCTTTTCTTTCTTTTCTTTTTGTTTCTTTCTTTCTTTCTTTCTTTCTGTCTGTCTTTCTGTCTGTCTTTCTTTCTTTTCTTTCTTTCTTTTCTTTTCCCTCTTGGCAGGCAAAAGATGTCAATCCCCTGGAGCCCATTTGGCCCCAAACAAATCACATACATTTAGCTTTTCAAAAAAAACACAAAAACAAAAAACAGTGGCTTTAGTGTCAGATAAGCCCAAGTTTGTATCCCAGATCTTCTGCATACTTAACTACATAACCCAGGACAAAGAGCAAACTGATTTTGATTCGTAATCTGTACAAACTAAGATAACACTTCCCTTATAGATTTGCCATGAGGGATTAAATGAAATAAGTTACCGAATCACCTACCAAAATCCCTCTATTGTTGGCTTCTTTTGTTCCTGAACTTGTAAAGCTGCAGGTCATGGGGATCACCCCTTCGTGAGACCCTGCCTGAGCACCTGCTATACACTGTCCGTGACATACATCTCCACTTACATAGAAGTCATTCTTTTGTCCATATCTGTATAAGCTAAACACATGTTTTGAAAAATGAATGCGCTTTCATACAGTGACATCAGCAACATGGCTAAGTAAGATGTCCCTCACTCGTATCCCCCCTCAATAACAATTTGGCATCCATCCATGGACCGAGGTGCCTTTCTGAGAGCTCTGGGACTCAGCATTATACACCAAGGGAACGGGAGGAATCTTGCTCACCCTCATGTTGGGTAATAGGCTTACAGACCCTAAGCACAGCTATGGACCCCGCTGTCGCTATAATCCAGCTCCGGCTCCTCTTGGCAGCAGTCTGGAAGCCCTTGGCAAAAGTCTGAGAATGCCGTCTCAGACAGTCAGCCATGGGTGAGAGAGCCTTTGTGAAAGTCCTGGTTTCCAGAGAAGTTTTAGTATACCACTGAAGCAAAAATATACAAATTTGGACACACTGGGGAGGGTAAGAACAGAATTACTTTATCCGCATCATCTTCCTCCAGCATGGCACAGCTCTGTGCCAAGAGACACCTTCTCAGCCTGTGACTTTTTCCCCCCAGCTATGTGAGAAGCTATCAGAGAGGCCCATTTCTCTCTGGCCCCATCCAGAGTACTGAGTCCTGAGTTTCGTGACTGGGGAGCAGGAAGAGGTTGATAGAGCAACAGATAGGACACTTAGAGGGCATTAAAAGGACAGGGACCCTACTGACTGCCTCACAGTTATATCAAGAGGCCCACCCATGAGCCACTGGGGATGCCTTACCCACAGATCCCCGCCCTTAACCCACAGGCAAACCTAGAGCTCTGTGCACTTCACCCATACCTATACTCCCCTGCTGTCCTGTGGCTAGCTCCCTGTGCATACCCGCAATGGCTTGAGAGCAAGCTTTGGCAGAGGGAAAGCTGACTGAATCTGTGGGCCATGGAGAGACCACAAACTTGAGCTTTGGCTCTGCCTTGGGAAGCGAAAGGGAGGTTGTGGGCACTTGGTCTGGTGTGCTGCAAGAGAAGTTATCCAAACTTAAAATACTGCCACAAGAGGGAGAGGGAGCGTGGAGCAGGCTTATTCATAGAAGGTTTGAGAAAGCCTCAGAATCCCTAGCAGAGATAAAGAAAGGTATTTCTAGAAGTTAGTCAGTAGAGACTGGGAGAGCTGACTGGTGCTTCAAATTGGAAGACGGCAGCAAAAGACTTCCAAGACTTTGGGGTGCCTAGGTGGCTCAGTTGGTTAAGCGTCCAACTTCAGCTCAGGTCATGACCTCCCAGTTTGTGAGTTCAAGCCCCGTGTCAAGTTAGGTGCTGACAGCTCAGAGCCTGGAGCCTGCTTCGGATTCTGTCTCCCTCTCTCTGCCCCTTTCCCACTTGCACTCTGTCTGTCTCTCAAAAATAAATAAACATTTTTTTAAAAAGGTAGAGAAAAACAGGTAGAAAAGATGCTCAACGTCACTAATGGGGAAAATACAAACCAAAACCATTCCATTACTCACAATAAATAACCTGAAATTCAGTCATTTCTTTTTTCCTCCTTTCATTGAGTAAATCATTTTTAGTGTCTCCAATGCACGGTGGGATAACTGTTGTAGGAGGTACGAAAATGAATCAGCTTGTGCTTGCCCTCTAATAGATGGACTGACATATATAAATAAGTATTAAAGACAGGAGAAAATGCTAAGAGCCTTGAAAGTAGTAGTGATGTGTTCTACTAATGAGCCAAAACAGTTTGATATTTACATACCATGGTTCCTGGGTGATTAGAATTCTGAATATTGAACTCGTATTGGAAACTGCAAACTCCTGTTGTGAAGAGAGCACAGTGAGCATTATGGTCCATTGTTCCGTGCCCTACCACATGATGAGGCAGGGCCTGGACTTGTCTCTTGTTTGAACTTCTCAGGATTCAGATCTTTGTATATATCTTGCATGTGATTGAAATCAAAGCATGAAGGAACAAAGGGGAGTAAGAGAAAATTGCTATGGCAAGGATGAAGATAGTGTTGCCTCAGTTGGCATAATGAGCAAAGATTTCCCATATCTTTCCCCCATTAAAAATGTACTGAGTCACACCCTGTCCTAGGATGATAGCAGATTAAATCCTGGCCTTGATTTTCCAGGCAACTGAGTTAAAAGATTCCACATTCTCAGACTTGGCAAAATGATTCATATGACCTTCAAGAACTGGTATGTGAATAAATACATAAATGAAATATGTAAATACGAGTAAGTAGGTCTGTTCTCCACTGTAGTGGTCTTACATTGAGAAAAGAAGTTTTCAAACTGTCTCCTAACTTACAAAAATCATCGTGGGTAACCAATATTGATACCTTACCTCTGAGAGTAAGTTTTGGTCAAATTGGAGAGCCTAATGTTGTTAAAACAACCCAAAATTTTAAGAGCATGGTTGCTATCCTGAAGACAAATACAGTTGTGATTGGGCATTCATTGTCACTCAGCCAGAAGGCTGTCATTAAAATAAATTGACAATGGGAACGTTGGCTGAGCTCTCAAATGGATGCTTCATATGTTTGGAAAACCTCTCTGTGACCTATCAGCATCCATCTTGACAAATTCGAGAATGAAAGTGAAAAGGATCTTGGCTCATATGAAGAAAGGTGCCCCTTGGAAGTCAAATTATAAAGCAACCTCAATATAACTAATAAACTTGACCCAACCCTTTCATTCCTTAATTACCTACCTAAATGCAACAAGGAAATACATGCTACAATATACAACTCTTACTATGTTTCACTAATATTTTATAAGAGAAAACTGAGCACTAAGATTTTTAGAATATATGAGTAGGATTCAATGAGCAAATACAAATAAAGCATTTAGCTCTCTGCCTACATGTGTAAATACTGACTAAGTGTCGCCATTATCATTAGTTAAATACACTTAAAAATGGTCACTTAATGAAATAAATGCTTTTAGTTTGTTTCCCTTATTTGGTTTGTTTGTATTCAGTCAAATTTTAATTGAAAATGTGGAATTTTCCTATATTGAAAATATCATTCTAATTTTTAATATAATTATAATTTCTTTATATACTATGCACCATAACTTTATAACATAAAGTATATGATATTTCTGCTACATCAATTATATCAAAAATTATATTATTAAAATTACGTTTTAATATTTCTTTAAAATTTTTTTAATGTTTATTTATTTTTGAGAGAGTGAGGGAGACAGAGCACAAGCAGGGGTGGGGCAGAGAGAGCGAGAGTCCCAAGCAGGCTTCAGGCTCCAAGCTGTCTGCACAGAGACGGATGCAGGGCTTGAACTCAGGACCTATGAGATCATGACCCTAGCCGAAGTGGGACGCTCAACCTACTGAGCCACCCAGGTGCCCCTATATGTTAGTATTTCTTAAAGTTATTTCACACCTACAATAAGCTTGTTAGGTGCCAAAGAAAAATTCTATTATAGCCTCTTTTTTTAGATAATAATTGGCATCTCAGAGAAGTTGTGAGCTCCCAAGCACACACAGTTAGTTTAGCCCCTTATGACCCAGCTGAGGAAAGAGCACACATTGCCAGGGGCAAGCCAAGGGATCTCCCTACCACCTTTGTGATCTCGTAGTGATGCACCAAAACTGGGCATTTTGTTTTTGTTTTATTTTGTTTTGCTTTTTTAATACATGAAAAAGGAACATGAAATACTGAACAGAGTTTTTGGAGCAAACAGACCTAGGATTGAAGGCTCTCTCTGCTGCTCTGATAAGAATTAGTTTCCTTCAGGGGCACCTGGGTGGCTCAGTGTGTTAAGTGTTGACTCTTAATTTTGACTCAGGTCGTGATTTTTGCGGTTCAAAGGTCTGAGCCCCACGTGGGGCTCCACACTGACAGTGCAGAGCCTGCTTGGGATTCTCTCTCTTTCCCTCTCTCTCTGCCCCTCCCCTGCTCTCTCTCACTCTTCCTCTCACTCTCCCCCCAAATAAATAAGCTTTAAAAAATTACTTTCATTTACTAAGTAACTGTTACATTCTGATTCCTATCAAACTGTGTACTACTGCCTGTACAATACAGTTTGCTTTATTGAGCCTTACTTTCCTCCTTTGTAAAGTGGTGATGATATGACCCACTTTGCATGGTTTTAGTGAGGGCTAAATAAAAATATATCTATAGAATTTACCACAAAGCCTGCCAATGTAAAAGAATTAAAAAACATTGGTTGCTCTCATTTTAGCCAGCTCTATCATTACTTTTGGTTCATGGAAATATTACTTAAACTATAAGCCATTTAGTGATTTAAAGGAGCCTTGCATTTGGCTAACTTCTGCAGTGACCAATCAAGTATTCACTTCCTACTGGGGGTAGTAACAGAGACTTTCTGATGCTCCTTTATATTTAACATCAACTGTGACCAAAAATTACGTGGAATGCAAATTCTTAACTATTTATTTCCTTTAAGAAAGCGTCTTTAGGTGTAATTGTACCTATATAGTATTTTCAGAAAATCTTGTGAAAAATAAACATTTTCCCCACCAAATTCTATAACTTAAATTTGCTTTACTTAGCAGATTGCTGTTAAGCTTATAGCTCTTGTGTCTTTAGAGAACATTGTGGAATCCGATCTCTGTTTCCAAGTCTATAGACATTTATTTGATAAATCACGAACATCGAAGAAAAACATAGGGAGTTTAACAGATCTGTAGAAATCTGACAAGCATCATTTTGATCTTTGGGAAACTAAATAAAACGTTCAAAGTCAAGAAAAATTTTAGAAGTGATTAGACATTTGCTTACTCTTCAATTGCATATCAATAAGTTTTCATTACTCCTCTTTATACATGTTTCTATATTCTCTTTGCAAAAAAATCAGACCTCTTTAAACCTTTGAAATTTGCTATTTATATAATTGTCTATATTTGAAAATTCAAAATTTATCCTATTTTAATTAATATTGACACTTAGCATATTAAATATTCATTGCACACTATTAGAAAACATGTTAAGTGGATTCAATGTAACATTAAGCATTCAACTCGTTTCTGTAGACAACTTAGGAAGACACACAGTCAACTTTTTGCCCCCGAAATGTTGCATTTATTATATATAAGTTTGCTTAATATTCTTTTTTTAAATTTATTTGTGAAGTTTCCTTTCTTTGTTTCTTTTAATTAATTTATTTTGAGAGAGAGAGAGAGCACACAAGGAGGGGAGGGGCAGAGAGAGAGAGAGGGAGAGAGAGTCCTGAGCACGCTCTGCAATGTCAGCATGGAGCCCGATGCAGGGCTTGAACTCACAGACCTTGAGATCACGACCTGAGCAGAAACCAAGAGTCAGTCACTTCGACTAAGCCACCCAGACGCCTCTCAATATTCTCTTAAAGCCTAAGTTGTGAAGTATATTCAGCTAAAACTGAATTACATCCTCTGTTCTGTCACTCAGTAGAAATTTAGGGCTGATAAGGACTTCTAAGATGAGCAAACCTAATAATTTTATTTTATAGGTGAAAAATCTGATTAAAAAAGAAAGCTAAATTAGAATCATATAGCAAATTAAGCTATCAGCTACAACTAGAAACCAGGGTTTTGGTTTTTCAGGTCTGTGTTATTTCCAATATACTAGACCATGTCACTTTTGGTAGCAAAAAGCTAATTACCTTCTTATTTCACTCTTCTTTTTGAATAATTTGGCAAATATTTTTATGAGACACTCAGTAAAGGTTTTTATATGCAAATACATGTAATTGGAGAATATTATGATATTTAATTCTGGTTGTACTAAAAAAAACCAACTATACTGTAGAGCAACTTAAATGTTTCCATGAAAATATCACATTCAGAATGATGCTTCTGAGATGTTGGTGAAAATGGCAGAGTATGTAACTCCAAGGATGCATCTCTCTACAGAAACAAACAACAACACAAAAATTGGGGAAAAACTGTCAGAATCCACCTTGTCAGAACTGTGGAAAATAATCAAAGGTTTACAGCAACCAAGAAAATGATAAGTCGAGAGAAAGACAATTTCAGAACAGTAGGAAAGATGTATATCAGTTTTTCTTGCCCTGTCCCTCCACCCCTCTCCCCAGTCTAGAACTGGTGTTCAATATGGCAGCCTGCATTCCCAGTGTGGGATCATGGTTTCTGGTTCCCAAGAGATCAGGCACATCTTACTCTCAAAGAATTGTGTTTGTCTGTTTTGACCTGTCTGAGGACTATCTAAAGAACTGAGGCAAGGACTTGTTTTTGTTTTATTTGGCTTGGAACCCTCTCAGGGAAGAAAAACAGCTATATAGAGGATATGCTTTGTAAACATTGTAAGGCAAATGAACAACCTGCTAGTGCCTGGAGCAAAAGATTACAGTTGAAGCAGGCAACAGACATGCCAAGAGCCCTGGAAGAAAAAGTAGGACAGAGTTTCTTTGGGAAATCAGGGCAATGAAAAGCACTTACATATACCTGAAATTTAGAAAGCCACATACATGCCCTGGATAGTATGCAAACACAGAAAAGACATGGGAAAACCTTAAGTTTTCACCTCTGGCTAAGCTCCAGGCTGCACACAAGCTGAAAGTGAAGGCTAAGGCAGAGTTATAAATGACCTGGCTAAGCCTTGAAGAAGTGTGTCAACATTGAGCCAACTTGAGAAGACTGGGACAGGTTCCTCTTCCTTCCTTCCTTCCTTCCTTCCTTCCTTTCTTTCTTTCTTTCTTTCTTTCTTTCTTTCTTTCTTTCTTTCTTTCTTTTCTTCCTTCTTTCTTTCTTTCTTTGGGCTTCAGGAATTCAAGAAAATCTCTGTCAAAACACTAGTTGACTACAAGATTAAGAAATTAATATTCTAGAGACCACACATAACTAAGAAGACAGACTTCAGAAGAGTAATTTAAGAAAGACACTAACTAAACAACAACCACAACTCATAGCAAGCAGCAAAAACAAACCCTGCAGACGGTGGGGGCAGAATCTGATTTTAAGAGTTACCTTACTGTAATATTCAAATTTGCCAGTTTTCAACAAATAAAGATGAAGTATGCAAAGAAACAAAAATGTATGCTCCAATCACAGGAAATATTAACAGAAACTGTTAGTGAGGAAGCATAGATATTGGTCTTAATAGAAAAAGACTTTAAATCAACTATCTTATTTATTATTTTTATTGGAGAGAGTATGCAAGCAAGGGAGAGGGAGAGAGACAGAGAGAATCTTAGGCAGGTTCCATGCTCAGCATGGAGCACATTGCGGGGCTCGATCCCATGATCCTGGGATCATAACCTGAACCAGAATCAAGAGGCAGACACTCAACCAACAGAGCCACCCAAGTGCCCCTAAATCAACTGTCTTAAATATGTTTAAAGACCTAAAGGAAACCATGAACAAAGAAATAAAGTAAGAGAAGTCTGTATCTTAGAGAATATTGATAAAGAGAAATTATAAAAGGAAGCAGAAAATGTGGAGCTAAAAAGCAAATACCAGAGATGAAAATTTTACTTAGGGGTTTCGGTAGAGGATTCAAAGAGGCAGAAGAAAGAATCAGTAAAATGAAAGATAAGTCAATTGAAGCTATCCAGTGTGAGGAGCAGGAAAAAAAAAATGAAGAAAAATAGAGTCTCAGGGACACCATCAAGCATGCTTTGATGAGAGGAGAACAGTGAGAAAAGGGCTAGACAGAGTATTTAAAGAAGTAATGGCCACACACTTCCCAATTATGACTAAAAGAAAGAAAATAATCTACACACCCAACAAGATCAGCAAGCTCTGATAAATACAAGATAAATACAAAGAGATTAACACCAAGACACATTATAATCAAAGTATTCAAAGACAGAGAATCTTGAAAGCAGCAGGAGTCGTCACTTGTCATATAGAAGGGATACTTAATAAGATTAGCAGCTGGTTTCTCATCAGAAACCATAGAGGCCTAAAACTAATGATGTGATATATTTAAAGCGCTAAAAGAAAAAAAGTACCTGACAGTAATGAGTTCTGTGTCTTGTAAACTATCTTTCAAAACTGAAAGAAATGTTAAGACATTTACAGAGAGACAAAAGCTAAGGGAAAATTTTGCTATTATACCTGTCCTATAAGAAATGCTAAAGGAAGGCCTTCAGGTAGAAGTGAAGAAATACTGGGGGGCCTGTGTGGCTCAGTCTGTGGAGTGGCTCTTGATCTCAGCTCAGGTCTTGATCTTGAGATCGTGAGTTTAAGCCCCATTTTGGGTTCTGTGCTGGGCATGGAGCCTACTTAAAGAAATAAAATAAAATAAAATAAAAAAGAACAAAATGAAAGGATACTAGCTAGTAACATGAAACCATATGAAGAAATAAAGAATACTGACAAAGGTAGCTACATAGATAAATACAAAAGCCAATGTTACCGTTTTTGTTTTTTACTCTACCTGTTTCAAAACCCTGTGATTTAAAAGACAAATGCATAAAAAATAATTATAAATATGTATTACTGATACACAATGTGTACAGATATAATTTGTGACAACATAAAGGAGGAAGGATGGGACCGTATAGGAGCAGAGTCTTGTATACTGTTGAAGCTAAGTGTCATTAATTCAAAATAGATTGTTACACATTTACAAAGCTGATTGTAATACCCTGGGTAAGCGCTACGGAAAAAAAACTAACAAATATACAGAAAAGAAAATTAAACAGGAGTCAAAATAATATGGCACAAAAATTAATTAAACACAGAAGACAGCAATAATAAAGGAATTAAGGAATAAAAAGATATAAGACATATAGAAAACAAATAGAAAAATGACAGAAATAAGTTCTTCCTTATCAGTAATCACAGTAAATATAAATGGATTAAACTATCCAGTTAAAAGGTTGTGATTGAAATTAGAGGGAAATGGTCAAAAGTCAAATTTCCAGTTAAAAGATGAATAAGTGCTAGGATTTAATGTGCAACATGATGATGATAGCTAACATTAATATATGATATATAGGAAAGTTAGTTGTTAAGAGATTAAATTCTATCAGTTCTCATCATAAGAACAAAAATTTTTCCTTTTTTTTCCTTTTATTGTATCTATATGAGAAGATGGATATCAGATGAACCTATTCTGGTAATCATTTCACAATACATGTAAATAAAAGCATCATGCTGTCTCTAATGCTTAAAATTATACAATAATGTATGTCAATTATTTCTCAATAAAACTGGAACAAAAAAGACTGAGAAGTACTACAATTAATAGTATCAATAACCACAAAAGGCTATGATTTGTAGAATGGATAAAATAACATGTTTCAATCATTTGTTATGTACATGAGATTCACTTTAGATCCTCAGACCCAAATAGGTTTCAGAGATATTCCAGGCAGTAGTAATCAAAGGAGCACTGGGTGGCTATACTAATATCTTACAAAATAGACTTTACATAAAAAAATTGTTACAGGAGACAAAGAAGGGCATTATATAATGATAAATGGGGTAATATATCAAGAAAATATTACAATTATAAACATATACATATCTAATGTAACAGTGTAATAAACCCCCAAAGTGTATGAGGAAAAAACTGACATAGTTGAAGGGAATAGTAGATAGTTCTACAATAATACTTGGTGATTTCCATACCCCATTTTCAATAATGGATAGAACAACTAGACAGAAGACAATAAAGAAATAGATGATATTCATGACTGTAGAAACTAATTAGACCTCATAGACATATATGAAAAACTCCACCCCCAAAGAGAAGAATACATATTTCTCTCAAGGGCACATAGATTTTTTCAGTGCACATATTCTCTAGGACTAACTGTGTGTTAGCCCACAAAGCAAGCCTCAGTAAATTTTAGAAAATTAAAATCACCCAAAGTATCTTTTTCAATCACAATGGAATGAAACTAGAAATCAGTAACATAAGGAAAACTAGCAAATTCACAAATGTGTGGAAAGTAAGTAACACAGTCCTAAACAACTAATGGATCAAAGAAAATAAATCACAAAGGAAATTTAAAAATATTTTGAAATGAATGAAAATGAAAACAAAACATACCAAAACCTACAGAATGCAGCAGAATCAGTGGTCAGGGTAGAATTTATAGCTGTAAAAATGTACAATAAAAACAAACACTTCAACTCAATAATATAATTTTGGGGGGCACCTAGGTGGCTCAGTCAGTTGAGCATCTGACTTCCACTCAGGTCATGATCTCACAGTTTGTAAATTCAAGCCCCACGTCGGGCTGTGTGCTGACAGTTCAGAGCCTGGAGCCTGCTTCAGATTCTCTCTCTCTCTCTCTCTCTCTCTCTCTCTCTGTCAAAACTAAATAAATAAATATTTAAATAATAATAATAATATAATTTTTCAATTTAAGGAACTAGAAAAAAAAAGTATGCTAAACCGAAGGCCAGCATAAGGAAGGAAATAATAAAGACTGCAGTGAGATAAACAAAATAGAGAATAGAAAAACAATAGACTCAATGAAATTAAAAAATTGGCTTTTTGAAGTTTCACAGTATTGTCAAACCTTTAGCAATAATGGTCAGGAAAAAAGGAGAGAAAACTGTAATTACTAAAATCAGGAATGAAAGTGGGGATGTTACAACTGACCTTACAGAAATTAAGAAAAAAAAAGGATTATAAGAGAATACTATGAACAATGGTATGCCAACAAATTAGATAACCTAGATGAAATGGACAAAATCGTAAAAACACACAAACTATTGATACTAACCCAAGAACAAATAGAACATCTGAATAGGCTTATAGTAAGTAGACATCAGTCAATACTGAGAAACCTCTCAATAAAGAAGAGGCCAGGACAAGATCACTTCAGTGGAAGATTTTACCAGTTATTTAAAAATTCACACTAATCCTTCTCAAACTCTTCCAAATGACAGAAGAGGAGATAACACATCCTAACTCATTTTATGAGACCAGCATTACCCTGATACCAAAACCAGACAAAGACATCACAAGAAAAGAAACTACAGACCAATATTTCTTGTGAATATAGGTATAAAAAATCCTCAGTAAAATATTATCGAACTGAATCTAACAGCATATTAAAATCCCATTTTAATAAAGGTTTGTGTGTGCCAGAAATATATAGTTAGTCTATTTTTCAACTCGAGTGTAGATTTATTCACAATTATGGTATTACCGTCTTCTATAAACTTGCCTATTTTTCAGTTATAAGATATGTTTTATTTATTTATCAAATATTTATTTATTTTGAGAGAGGAGGGCAGAGAGAGAGGGAGAAAGAAAATTCCAAGCAGGCTCCTCACTCAGTCTCATGCACTGTGAGATCATGACCTGAGCTGAAATCACGAGTCCGATGCTTAACTGACTGAGCCTCCCAGGCGCCCCAAGATATATTTTAAACTGCTACTGTAATGGTGGACTTATTAAGTTGCCCATGTAGTTCTGACAAATTTTTATTTTATTTATTCTAACTTTGGGTCACATAAAAGTTTACATTTTTGTATCTTTTTGGAGAAATGAAACATTTATGCTTTTGTAGCAATAGCTTATCTCTAACAATGCTTTTCTCTATTCTTTCTAATATTAGTTTAGCTCCATCAGCCTTTCTTTGTTCAGTATTTGCCTGCCATATGTTTTTGTGTGCTTTAACTTTCGAACATATCTGTATCCTTTTATTTTACATGTGTCTCCTTGAAGAGTTATATAACTGGACTTGAGGTTCATCCAAATGACTTTATCAATTAAGGTAGACTAGATTGCTGTAAAAAAAATGTGTAGCAGATACACATTTATTTATTCCTCATATTTATTTATGAGCGTATTTATTCCTCATATTCCCCATATTCCTCTCTACATGGCCAATTCTGTAAGGTCTTTTTGCCTTTGTGTCAGATAATGAAAGATAAGACTGTGGAAATACTCCAGTGGGAGTTTTGAGTGGGAAAGGACTGGATATGGTACCTGTGGTCACGTATTTATCTTTTTTCCTAAACCTTTGTCTTCCTCTTTTCTTTTTTGTGTTTATCTTTTCCTTTTTCTTTGGAAGTTATGTGTCCTTACTCTACTTTTTTTTTAAGTTTTTTTTTCCCCTTTATGTCTAATACTTTATATAATGATATTAAATCTTTTACTCTCTTCCCAAACAATATTATGATCATATCCCCATATTAATGTGTTCCTAATGTTATCCCCATCTTTAATGTGATTACTATACAAAATCTTTATTCTTTTATTTACCCCATTAATTTGAACATAATTTTCATTATTTTCTCTGAAAAATACTTTTTTTTTTTAGCTCATTTTTTCTTTCCCTCTCCTTGTCTCTCAGGCCTTTGTTTTGAGAGCTGTTTTTTCTTTCTAAAGGTCACCTTTTTTTTTTTTTTTAAATTTTTTTTTTCAACGTTTATTTATTTTTGGGACAGAGAGAGACAGAGCATGAACGGGGGAGGGGCAGAGAGAGAGGGAGACACAGAATCGGAAACAGGCTCCAGGCTCTGAGCCATCAGCCCAGAGCCCGACGCGGGGCTCGAACTCCCGGACCAGGAGATCGTGACCTGGCTGAAGTCAGACGCTTAACCGACTGCGCCACCCAGGCGCCCCTAAAGGTCACCTTTTAAAATTTCCTTCAGTGAACAGTTTTCGGAAGCTCATTCTAAAATTGCTTGCATTAAAGGTCTATAGTTAAATTTCTGGCTTTTTAACTGTTGCACATTAACTGCATGTATCCTTTCCTCATATAAATACAAATCGAGTTTCATTCTATATTCGTTCTTTCTTTCATCATTTCTCTCCTACCTCTACCATCTAGGGTAGAGGTAGGAGAGAAATGTAAAGCACTGTTATCCCAAAATTCATTCCCAAAGTACTTTCCTCCACACTTACCTTTCATGTCCAAGTGTCTTAAGGCAGTAGAGTATAATAATTAATGGGACACAAGCTTTGCCCTCAGACAGACCTGTTTTGAATATTGGCTCTGTCACTTACTATTTGTATTAATGGGAAGATTACTTGACTTCTCAACTTCAGTTACCTCACCTTTAAAATACAGATGGTCGTACCAAACTTACAGAGTAGCTGTGAAAGGTAAATGAGATCATGTATTCCGAATGTATTGCAGAGTATTTGGCAGAAAATAATAGCTACCATTTATTGAGTGCTCTGATGAGGAGGAGGATATAAAAAGTCTTTCTGTATCATCAAAGATTTAATTCACTGGAACATTAGTAATCTTACTGTGCCATAACTATAGTATAATTAAATTTCCGGAGGCTTTTGTGTCTGGCTCTCATTGTTTTAAATGCTCCTGGTAGAAAAATTCAGGGAAAGGCAAGTCCACCTTGAACTCCAGCCTCACAATGGAGAATTCATCCTTAAGTTCATTTGAGTGCATGGAATCTACAAAAGAGCTAGACTTGAAATCATATTTTTTTTTTTGCTGAGAATGTCAGAATTCTGTCTAAAACAGCAAGAAATGGCACTGATATTTTACTGGTATGTTACTTACTTTTTTTTACTATGTTCTCTTTTTTTCTTTTGCTTTTTTATTGAGTTATAACTTACAGTAAAGAGAAAAAATCTTAAGTATATAGCTCAATGTTTTTACTTTTTATACATTAAATAACATAGAAAAAAAATATAGAACGTTCTCAGAATATCAGAAGATTTTTTTTCATGCCTCTGCCCAGTCATTATTCCATGAAGGTAATGAGTTTTTTTTTTTATCTTCTAGAAATGGATTAATTTTTCCTATATTTGAATTTAACATAAATTAAGTCACACAATATTTACTCATTTTGTCTGTGATATTTATTCATGTTGTGCTTCCTCTTTTATATAGCTGTGTAGTGTTCCATTGTGTGCATCAATGATTATATTTTCCACTTGATGGACATTTGAAATATTTCCAGTCTTGGACCATTACATTTACTGTATTTTCTTTTTTAATTTTTTTTAACGTTTATTTATTTTTTGAGAGACAGAGCATGAGCTGGACAGAGAGAGAGGGGGAGTCACAGAAACCGAAGCAGGCTCCAGGCTCCTAGAGCTGTCGGCACAGGACCCAACATGGGGCTCGAACTCATGAACCACGAGATCATGACCTGAGCCAAAGTCAGATGCTTAACTGACTGAGCCACCCAGGCGCCCCGCATTTACTGTACTAATTACCTAATTCCAATCTGACTATAATCCTAAGTAAATAATGTTTTCTACTCACAACATGTTCGTTTTTCACTCACCAACCACTGTCGGTTTCCCCACACCTTTGCACGTACTGATTTATTTCCTAAGAACATCCTCTCTTCTTTCCTCTGGTTATCCAAGTCTTAACTTATACAAAGTTCAACTCAGATTCAGTTCAAATATAAGGGAGTGATGAATATAAACATTGAAAGGGCCCAAGGCTATTTACCATGAAATTGTTTCTAGTGACAGCCATGTACTTGCATAGTTGATATCATCCTTATAATCCTCTTCAACAAGACTAAGGAAATATTTATTAAGACTACTCTACGTAGGACACAGAATATCATGTTAGGCAATAGAAAAAAAAGAGGACTTTCTTCTAGAGCATTATAACACACATGGAGGGACAGATCAGGTATGCTGTTATTGATTGTGTACATGCTGAAGACATATGACAGAGAGTAAGGAATTTAGAAATTGAGAATAAGGAATAAGGGAGGGGCTTGAGAGAAGTCATTGTAGAGGATTGCAGGAGCTGGGGCCTTATGAAAAACGAGGAAAAATAGTTTAAGGAAATAGAAATAGCATAACTGAGGTTAGTGCTCTATTTCATATCCAGGAAATCATGGATCAACTAAAGAGGTTGTATAGGGCAGTAGTGAGAGACAAGGTTGGAAAGAAAACTAGAATTTGGGTTTTTATGAGACTTGTGTGCCGGGTGGTTAGAAGATTTATCATCTATGAAGTGGGGAAATACTGACTTAAGAGAACAAGGAGAATGATATCACATTTTTTTTTTTTTGCAGTAAGATAAATACATGATTACTGTGAAGCCTGGGTTGGAGTAGGCAAAAGTGAGGTATAAAGAAAAAATGATAACAATGATCTATATAAAAAATGTTGAAAGTCTAAAAAAAGTGTTATTGGAAAAGAAAGAGGGACTTTACACTAAGGAAAAAAAAAGCCAAGTTTTGTAAATAACTAATGTGAGGAGGGAATAAAATGATACAATCAAGCATCACCCCCACCTATTGCTGGGAGACTGGAATCATAATAGTTCAATAGGCCAGCATTGAATCTCTTGGAGGAAGTACTAATCTTATAAGGCATAATAATATTGGTGTTAGATATGTTGAATTTAAGGTAACATATGAAATCTAGAATCTGAAGCACAGCAGGACTAACAGTAAGGAGGGTGGTTAGAACTGGCATTGTATGGATAACCCATGAGGATGTCACAGTTTAAGTTGTGCAAGTGCATAAAAGCAACAATGGGTTGGGGTGGGTGAATAAGAAGAACACAACCAGCAAAAGGTCAGGTGTTTAATCTTCAGGAAGTAAGTCAGCGAAAGAAACAGAAAAGGGAAAACCTTTTACTTACAAAGAGTTAATGCTGCCCTGAAAAGTACGTTATTTATAATCCCACCTAGTTTGTGTACTGGGAAAATATGACTCACATTTTTATTTCCTAAATTTTCATCCCATTTCCAAAAGGGAGGCATTTTTCATGTTTGTAACAGCAGTAGAACCTCTGACATTAAGAAATTTTTGACGTGTTAGATTTTACAGATGAGGTCTTTAATTCTTCAGTACTTTAAAAAATTTTTTTATTTCTAGTCCTGTTTCATATCCATGTTGCATTCAATTTCCTTATTTTTCATGGAAAGGAGAAACATGAGCTGGAGCTGAAAAATGCATTTCATATAATCCAATTGATTTTAAACTCTGCCATTTGATAGGTAGTGAGAATGCCCTAACAGCACTGCTGTGGAGTTCTCTAATTTGTTTTGTGCAGCTTCATGCTGCAAGCAATTTGTCACCTAAAATTCTAATAGAACTTCCGCATATTGAAATGAGAGATGGAAGCAGCCTTGTAGATCATCATGGTTATGGTAGGACAGACTTTTAGACAGGGACGTATAAAATTTTAAATTGATCCTACATTTGACCTTAGACAAAAAGTCAAGAATGAACAAGTAGGTACTGCACTCACATAAAAGGAAATATCTCATCAGCCAACAATAAATCTGTTTTTTAAATGCCAGTTTTATCAGATCCATGTAATGCTTGAAGGCAGATATCAGTCAAGTTTAAGGTCTTTGTCAAACAGCGAAAAGGAATTCAATATTCGAGTATCCTAAAATACATTGTTATAAAACATAAAATTCATTGATATTTTTATTTGTAATAATAAAGTAATTATATACCTATATTAGTACAGCTAGAGGAAAATCTTACAGATATTCAACTGAGAGTTATAAACATACCATTGTTTTGAATCTGCAGTTAAATCTTCGCAAACTATCACTGGCCAATCAACACTTTAATGGCCATCTATCAAATAATAAACTCTAGCAAATGGTCAAATAAATCAGAATCCATGTTTCTATGGCCCCCCATGCTACAGAATGAGCAGAGGGATTTAGACAGTCATTACTCTTAACTTCCAAAGACAGAGTAGTCTAGTGGATAAAAAAAGTCTAGTAGGGCTGCATTCAGATCCTGCCTCCAGGTTGAATTATATACCTGGAGAAGGTACGATCCCCAGTTTTCAAGGCTGTAATTTAACAAAACCTGCCTGCAAGTTTGTCATGAAAATAAAAAGATGATACATGAGGGATGCCTGGGTGGCTCAGTCAGTTAAGCGTCTGACTCTTGGTTTTGGCTCAGGTCATGATCTCACAGTTCATGAGTTCGAACCCTGCACTGGGCTCTGTGCTGATAGTGCAGAGCCTGATTGGGATTTCTCTTTCTCTCCTCTCTCTGCCCCTCCCTGGTTTGGCCTCTCTCTCTCTCTCTCTCTCTCTCAAAAAATAAATAAATAAACAAAAAATTAAATAAAAAAAAATACATGAGAGTTAACTAGGATTAGTAAGAGCCTTCATTGCTTTTATTGCTGAGCTTTACAGGCTTATCAAATCTAGCCCAATGGACACAAGTGAACATATAGATGCATTCAATACAATGGTAATACTGATAGACATTTTAAATTGTAGGCATATATTCATCCCATATACATGGCCAGTGTGGTCTCTTCTGGAAGTGGTGAACAAAGGTAATCAGTGACGCTATAGATTTAGATAGAAGTGGATTACATAATGGTTATGTAATCATTCTGGGGAAGCTTACAAGGGATACGGCAGTGAAAATCAGATTTTGCAATAGGGGGCTGGGGCTGTCAAATAAAATAACACAGACTAGGTGGCTTAAACAACAAAAATTTGATGTCTCACAGTTCTGGACGGTAGAAAGTCCAATATCAGGGTCCAATCAGAAAGTCCAATATTTGATTCCTAATGAGGACTCTTTTTCTGGCATGCAGACAGCCACCTGCTTGCTAGATCCTGACACTGTTTTCCTTGGTGGTGTATGTGGGGGGCGGGGAGAGGGTGCACATGAAGAGCTCTGATCTTTCTCACTCTTCTTATAAGAACACCAATTATAATGGATTAGGACCCCACCCTTATTACCTCATTTAACCTTAATTATCTCATTAGAGGCCCTATCTCCAAATATAGTCACTTAGACTATATTTGGTTAGAGCTTCAATATATGAATTCAACAAAATTCACTCCATAGCAGATGCTAAGTGTTGAGAGAGGAGGGTGTTTCAGGACTCCCACTGTTGTTTGAAGAAATGTTGGAAGAGAGCTATCAGTGGGTTTGGACAAGACCTGAGATAGCTGAAATTACCCAAATTGCTAAAAGTTACTTGAAATGACCTGATGTGTGTGATGTAATAAAGGACATTTACATATGTGATAGAGGATCAACCGATATGGTGGAAAAGAGGACAGGTTGAGACTGTTGGACTTAATGCCTTTAAAATGGGAGGTAACATTGGGGTGTGGGTAGCATGATCAGAGAAGCAACCAGAGGAGGTTTGGGTAGCAGTAGTGAAGGAAATGAGGCTGGGGGTGGATGGGAATGCTGAAAAGGAAGACAGAATGCTTAGATTAGAAATACGTCTTGGGACACCTGGGTGGTTCAGTCAGTTGAGCATCCAACTCTTGATTTAGGCTCAGGTTATGATCTCACAGTAGTCGTGAGACTGAGCCCCTCACTGGGCTCCACACAGGGCATGAGACTGCTTAACATTCTCTCATTCCCTCTCTCTCTCTGCCCCTCCCTGCTCACACTCTCTCTGTCTGTCTCTCTCTCAAAAAAATAATAATATAAAATCGAGGAACTATCTAGTAATGTGAAAGTCTTCCTGAATTCCTACCTCACCATTGCTTGCATCCTGTAAGAAAGATTAGAATTAATCACATTAAAACTTAAAACAAAACAAAACAAAACAAAACAAAACAAAAAAACCCTTCTCCCTAGCAAGATTATAAACTACAGTAAAGTAGGGCAATTTCCCGTTTCCTTTGTAGCCCCACCCCCTTTTCTTAAACTGAAAGTATGTGGTATGTGCGTATTGTAGACACTGATTTGTGAAATGGTAGGTTGTTGTTGACTGGAGAAATACACGAAACACACCTGGGCCCACAAATCTGCACCTATCACCTAGTAATTTTATAGTTCTACATGATTTCTTTTATTCTTCACCGTGGTATACTTATAAACAACCACCTACACGTAGATCATCTTAAGTGTTTAGCATGTTGATAGATACACTTTACATTACAGAAAGAGCAAGATTTGAGTATTATGATATGGAAGCTAGACATAGGAGCACGCAGCACAACGATGTGTAGTTTGTCTCCCGAATAGTCGCATGGGACAAAGCACACCTATTCCGTGCCATCAAGGAAAGTGTTTTTACTGTACAGTGTAGTAGATAAGAGCTTGGTAGAACTGAATGATACGGCTGAATTGATCCTGACTGAGATCTTTGTAATAAATGACATTACTCAGTTTCCTTGTGATTAGCAAAAATAATAACCCATGAATTTGCAAAATGAGGGACATGTTCTGATACAGGAAGGATGTGGAATGGTTCTCCGAGTGTGACTAAGGACCACATGCACTTTGATTATAAGACCATTTCCTGATTGCCACTCTAGAATTAATGATGTAGAATATTTGGAGATGGGACAAAAATGTGCATTTTAACAAATTTCCCAGATGACTTAATGCACTTCATCATTTGAGGAGAAATAATTCAGGGTGAATAACTGTAGGGATGATAGGAAAAGTAAAAGACAGCTCAAGTGAGGAGGGTGCCTTTTGAGGAAAGTGGCTTAAAGGAATGTGAGAAACATGAAAACATGAAATACTTTTCCTAAAATCAATAATTCCGAATTTTTTAATGGAAAATCCCAATTATGAGTGAAGCAGTCCATAAAGAAGATTTTTAAAAATGGGTCTTTATAAGGCAAATATTTATTTTTGGCTCCAGTCCAACCAGAAGCAATAATTGTTGTGTATATTGCCCCATCTATGTTAGTCAGAGATCTCCAGAGTAATAGAACCAAAAGTGTATATACAACAGAGATTTCTTATAAGGAGTAGCTCATGTGGTTATGGAGGCTGAGCGCTTCCATGATCTGCCATCTGCAAACTGGAGACCCAGAAAAGCCAGGCTGTAAATCAGTCCCGGTCTGAAGGCTTGAGAACCAGGGGAGCCAATGTTACAAATCCCAGTCTGAGGACAGTAGAAGTTGAGATGAGATTTCCCAGCTCAAGCAGTGAGACAGGGAAAAAAGGGAGAGGGATTCATCCTTCCTCTCCTCTACCTTTGGTTCTGTGCAGGTGTTCAAGAGATGGGATGATGCACACCCACGTTGAGGAAGGCCATCTACTTTGCTGAGTCCACTGATACCAATGCTGGTCTCATCTGGAAACACTGTCACAGGCACACCCAGAAATAATGTTTAATCTGGGCACCCGTGGCCAGTCAAGTTGACATATAAAATTAACCATCACAAATTCAGTGATGTTAGGGGCAAGCAACCAATGTCATTATATTTTCTAAAAATGTTCAGAAGTATTATAGACAGTCACTTAGTTCTTTGCCTCTCATAAGAGGTTGACTAGGAGTACCCAGGGCGTAGCTCTATGAACAGTTAATGCCATAGACTATCAGCACTCTCTTTACCTCTCAAAATAAAGTTATTAGCATCTTTAAACCTAACCGGATTAAAGATCCGACTCTGGAAAACCCAGAACCAGTTCAAAATACTTATCCTTCGATTTTTGTGCCTCTAGACTCTACCTTCTGGCACCAATTTCTGTCTTGGTCTGTTTGGGCTACAATAACAAAAAATACCATGGACTGTGTGGCTTAAACAACATACATTTATTTCTCACAGTTCTGGAGGCTGGAATGTCTCAGATTAAGCCACTGGCAGATTTGGTGCCATCGACTTGCTGTGTCCTCACATAAGGCATAAGGGTGAGGGAGCTTTCTGGAGTTTCTGTTAGGAAAGCACTAATCCCATTCATGAGGACTCTACCCTTAGGACCTAACCACCTCCCAAAGGCTTCACCTCCTTGTATCATCACATTTGGAGTTAGGATTTAAATATATTAATTTTGGAAGGACACACATATTCAGTCCATAACACCATCATTATTATGACTATTAAATTAATCATCAAATCTTCTTGATTGTAACTCCAAATATCTATATTACGGGCTCTCTCCTCTTCATTTCCATGTTATTTCTTTCGTTGAAGCTCTCAGTGACTCCTCCAGACTCTTACAATAGCCTCCTGACGAACTGACTGTAGTTTTCTTCTCTATCAACCAAATAGTGTCCTGCAGTAATGAGTAGCAGATGTGGGATGCACTGTGTCCTCCCCCACAATGTGTGTGTATATATATATATATGTATGTATATATTTTTTTTTTCAAGTACTACCTCCAATACCCGTGAATGTGACCTTATTAGGAAATGGGGTCTTTGCAGATGTAATCAATTTAAGATGAGGTCATCAGGATGACCAGTGTCACTGGTGTCCTCCTAAGAAGAGTGACATTTGAACATAGAAGCAGAGACACATAGGAAATTCTATGTGAAGGCAGAGGCAGAGATTGGAGTTCTGCTAACACAAGTCAAAGAATGTCAGGGATTGCTGGCCAACCACCAGCAGGTAGGAAAGACCCATGGGGCAGATTCTCTCTGAACCCCAAGCAGGAACCAATCCTGCGGACACCTTAACTTCAGACCTTGGCCTCCTGAACCATAAGACCAGAAGTTTCTGTTGTTTTAAGCCACTGAGTTGGTGGTATTTTGTTACAGCAACCTTAAGAAATTAATGCAGTTGTCTAAGACTAAATTTAATTGTGTATTTTCTCAACGTTGTCCAATAGCTTCCTATAGTATATAGTATAAATGCAGAATGGGCACGTTCCTGGGTCTTAGTGCCATACCTGTTAAATCAGTCCCTTCTCCGCTCTCATTCCTGTCAAACATTTTGTCCTTCTCTGATTCTGACCCTTGTTCTCATTCTGCCATTCCTTTGCACATGCTGATCCCTCTTGCAGACACCTAAGCCTCTGAGCCTGGCTTCTGAAACAAATGGAAACGAGTCTGATTGAAGTATTAATCCAAGTGACACTTCCTGTCAGTGTTGTCCTTGACCTCACCCCATCCCAACAGTCCCAGGTGCTCCTTTCTCTCTTTTTTATTTCAACTTACAAATATCTCCACTTAGCATTTATCAGATTGTATTGTAAAGGTCTGAAAATGTGTCTGTTTTCCCGGTAGAAAGTAAGGAAGGGAAAATAAGTGTCCTTGAAGTAAGGAAGTTCATCGTTATGTTTCAGCACTCAGTTTTCAGGTCGTGTCTGAAACATAGGAGGCCCTGAATAGCCATTTTTTTTAAAATGAATAAACAAGTGAATGAATGAATGATTAAAGGAATTATAGATTAAAAATATTTTATCATTATCATCAGGGGGAGGAACTGGATTTCTACTAATGGGTGTCACTGTCTTTATTTAACAAGAAGGTAAAAATAACATTGAATTTGTCCTTTTAATGTGTCTTTCCCATTGCTTTTTTTTTTTTTTTTAAAGCTAGTTAAAATTGCCACCACCTGTATGGAACATATAGATAAATAAAGACTCCTGCCTGGGGCGCCTGGGTGGCTCAGTCGGTTAAGCACCCGACTTCAGCCCAGGTCATGATCTCACGGTTCGTGGGTTCGAGCCCCGCATCCGGCTCTGTGCTGACAGCTCGGAGCCTGGAGCCTGCTTATGATTCTGTGTCTCCCTCTCTCTCTGCCCTTCCCTGATCATGCTGTCTCTCCCTGTCTCTCAAAAATAAATAAATATTAAAAAAACAAAAAGATTCCTGCCATGACAGCTCCGCCAACTACGCTCTGTTCTCTATCTGCAGCCCTACTTAAAAGACGATCGTTCTAATTTACAAAAGAAAAAAACAAGCGTTTCTGGTAGCTCTCCTTAGCATTCCAGAAAGTGTAAGTATTGATGGACTAGAACACATAGTTCTGTGACTTGCTGCACCTAAGTTTGCCCTCAGTTGCTTTATTGAAATGAGCTATGTGACATCACCCTGATTCATGTGCACTCAAAATTAGCTTAGTTTTAAAGTTATTAAATGTGGTAATTTTGCAAGTTGAGTTGGAGCCAGAGAAAATTATTTCAGTGCAGTACAGAATGAACCTCTTAAAAAGCACTGGTGGCAAAAAGGAAGTTCAAAAAAAAATTACCTGATCTTGAAAGATTGCTTAATTTTCTAATTTTATATAAGGTTTTGTAAGAATAGAGATGATAGATAGATAGATAGAGAAGGTAGATAATACACAGACATGTACATATATTGAATTACTTACACAAATACTGAATCAATGTTATGAAGAAGAGAGAAGGACCGAGATTCCAATTCAAGGCACACATGCCTCATTACCTTTCCCCTCCCTTAATTTTCTTTTCATTGCTGGTTCTCCTACGGTGGCTCTTCCAGTAAACAACTAGTGCTCTGACAAATCATTAATGGAAAGGGTGTGCCATAGCCTGACAGATGGGTGCGTGTGCTCTGGGATGAGCCTCGCGCTGAGTCAGAGCTGCCCTCACCCCCTCCTGGCTTCATCCCCAGCGGCTCCCACAGTGTGCACCTGCAGGTTGTTGGCACCGCTCTTTTGACTCCAGCATGCGAGACACGGTTGCTGACAGGCTAGCCTTCCCCCTCTGTGCAAGGTTTCCCTCTGCGTGCATTTCGATTATTTCCACCTCCCCCATTTGAATTTGGCTGTGCTTGTTGTTATAATTATTTTACAAGTGTGTGAACGGTGTGCCGCTTCTTTAAATTTCCTAAATACCTTGCGTACTCCAGCTTCGGGAGGATAACCACTCCAGCTACCTGTGGTGGTGAGACTGTAAGGAGCAACGTGGAGACCATCAGGTGTGGGTTGGTAATGGCTTTTTTCTGTTTGCCTGTTGTTCTGGAATGATAGGATGTTGTAACAGAAGCCAATTCAGAATCATTTCCAGCTTTGGCAGTTTATTGATACGGGAACTCTGGAGTTTGGAAAAGATAAGCAATTTCTTCATGTTCACAGAGTCAGTTTTTATCCTCTGCTTCAGTAATCTCTTTGAAAGGGACTGTGCTTCTTAGATAGAGTTGAATAACTTCAAGGAAGGCTTTCCTGACCACCTTCTCTCATGTCTTCTGCTTCACCCCCAAAACTGGATTTTTTTCCTTGTTGAGTTTGAAAATACATTGTTGCCTATCACTATTGTTGTCTTTGCATTTTGAGTTATAACTGCATGTTTATAAGTATATTTCTTCTAACTATAAGATCTTTGAGGGCAAGGACTCTGTCTTATTCACTTCTGAATCTTTAGTCCCTCTAATAGTAGGTGCCCTGTAAATATGTGTTAAATAATTTATTAAACAATGTCTAGAGAAAGAATGAATAAATGTATGATTCAATAGATGAACGAATAAATGCATGAATGAGGAAAGAGCATGCTGTACCCTCTTCTTAGAGGACTGGCATCATAGGAATTAACCTCATGCTCTTGGGAGTTTACCCAACTCTACCTTTATATAAAATATGTTTGCAAGCTGGGTTTTAAAAATCTGGTTGAAAAATCCTTTAATCAGGATAAATATCAGGAAAGATTTATTTCTATTTCTAGCTCACTGATTCTATCACATTTGTCACCTATCCATGAATAAAGATGAAATAATATGGTACTTACCTTAGGATAATTTCAAAGTAGGTTTAAGTGCATGATATTGGATTCTTTTTGGTAACCTCATCAAGTATACTTTTTGCTGCTGAACCTAAATTTGTTTTAAAAACATTTTTTGTTAGCATTAGAATATTCTTTTCTAAATTATAATGATGAAATATGTGGTTTCAAATGTCTAGACTCATGGTAAAATACACGTTACACCTTTATCATGTCTCTCTTCATCATCATTTAAAAAAAATTTTTTTTAATGTTTATTTTTGAGAGAGACAGAGACAGAATGCGAGTGGGTCGGGGCAGAGAGAGAGGGAGGCACAGAATCTGAAGCAGGCTCCAGGCTCTGAGCTGTCAGCACAGAGCCCGACGCGGGGCTCAAACTCATGAGTGGTGAGATCATGATCTGAGCCGAAGTCAGACGCTCAACTGACTGAGCCACCCAGGCACCCCTCTCTTCATCATTATTAACACCAATATTTGTTGGGAATCTGCTCTGTGAAAGAACTGTGGTAGGTCTTAGCAAGATGATAAAAAAGAAAAAAGATTATGAAAGCCCAATTATAGCATTATTCTCAAACTGCATACAGTTTACTGTTATTGTACTTGGTTAAACTGGAAAAGCCCAAATTCCTGTATCTATCTAATATAAGTTATCTAATAAATTACATATGTATTACATTATATCATAAGCATACATATAAACACACACTCGTAGGAATATACCTAAGTAATTGTGGTATCATTCTGATAAATCATGAAAATTGCATTGATTAAAATTTTTTGAAGTATTTCTAAGGCAAATGAGTGACACAGCTCATGCTGAAAATTATATTTACCAACTAAAAAATTAGGTGCAAAGAACTCTCAGACAAAACAATTTCAATATTTAAGAAAAATTTAAGTCAACTTCCCTATAGCTTAAACAATTTTAAAATTAATGGAAAATAGAAACTCATAAAAACTGCCATGGAAGTTAATAAAGGGACATGTTTCAGGGCACCTGGGTGGCTCACTTGCTTAAGGGCCCAACTCTTGATTTTGGCTCAGGTCACAATCTCATGGTTCATGAGTTCGAGCCCTTCATCAGGCTCTGTGCTGGCAGTGTAGAGCCTGCTTGGGATTCTCGGTCTCCCTCTCTCAGGCCCATGTGCATACTTTCTCTCTCTCTCTCTCTCTCTCTCTCTCTCTCTCTCTCAAAAACAAATAAATAAAATAAACTTGTAAAAAAAAAAGTAAAGGGGGGGCGCCTGGGTGGCTCAGTCGGTTGGGCGGCCGACTTCGGCTCAGGTCATGATCTCACGGTCCGTGAGTTCAAGCCCCGCGTCGGGCTCTGTGCTGACAGCTCAGAGCCTGGAGCCTGTTTCAGATTCTGTGTCTCCCTCTCTCTGACCCTCCCCCGTTCATGCTCTGTCTCTCTCTGTCTCAAAAATAAATAAACGTTAAAAAAAATTTAAAAAAAAAGTAAAGGGACATGTTTCTTTACTATGCATTCCATGTGAGACAACACATCTCATGTTCAACTGTGAATAGTTTATTAGAGATCGATGAAGTGGAGCAGTCAGAGCAGAATAATACTTTTATTTTTAGAAGTACAAGATTTACTGTGGGCAGTACTTGAAGAAAATTTAAAACCGAAAAATGGTTAGCTGGTGGTAAGAAAAGCAGCTCACAACGCCTGAGTGCAGTGTGGTGGCAACACAGAGCACTCCATCGATGCTCCATAGTAGCACAGTATGCTATAAAGGACTTACTGGCCTTGGAACCCCACAGGTTTTCATAATTTGCACCTTTGTCCCAGTTTACACAAATAGCAATTAAAAAACACCTCTGGTCTTCTAAAAAGAGATAGAAATACACTAAAAGATGTAAAGTTTGGGGCAAACATACTAATCAATGACATGGCCCATCGCCAAACTGACGTCAGAACTCACGCTGCGGTTTGCGTATGGATACAAAACTACACAGAAGAGGTCTGCAAAGCTACAGTCTCCTTTTCATCTTCAGGAACAGGTGTTCGGAGTCAGTGAAAATCAGTGCAGTTTGGATGTGTGGAAGCAAGACATCAGGGATAGAGTGCACTGTCTCTGGGGTGCTTCAGCCTCAAGGCTGAGTTCAGGGGCTGAACTTTGGCCAAACCCTCTCTTTCTTCTCTTCCAATCCATAAGCCTATCTGACAGTCTTGTTGTTGATGCTTTTCATCCTATACACTAATGGTGAATAACGCATTTCCTCGGCACTGTTACTGGCAAGTCCAAAGGCACGTATTTCCTAATTTCTTACTTGTTGTGGCAATAGGTACTTGAGAGACATTTGGAAAGAGTGACTACTCATTATAACTTGGGAGCGCTTTCCAAAGAGTACAAAAATAGACATAAACATTTAGTGCACCATTTTATTGGCTGTATTCATACCCTGGATTAAGATGTGCATATGTACATAAATTTTTCATCTTCCCCCTTCCCGTTGAGTGATTTTATGTCCGAGTAACATGTAATTGTGCAAATGTTCATGTATAGTATTGAGAGTAAAATTTTTATGTATTTACTGGATATTCATATACCTCATAACCTTGAAATATCATTTTTTTTATATAAAATGAAGGAGGACACAGAATAGCAAGACTAAATCTCATGGTCTCTGGTTTTTTCAGCCCTTATACAGCTTGAAATTATTTAGAAACATTTTTTTCTTTATGTCTTTCTAAAAACAAAGATTGCCAAAAGATTAACCAAGACTACGTTTACAAATGATGTTAGAAAATATAAGTTGACTGTCGTGTATTTCCATTACTTCCAGGAGACAAATTCCATCAAAGCAGAGACTTAGTTTCTGTCTCAAAAGTTCTGATCATTTGTAGCCCAGTGGCTGACCCACTGGGCTCTTTCTTTCTTTCTTTCTTTCTTTCTTTCTTTCTTTCTTTCTTTCTTCTATCTATCTATCTATCTATCTATCTATCTATCTATCTGTCTTTGTATCCATTCACATATCCATCTATCTATTGGCAAGTTTATATTCATGTTTACTAATTTACCAGTGAAGCCACTGGGGCAAATGTCTTTCAATTCTGTTTTTCCTCTCTCATGAGTTAGTACTGAACATTTACTTGTGAAGACCTAGTTTTGAATTTTCTTATAACTCATTTTTTTGGAGGTATAAGAGAAGTAGAGAGAAAAGTACAGATGAGGTGAGTTGATTATGGACATGTCACCATGAACAAGTAAATGAAAGGGAGAAATTACTAACCCTTTCCTACACAGAGTTCTATGTTTGTCCTTGGGTCAGAGCAACCAGGTTGGCAATATAAGAGGTACGTTTTTTTCTACTGGTTGGTTATCTGCTCCATTGAATCACACTAATTCCTTGGTTTCAGGTGTCTTTCTTTGGATTCTGATTTAAAGGGAACATGATGTAATGTAAAAAGCCTAGCATTTGAATTAAGAAAACTTTACGTTTGGCTTCACCACATACTCAACTTAAACAGATATAATGTAGAACATAGTTTTTTGAGCTCTGTTATATAGTAAACGGTGATACAAAACTAAAAATATATATGTTATATATATGTATATGTATGTAGATCTATCTATAATACATATGATGTATCTCTTTCTATCTATATGTTAATTTATAGAATTGAGCACCAGAAATAATTTAAAGTTATACCCTTGACTGTGATCAACAGCTACAATGTGTGGAAAAGTCAGGAAATTTACTTCCTCCAAAATAAATATAAAATTAGTAAAGTTGTCGGAACAAAATTGAGCAAAGGTGGACAAAAGAAATTTAGTGTTTCTTTTTGAAAAATAGCTACATCTTTGGGTAAGAGCGCGATGAATCTGTGTACTTGCACTTCTTACCTAGGGGTGTCTCATCCCCCAACCCTTAGCTCAGTTGGTGAGAACAGTGCTTTTACCAACATGTTTCTGGATGCAAACGCCATCAGCTTTGTTTCTAGAGAGAATAGATTTGATTTTGGGTGAAAGCAAAAACCTGTAACACTGTCGGCTAAATGTGACAAACAGGAAAGTAATGGAAGAAACCTACCACTTTGGTAGCCTGAGGTGGTTGTCTCAGTCGGGGGTGGGTAGCAGGATAACCAAGAATTTAACAGAGATCCTAGAGATGAGGGAGCCATAGATGAACTAAATCACTTCTCCACATATCCCTGCCTGTCTAAGAAACTACAAGAATGGGGAGACCCAAGAGAGCCTGGCAGAAAATAAAAGTCAGAGGAGGCTTGCAAAATAGCTCAATTCTGAGTGTCTTCCGGACCCTGACTCAGACAGACTGGCAACGGTGGGAACTTCACTGACTCAAGGTGTTTGAGTACAACTTTTGCCCAGATCGCTGTTGACTGGAAAGCTTTGTAGACGCAGGGCAAAATACTGGGAAGGCATTTTAAAAATAAAAATAAAAATAGATCAATTGAGTAAAGACATCAGGAGATAAGTACCACGCAGGAGGCAGTTTCCAGAGTTTAAATTTTTTTTTTCAACGTTTATTTATTTTTTTTGGGACAGAGAGAGACAGAGCATGAACGGGGGAGGGGCAGAGAGAGAGGGAGACACAGAACCGGAAACAGGCTCCAGGCCCTGGGCCATCAGCCCAGAGCCTGACGCCGCGCTTGAACTCCCGGACCGCGAGATCGTGACCTGGCTGAAGTCGGACGCTTAACCGACTGCGCCACCCAGGCGCCCCTACAGTTTCCAGAGTTTAAATCTAGGCAAGTTATAAAACAAAACAAAACAATTTTTAAAAAATTCTTCAAAAACATTTTGGAATCCAGAGCCCTGTAGGGAATACCAAACATATCAACTGATGTGTAATGGTAGTCTCAAAGTGAAGGGGAAGAGACAAAGCGTGGAAAAAGGAAAGAAATAACGGCCCCAGACTGATGAAAAATATTAATCTGGAGATCTAGGGAGTTCAACCCAACCTTAAGTACCATAAATGCAAAAGAATCCACACTTAGACACATTCTAACCAAACCCCTGAAAGGCAAACAGATCTTGAAAGGGGCAAAGAAACCTGATTCACCACATACAGGAACAAAAATGTCAGGTTAGCTGACTTCTCTTCTGAAAAACTGGACACTGGAAGGCAGTGGAATGACATTTTCAAACTGCTAAAAGCGAAAACAATTAACCAAAACTTTTAAATCCAGCAAAACTATTTGTTGAAAATAAAGACGTTCCCCAACAGACAAAAAAGGAGAGAATGCATATTCTGTGACAGCAGACCAGCCCTGCAAGAAACACTAAAGGAAGCCCTTCTGGGTGAAAGGAGATGACCCCTTCTGTTTCAGGAAGTGGGTGACATCAGCAGAAAAGAAGAGCATCAGAAATAGGGTAGTAAATATGTGGGTAAAAATAAAAGATGGTGGGTGTATCTGTGTTCTCTCCTCTTCCTTTCTTTACGGTCACAAGGTTGTTGAAAGCAATGATTATAACATTGTATTGTTGGGTTTTGAGCATACAGAGGCCTGACAAACATTACAACATCAGAAAAAGGTTGGGGGAAAGACACGATATTGGAGCAAATTTGCTCTATTAAGTCAAAATGAAGTCAGGATTAACCTGAGGTAGATTGTGGTAAGTTCAGAGAACACACACAGAGGAGGAGGCTGTGTGACCACAGAGGTAGGGATTGGAGGGAGGCAGCCTCAAGGCCACAAATCAAGGAATTCCTGCAGCCTCCTGAAGCTTAGAGAGCAAACGAACTTGATCGATTCTCCCCTAGAGGCTGGAAAGGTAGCACAGCCCTGCAGCACATTTTGATTTTGGGCTTCTGAACTCCAGGGCTGTGAGGGAATAAACTTCTGCTGTTTTTAAGCCCACAGAGTTTGTGGTAATTTTCTACAGCAGCCACAGGAAACTAATCTAGCCTGTAAAAGGAGATTTTTTAAATGCTGGAAGAACATACATGACTTAAGTAGGTATAGAGATGTACCTATTTATTAATGCAACTCCTCAATGTCTTTGTTATGTCAGTTCTTCCAAATGATTCCATAAATGCGGGGCAACTATGATAAAAATTCTAGGTAAGGAAAATCAAAATAGCAAAAGATAATCGTCAAAAAGAATTGGGGCCACATGAGCACGGGGGGCCTTGCCCTTCCGAATACTGTGGAACACCATTACCAGTTCTCATTGCCCAGGAAGGGTCAAATATTTGCATTTCCATGCTGTTTGAGAAGAATCATTACTATGGCGAACATTTTCTCTTCCCTAAGTGCTGGTTTTCTCTTTGAAGGCACATTGCTACTTATCAAACAATTGTGGGAGGAATCCTATTACTCTCTCCAAAGTGACTCTAACAAGCTGAAATTGATATTGCAGACCACGGAAAAAGCCAACCTTATTCCATGATTATCATCCCTCTTCTAGAGATGAAATGCACCAGATTTACCGTGTGCCTTTTAATCCCCCTCTTTCTTAATTATTTTTATTTTAATAAAATAATTAAATGAGGGTGTAATGTAGAATTACATTTTGTTGCCCACATAGTCCATAAACCTGATCAAACTGCTTACCCAGAAAGTCTGCTATATTTATTCACAAGAAGTTTTTGAGAAAAAGATCAAAGTTTCAGATGCTTTGAGGCACAAAGGAGATAAAGAACCCGTGAAAGGTCACTGGAGGCCAGGAAGAAAGAGACTAAAGACAGTTTGCTAAAAAAGAAGTTCATTTAGACACAGTAATTTGAAAACAGACACAACAGGAGACAATCTATATTATCTTTTATTTGCTCAATCTTTTTGGTTTTACTACTGCCAATTCCTCCCCTGCAGTTCAGACCTGGCAGCAAAATCTGTGTTACTTTCCAGCAGCTTTTCACAAGCTGATAAGGAACAAACTTGAAGGGGGGGGAAAAAGGAATGGACCATACAGTCTCTGCCTTTCTCTTTTTGTCCATGCGCGCCTCTTTTCTTACAGCTTCATCCAGAACACGGTAAAGCTTGACAGTGGATATTTGGGCCTGACCTAGAAATGTCTCTGGGTATGACTACCATAAACCTTCATCTTAGTGGTTTTATGCAACCGTATAAAGTCGTCAGCAGTACTGTGTATTTCTTGGAAGCAGAATGACTGTTAGTCCATTCATCCTCATGTCCTCCAAAGGTGAAATCCTCTGATATGTGTTGCTGCAGAACTGGGGAACTGTACCAGGAGAAAAAGCATCCCAACTATTATCTTGCCCAGTGCAACCATTTATTTGAGTAAAGCCGTCTGTCGTATTTTGGGTGGAAAATTACATACTCATGATGGATTTTTTGAAAACACACTGTCGCCATGCTTTGGCTGAGGGGCTTATTTTTCAGATGGAAACAGTAATTCATACGCATCTTCAATGTTATTTTTGTAAAACAAATCCCAATGAACTGCTGCATTTTAAGTATCTCATTGTGATTCACACTGGTGACATCCCGGGCACCTTCCAGAGCATCAATTCTGGAATAGATTGATCGATATGTCTGTTTGGATCGAGTTCTTTATTATGGTTATTTCAGAATTAAAGAATTGCATTTTCCAAAGTTCTTTGGTTTGCCAAGTGAGTTGACGTAATGACTCTCTGCGATCATTTTTAATCTTAGTTTGTTGAAAATGTTTTCTAATGAGACTCCCTGAACATTTTCCAAAGAGTTGTCTAAGGTTTCGTTCATGTCTCTGATATGTTTCTCTTTCTAATTTGGGCCCTTTCCAGTGGCTTTTTACTTATTTTATGATATTTCCCTGGTAGGTTCTGCACTTCAGTCTCTCCTTATGCTAATCATTTATTGGCTGATTAGAAAAATGCTGCTTCTTTTAACAATAGCCTGTGTTGTGGATGATAAACCCTAAAAGGAAACAGTGGACTTGGACAGGAACTCATCGTCCCTGTAGAGCTTTTCTGAGAATAAAAAGGAATTTGGAACACTGCTTAGGTATTTCTTTCTAAACATACTGTATGGCATAGAAATTTTCCAATACTCTGAAGCCAACCGTGGTCTCTTGGTGACCTGCTGTTACCATGAATTAGAGAGACTTGAGCTTTTGTGGTTTGGTGCTGCTACAAGTCAGGTGTCCTCAGAAACTCGCCAGTGTTCTTCTGGATCTACAAAGAGAGAGACGAGTAGAGATGGAAATAGAGGCGGAGATGAGATGGACAAGGACAAGGGCATGGAGAGAGAGAAAAAAAGAAAAGGAAGTAGGTTTTACACATATGTTTATTAACTCCCTTCCTGGAATCATGCTTCAATCCCTTCTATGACTGTGGACTAAGTTGTAGGGTATGAATTCTGAGGAAGTTCATAGAACCCGGAGTATTTGTCATCAAAATGGTGATGTAAGTAGCCTAGAGATTAATTACGGGAAGAGTTGAATAACAAAACTTACATTTTCTGAAGAGGTTATTCACTTCTTCAAAACTGATCTCACCTGTTTAAAGTCAGTTGGAAATTTTGATATCATTTTCAGTGACTTTTAATACAACGTCATCCCATCTTGGTGAAAATCTGTTCTGGGGATTCAATACTCTAAATCCCCCAGGAACAACTATGATTCTCAGTCGCATGCCGTATCATAGGATACTTCTGTTCTCCCAGAGCTCTAGGATTAGTTACATGTCAGCATCTCTCATTAACCATTGCAAAGACATTCATAGTTCCTATTTGCGTGGACTTCTGGATTAATGCTGTCCCATAGAGCCAAACTTTGCCTCCAAGACCATATGAATTGACAGTCAACAAGGTACCAAAAGACCATGAGTATGGTTCTTATTTTTATAATTTTATCCCATTTCTCTTCTTTAGTATGCCTAGTATGCCTCATGTTACTTATTCACTTTATTTTTTGCTCGAGATCTAATAGTTTGATCTTTTAGCCATGCAGAAGAATCCACGTGGAAAGCAAAACAACTAAATGAGCAAAATAAATGTTTGTAGAAATGAAACTATTCAAAAGGGTACTTCAACCTATCACTCTATAAAACGATATGAATGATAGGTTGAAGTACCTTTTTAAATTGTCTTATTGTTTTATAGAATGCACAGAAAAACTTAATGAAAACATATTTTGATTTTTGATTTTATCTTCATAATCTCTTCCCTTTATTCTAGCCTCTTAAATTGATCTGTCAATCCACCATTTTTAAGTATTTGTAAATTTCTAATAAATGCCTTTAAGGCTTTGTAATTTCCACAGACCAGCCCTTCTACCCACAAACACGGGCCCATATTCTGCCTCCCTTATGGAATTAATCCAGTGTTAGAAATGATACAGACTGCCCACTCACTGATCAAATGAAAATGCAATACTACTGTGTTATTAATAATGACTTGGATACTACTCTTATCCATAAATAAGAATACGCAGTCAACTTGTTGTACCCACAGGGGTTGGATGTTGTGTTTACTGCACCAGCCAAATTGAGGGTCAAATTTTTTTAAGACTACCTCGAATTCTTCAAGTCCCATAATAGGACTGACACTTTGAGGAGTGTGTTTCATCAGTTATTCTTTGTAATCTCAGCAAGGGTTTTATTCCTTTGGACTCTTTTGTAAGGTGATACGATTTACCGAAAGTATTAGAAAGTCTTCAATCTTGGAAAAAATCTAATTAATAGCTCCATAGAATAATTAGCCTTCATTCTGTTTTGCCACTGAAGAGCGCGATCCCACATAAAGGGGAAAAAAATGAAAACCGACAGGCACTTTTAAGTGTGTTGTGCCCTGGTGTTGTTTTGATAAAAAGTCTTTTTGGCATGTTGTACATTTTGTAGTGTAAGGACTTTTTCCTTTTCGTACATACTGTCTAAGAGTGTAGTGTATCATTATTGGTAAAGTTAGTGTACCATATCTTTACCTCATTGTTTTAATTGGTCACACTAAAACTGGCGAGGAGAACTGAAGTATAGAGTTAGGGTCATGATTGCTTCTAGTAAAGCTCAGACTTAGGCAAGTCATTTTTATTAGTGAGCAGAGAGTATCATGGCTAACTCAGAAGTGTAAATGTGTAGATAAATAAAGAAGGAAAGTATGGTAAAAAGGAAATAAACAATAGCATGCAACGGGAGAATGACCCATTCATTCTATTCCATTGGTTTGGGGAGATGCTGTCTGCTTTGTGCTATTGTTGCCGTGCTCTGAGGACGTTGTGTTCCTGGCAACTTTAGTGGATTATTTTGCTACTTAACACTCGGGATAACCTCCATTTAGGATCCTTCCTAAAATGAAACTTAACCAGTTCTGCTAAAATTCCGTCCTTTTGCCGAGAAGCTTAGGATTAATTAGGTGAGTGAGGTTCCTGAATAAATGGCAAAGTGGGAAACACAAACTATATATATATTTTTTAGCACTATAAATGCTGTGACTCTTTGGACAGGAGAATGCTTCAAACCATCCACCAAATATGCGTATTATTTGTAGCTCATATGTATAATCTATGGAAAGAACCAGTTGTACAAAGTTTATTTGGAGATGCTCAATGTCCTTAGGCAGGGTTCCTATCCATGTTTCACTTTTATTGTTTTCCCATTATTGCATTTGTTACAATGCGGCATGAATTGTCCATTCTCTGCTGTTCTAGAAGAGTTTTCCCACTGGTATTTATTTAATATCACAGCCAGTTTGCCTCTACTGAGATGGTTTGCTTCATGGAGGATTTTGGCAGGCATTCCCTTTGAGAGTTTGTGTTCTGTTTTCTGGTGCTAGCTACGAGCCATTCTGGTTTGCGTCAGAGCTTACTTTCATAGCTCTTACCGTTCAGTGATCCCAATGCTGCTTCTCAGAATTCAAGGAGTCACGCTTTTTACACCCGGAAGAGAATGACTTAATTTCTCCATGGAACTGTTAGAACTGTTAACTTTTTTTCTTTTGGGGGGTGGGTGTTATGCCATGTAAGAAGTCAAAACAGCTTCTGTGGTGATCTGCTAAAATATTTCTATAGTCGTTCTAAAGTACTTCTTTTTTTTTAACTTATTTATTTTGAGAGTGAGACAGATAGAGCGAGGGGGCAGGGGAGAGAATTGCAAGCAGGCTTCGTGCTGTCGGCACAGAGCCCAACATGGGGCTCAAACTCAGGAACCGTGAGATCGTGACCTGAGCTGAAACACACTTAACCGACTGAGCCACTCATATGCCCCTAAAATACTTTTATTGTGTTTTTAAAATATGTTCATAATATCCATAATGAGTCTTTAATTAATTACAGTAATTATTTTGGTAGCATCAAGACATCGCATATTTCACTTTCCTTGTTTATTTTTATAGAGTACCTGGGGAGGTTTGTTGCTATTACATCTCAAAGAAGTATGTTATTTTAAAAACATGGAAGCTATTAGTATATATATTTACTCTTTCATTTCAGTAATTTGGCATGCCTTAGAAAGGACATCAGTTTGCCACTTGAATTTATTTGGCTTCCAGTTAAAAAAAGAAGGGAGGGAACCCTGTAAGACACTAGGTGCTTCCTACCAGTCTGGTATCTTTTTTTTTTTTTTTTTTTTTTTCCATTTTTAAGCTAACACCAGTGAACAAAAACACGTTAACTCAGGATTTGGTAGAAGTGTTTCCAAAATAATCGCTCATGTCCATGCCTAGAATAGGCAAGCAATAAACAAACAAACAAACAAAAAACCCTGCTGAACAAAAAACTGCTGAATTGAGTAAATGTTATAGAGTTGTTGCTTAAGAATGTTACAGAAGTGGGCAGTGTTATTAAAAGGATAATAGGGCAATAATTCATAATAAGTAATCAACTAGTAAAAAAAATGTTGGTGATTTCTTTCAGCAATAGGTGTTTACTTTATGTCATAACAGGAGATTTCATGATCCTTGTACAAGGTCTGAAGATGTTTTCACTCATTCATTTGAAGTCTGTAATTGCTCTGAGACAAGGAGTGGAAAGCTTGGCCGGCTACTGAGCAAAGTCTAAGTTTTGACACACGTATGAAAGGAAGGATGTGTGATTGTACTAGTTTCTTGGGCTGCCGTAAGAAATCACAACAAATGTAGTGACTTAAACAAATAAATTTATTCTGTCACAGCTTTGGAGGCCAGAAGTCCAGAATCAAGGTGTTGGCTGGCTTGGTTCCTCCTATAGGCTTTCAAGGAGAACCGGTTCCATGCCTCTACCTAGGTTTCTGGGTGGCCAGCTGTCTTTGGCATTCTTTGGCTTGTAGATGCATCCTTCCAGTCTCGACCTCTGTCTCTACATGGTGTTCTCTCTGTGTCTCTGTCTGTCATCTCCTTTTCTTGCAAGGGGTCGGTCATTGGTTTCAGAACCTACCCTAATCCAGTATGACTTAATTTTAAAGAGTTACATCTGCAAAGACCCTATTTTCAAATAAGATCACATCCTGAAGGTCCGGGTTGACATGAGTTTGGGGGAGGGGCACTATTCACCCCAGTACAGTGATTATCTAGGATAATCTGTGATTATGTAGTGATTCTGCTCCAGTTAGACTGCCTATGTTTACAGATTCTTGTGCCCATGAGATACTGTGACCACAGCTAATACTTTGGTAATTTCTGCATCCATAAATAGTGCAAGTATTCAGAAGTCTAGATCAGTTATACTGTGAATATGTACAGGAAAATCTATAAAAACTCCTAAAATAATTTCCCTGAAATGTGTTTTATCTGGAAGTTCTGTTTGTAATGTAGTTCCTGTCTATTAAATCTGTGAAAATGATGTCACCTTGGAGAAAGGAGCATTCTACTAATGAGACTCCTAAAATAAAAGTTACGGTTTGAGATTTTGGGAAGAATTTAGGGATTATTAGAGATTTCTATTACTCGAGCAGCTCTAATAAAGTAAATAAAGTCCATTTGTCATCAAGCTTTTTACAACTGATGGTATACCATCTGTCTGATCTTTTGCAGTCTTTTCATATAATGATACAACCAGTCGTTTTTACTTTAGGACCTGCTTTCTCCCTCTCACCCTTGTTCTCACCTACACTTTCTCTTTTTATACTTTAATTACAAGTCAAGGTGCCTGCCTTCTTGTTTTTCAGGTGTCTTCAAAATTTTTCTCTGATGCATCTGATGGCCTCTATTTGTAGTGGCCTTAGTGGTAGATGTTGTGACAACCGTATACTGAATGAAGCTCTAATGTTGCCCATTTATAATTTTAAAACTGAGAGTAAAGAAAGAACAGGTATCCTGAAGTACTAATATCTCCTCCTAGTGGCATCACTGGAGGATTTGGAGAAGTTGTTCTTGATGATTCTTAGCCAGTGTGGGACTTTGTTTCCTCAAGTGGTCCTTCTATTTGCAATATTTCCAGCTATCCTTACAGATGGAATTTCTTGGTTATTTTATGTAAGTAGCTTTAAGTTATATTGATTTACATTTTGTTATCATTTTAAGATTCTCTGAAAACATTCACTCACATACGGGATGTTTTCTAATTGGCGGGTTTTCATTTCATCATCCCCAAATTCAGTTTCGAGAGTGTTTGTAATGACAAAGGATAGGTCTCCCTTTACTTTGGCTGTTAAGACTATTCCAGAATACTATTTGAAAGTATCCTAAATTCTATATTAATCTTTATTTAGCTTATAATTTTGTTTTTTTTTAAAGTTTCTTTGTTTTTGAGAGAAAGAAAGAGAGTATATGTGCATGCAAGTGGGGTAGGGACAGAGAGGGGAGAGAGAATCAAGCAGGTTCCATGTCCAGCATGGACCCCGATGTGGGGCTCAATCCCACGAGCCATGAGATCATGACCTGAGCCAACATCAAGAGTTGGACGCTCAACCAACTGAGCCACTTGGGCGCCCCTGACATAATTTTGAATCTTTGTCCAATTTCCTTAAAAAAAAAAGGCTTCTGAAATTTTCTTTGTTGTAAATTTTATATTTCTCTTGCTCTCTCAAGGCAATTGTTTTTAAACATCTGGGTCATTTTAATCTTCTCTTTTTCACCTTGCTGCTTTTAAACAGTTTTTCTCATCTGAGGGAAAAACAAATAAACTAGTTTAGGTACAGATCTGCAGTCCAGGACTAAAAGAATCTAACAAAATGCTCAATTCTGCCACAAATACCTACCTTTCTGAGGTTTAGAAACACCCATAATTTGTAGTATTTACTTTTTCTTTTTTTGCCGGGGTTTTAATATTATAAATTTTATAGATTTATAGATTTTATAGATTTATAGACTATAAATATTATAGATTTGTTATCTGCCCTGGAAAAGTGATTGTTCTTTACCTAAGAAAACTCTGGGAAAAAGGGACACCATTTTAGGAGTTCAGGTAAAGCTGAGGAGAAAAATAAAGAGACTGAGAGAAAGAGACATAAGTAAGATAAACTTCAGAAGGGTACAGAAATTATCCTGGAGTTATCACTGCAACACGTATCCCAGGTAAAGGGCTTCTCTCTCACAATGAGAGAAAAATGACAACATTAGAATTCGATTAAAAATGGACAAAAGACATAAAGAGTTCACATTACCACCAGAAACAAAATGATTATTTCAAGTGGCTTTTGAATACAGTACTCTGCCTGAAACACCTTAATAAGAATATTCTAAGAACAATAATAATCACCAAGAGCAAAAACTACAGAAAAGTCTTTAACTTCACTTAGAATGTTGATTGTTGTTAGTGGTAGTAAGATAGTTAGTCTCAAACTATTTTGTGGACATTATAGGAAGAAGCAAGTGAGTACATTATTTTGAGGAAAGAAATAAAATTATGGAATGGGGGTGGGGGGGCTAAGAGTGTTGGACTTGAACTGGAGACGTGTGAATGAAACCACATATGTTTAGCTACAAGTATCAAGAGAGCCCAGAAGCATTCATGTAACATCCATACACCGATGAGTCCACCTTGCTGCCAGAATGTGGTTTCTAAACATCACATCTCACTAAATGAAATCAGGACTCTTTGACGTATTTGTTTCCATGTGTGGATGCAGAATGGGTATGGTTATCCTTAGCTGTCTTGTTGCACCATAATGGAAGAAAATGAAGAATCCACGGTCCAGCATGAAGGGCTCCCAACAGACAAATTTTGAGCCCTGTGAACATCAAAATAATTATGACTGATGGATTTTAGCCCAATGAATTTTAACAAGTCAGTATTCCATAGTTATAATAAAAAAGGAAAAAGGAGGAGAAAGGAAATCTCTTTGCAGCAACATTACAGGGAATAAATGTGGAATGAATGAAAAGTGTAAAATTGTGATTTTGCAAACAGCCAGGAAAATAGTTGATTGATCAAGGATTCTCAATAACTTTGAAACCATTGGCAAAAATGTTACGGGGGAACAGGATTTTCATATGGTCTCATAGTATCACTGCAGAGGCTCCTCATTAATTACAAAAGGAAGGTGTCCTTGTGCAACGGAGAAATATGGACAACACCTTAAGCAAATGATCAAATATTAACTTACCAATAAGTGGACAAAATACTCTTTAAATGTGATGCAACGGGAAGTATATCACCTATTGAAAATCGTTGTGAAAAACATAATCTGAACCTAATCGTAAAACATTCAAACAAATTCAGATTGCAGGACATTCATTTACTTTCACTCTTCAAAAATGTCAGTGTCTCAGACAAAAATGGTAGTAGAGTGCTTTAGGTTAATGTGATTAGAAATATCAGATGATGAGTATGTGATTCCTGATGTATTTGGATTTTTAAAATAAGAATAATATTGGAATAATAGGGTAAATTGAATGACTTCAGATTAGAAAGTAGGATTAAGTAGTATGTTATTAATATTGACATTGTGGTTTTGTAGGAGAATTTTTATTTTTTTAGGAAATACATACTGAAATATTTAGAAGTAAATTTCCTTAGTGGCTAAACCTTACTTTCCGATGGTTCCCCAAAAATCTAAACAGAGAGACCAGTACATAGTTAAAGAAAGTAAGAGAGAGAAAGGGGGGGGGGAGAGAAAAGGGGAGAGGGGAGAAAAAGAAGAGGAGGAAGGAAGGAAAGAAGGAAGGAAGGGAAGGCGGGGGGAAGAAAAATGAAAGCAAATGTGACAAAGTATTAAAAATGGTCAATTCATATGAAAGTGCTACTTTCACCAAATTTTGTAGTTGCGAAAGATTTTAGAAAACAGTTTAGGATATAGTTTACCTGGGAATAAATCTAATGAAAAATAGCAACCTGTGTTAAAAAATATTAAAGACAACCTAAACAAAAGGAGAATACACTCAGTTTATAGATGCGGAGTCTCAATAGCATAAAGATATCAATTAAACTCCAAAATTAAAAAAAAATAATGATCTGCCAATACCAAGAGCTACCAAGAATATGGAGCACCAGAAACTTTAATATACTGCCAATGTGAGGATAAATCAATTTGGAAAACATCTAGTATTAACTAGTAAATTGAAGCTGCCGTAGCTTCCGTTCCATTCACATACCCAAAGGAAGCTCTCAAAGATGTAAGAATTAGCAATGGTATTGTAGTAACATTGTCTATGATAGACGAACACCCTCTATGGCTACCAATTGCAATTGTATGTAAAATGAAGCATGTAATTCATATAATGTATTCATATAATGTAATGCTATATAACAGTGAAAATGAATAAAGTAAACTTGACATTAACACAGGCGAATCGGCCAGATCTGTTCGGCAGAGTCTTTTGTGCCATCCGGCTTAAATATTTTGGTTTTTCTCACTAGGAATTGAGACTTTTCAAATTATTTCACTAAATACTTTCCATTTTCCCCAATACCACTAGCTTCACTTTATAAACTATACGTGTATCAAATGTATTGGTATATACATGTTGTGCGTGTTCGTATATATGCATACACGAGTCTTTGTGTGGGGGCAGTTTCTTGACTCTTACTGAAGTTGTTATATAAAGATGTTCATCTGTTTCATATTTAATTCTATTTCTTTAGCTTGTCTCCTCTTGCCTGGTATCGTCTTTTCCTCAATAACGTTTGGTTTCTTTAATGTTTGCAAATACATATTGCATATTGTTCTTTTCTTGGGATTATTGCAGGGTCTTGACTTGCAGAGTCACAAGGATGAGTTTGAGATTTCCTCAGGTATCGTCAATAGTTCACCTGTTCCCATCAGCTTTATATTTCTGATGAATTTCTTAGTATTTTATTAGCCTCTGACACTTGCCTGTTTAGAAATTTTTTTTAAATGTTTATCTTCTAATTTCAATAGAATTTCAGAGAAGGACATAAAAACTGTATGTGTCATCAGTAGGCTGAATAAGATGTATATTCTCTTTTTTTCTGACAACTCTATACATTATGCTATGCTCATCACAAGTGTAGCTACCATCTGTCACCACACAACAAACTCTATTATAATAGCATTGACTATATTCCCTATGCTGTTCCTTTTATTCTCATGACTTACTGATTCCATGAGTACCTCCCACTCCCCATCACCCATTTTGCCCATCCCTGACCTCCTTCCCCTCTGGCAACCTAGTTTGTTCTCTGTATTTATGGGTCTGTTTCTGCTTTGTTTGTTCATTGTTTTGTTTTTTATTTTCTACGTATAAGTGAATCATATTTGTCTTTCTCTGTCTGACATATTTCACTTAACATAATACCCTCTAGGTCCGTCCAAGTTGTTGCAAATGACAAGATCTCATTTTTATGGCTGAGTAATATTCCATCACACACACACACACACACACACACACACACACACACACACACACACACACCATCTTCCTTAGCCATTCATCTGTCGATGGACACCACCAGACATTTTTGCAGCCATATCTTGGCTATTGTAGATAGTGCTGCATAAACATAGGGTGCATATATCTTTTCAAATCAGTGTTTTCATTTTCTTTGAGTAAATACACAGGAGTGGAATTGTTAGATCCTGTGGTAGTTCTATTTTTCATTTTTTGAGGAATCTCCATACTGTTTTCCAATTTACATTCCCACAGTGCATGAGGGTTCCTTTTTCTCTACATCCTTGTCAACACTTGTTATATCTTATCTTTTTGACACTAACTATTCTGACAGCTGTAAGGTGGTAGCTCATTGTGGTTTTGATTTGCATTTCTGTCATGATTAGTGATGTTGAGCATCTTTTCACATGTCTCTTGGCCATCTGTATGTCTTCTTTGGAAAAATGTCTAATCGGGACCTCTCCCCATTTTTAATTGGATTGTTTGGGTTTTTTGGCCCCAAGCCGTATAAATTCTTTATATATTTTGGATATTAACCCTTTATCAGATATGTTATTTGCAAATATCTTCTCACATTCAGTAGATTGCCTTTTTGTTTTGACAAAGAATACGGGGTGAGCAATCAGTAAGCTGAATTAGATGCGTGTTTCCTTTTGAACTTAAAAACTAATAATGATCCCTATTCCATCCAGATATAAATTATTTTTCACATTTATAGCTTTATTTACCTCATTTAAGCTTCATTATCTGACATGTTTCAAGAAATAATGTGATAACTTGATTCCTTTCACTCTCCAATAGCAATCTAGTTGTCTGTTACCCTTTTGTGATGCCTTATCAGAGATTAAATGTTGTAGCAAAGTGGAGACTTAGGACATCAGTAATCCACTAATTAACTGAAAGCAATTGAGGGGCTACATACCAGCCGCTATGCAACTTACCATCTCTTTTCCCCATTGACCCTATTCTTGCCCTAGGAGCACACCTCTACTGATTCCAATTTTGTCATTGCCAGTTCCTCTTATTGTTTTTAAGTAGCCACATGATTACTTAATCCTCTTTTCCATCTAGATAATATGTCTCTTTCCTTAATAGATAAGTGTTTATATTCTTTTCTTTTTTTTTAATTTTTTTTCCAACGTTTATTTTATTTATTTTTGGGACAGAGAGAGACAGAGCATGAACGGGGGAGGGGCAGAGAGAGAGGGAGACACAGAATCGGAAACAGCCTCCAGGCTCTGAGCCATCAGCCCAGAGCCCGACGCGGGGCTCGAACTCACGGGCCGCGAGATCGTGACCTGGCTGAAGTCGGATGCTTAACCGACTGCGCCACCCAGGCGCCCCAGTGTTTATATTCTTAAATATTGTTCTTCTATATTACCTTGATCTAAGTGATTTATTTGAAGATTTTTACATCATAGCCAAGATTTATTCTTTAAGGCTTTCAAGTTCTGACTTGTGGATTTTTAATTTTGGCTACAGGTGTGGGAAAACAAACGATTGGGATTTCTTTTTCTTGCTTGCTTGCTTTTTTTTTTTTTTTTTTCAGTGTTTGGGGTTGATATAACTTCATTGATTTTAATTATGTGTTATTTTCTCCCTACTCCATCTGGCAGAACTGAACTGTAAAATTGAAACCAGAAGGTTGCAAATCTCAGTTAGTTCATGAAACTTAATTGTCAATGTTAGTTTTGTGACCAACCATTGTTATATGTGTTTTGTTATGGAGCCTCAAGAAGCCTTCAAAAACTTTGGCACAGCCCTTAGTCACAGTCAATCAATTATTCCACTTTGCAGGTGCTTGATTTTCCAGTATGTAGCAATTGCACACTGTGTTTGGAAGGTGGGCCAACTTACCCATGAATATTTGGGGGTTTATTTTTCTTTACTGTCACAGGCACATCTGTTAGACGGGAGTTTTGTAATATGCCTCTCAAACACTGCTTAGATACATTTTAGTGTGTTTTAAAAATATTTTGTCACACACGGCTTATGGAGAACTCATTAGCAAGTACAAACATTTCCTTTGTTTTACACAATGGGACTTATTATAATAATATCCTATCAAGTTAATTACCCAAGACTCTAAAAATTATATTTTAAATGTACAATAAAATGGATTTGATATTTGCTCTGCCCTGGAGAGATTTTCTTATTTAAAAGTAGTATGTTTCGTAGTGTTCTGCGATCAATAAATTTTGAAAGAAAGGAGGTAATCAAACTGTAGGCTTCATGTAAGGGTGTTTACTTCACTGCTATGTGAACATTAGGCAGACAGATTATGTCAAGCTGCATGATACCTCCGCAAACATTTTCACGCTAATGTTAGGAAATTGACTCATAATCTTGATAAGATTGATAGGTAATAGTCCTTTCACCTCTTTATATCAGTAGAGTGGAAATCAGTGGGATCTATTATAGCTTTGCGGAGGGAAAAATTGTGGCTTGCCTCATAGATGATTCAGACAAAATGCCTTTCTGTGAGATAAATCTTTTGATGAATGAATGACAAAATGTGTCCATTCCTTCAACACTTCTGTACCTAACTGTTGGCAATTCACTCCCTTCCATTGATAACACATGGAACAGGTGGTTCGCCCTTGATTCCAGCCAGCTGCTTTGTGTTGGGGGCTGTTAGCAACGGGGATCTGGATTTAGGAAAACACAATCCCGTCCTTGGGCTTTTTTTTTGCGCCAGAAGATCCTAGAAATGTTGCTCTCCATTACAGTTCCCAGAGCTCTAAAATCAGACTTGTTTACTGGTAAAAGCAATTTCATGGAGAGGCAGACAAGCTAGCATAGCTGTTCAAAGCTGAATCTGGGGGTAGACTGCTGTGTCAGAGACCCAGTTCTGCCTCTTCCTGGCTGTGTGGTCTTGGGAACATCACTTGACCTTCGTCATCCGGAACAAAGACACCAACTATTGTTCCCCCACAGCACTGCTGAGAAAATTCAATGACCAGTATATGTAAAACTCCAGAATAAAAACTCTAGAATTAAGACTTTTTATATATTTATTGAGGGTTTTAGACTGATTCAGAATATTAATTTTAAATTTGCCTGTCATGCCCAAACTTTGCTTTAACCCACTCTTTCACAACTTTCTGAGAGCCATTCATAATATGGTCGTGGATGATGAGCTGGCCAGAGAGAGCCCGTATTGGGTTCTGCTGAGCCAAGTCAAATTGCTTCTCCGAACGTGTGGACTGGGTATGTAAGCACTTCAGTCAGCTACTGTTGGGTGCTTAAGGAAAGGAAGTTAGGAAAAGCTGGGATTGGAGCAGCCTTGTTTGAGGAATGAGCAGGTCAAGGGAAGAGAAGCTGAGCTGCAAAGTGCAACGTGGTTCTAGAAGGAGAGGCTGAGAGGAAGCAGCAGATTTGAATGGCCTCTTTCCTAACAACCTCAGGGCCTTTGGTCGTTCACCTGAGTTCCTGCCCTGGTTCCCTGGGTAGCGCGGCCATCTTGCCATACGGTCTCCCTTCATTTTCTGTCAGGTGGAATCACGTCTGTTCCTTCCAACTACTTGCTCCCTGTGACACCATTCCAGACCAAATATTTATCCAAAAGTGAATAACCACTCACGTCTCAGACACTCCTCATTTCTATTTCACTGCGGTTTTGGGTCAAGCAAGTTCAAATTAGTGATGATGGTTCAATGAGTTTTTTACATACATACCAACCTACCGTTTTTATTGTAATGTGACACAATGGTTATTTTTATAACACACGTATTACCTTTAATTAATTAAATGAGGTTAAATCATTCCAGAAATATACTGGTCAGGAAGCAGCTGCTTGTTTACCAAAATGTGCAGCTTTGAAAAGACATCTGATGAAAAGAATTAATATTTATCGAACCTTTACTATGTCGGGGGCAATATCCTATGTGCTTTATTTATGTTGTCTTATTTCATTTCACAGCAGTTCTGTCAGGTACATATTATTAACGAGGATGAATTTAAAGCCCAGAGAGGTTAAATAGCTTACCTAAAGTCGTATAACTAAAATATGTGAGGTCAGGTCTGCTTGACATTATGCTCTTTTCAATATATCTTGCAATTAATCAATCATTCAACAAAATTTGCTCAAACCTTACTATGTGCCAAGAAGAGTGTCACTATATGGGACTGGACTAGTAGGGCCCCATAAATTGTAAATCATGTTAAGAATTTTATTTGAACATTATCAATTGCTCATATACAGGAGAGAGAATATATTTATGGATTTTTTTCTCTTTTTTCCAAAATTATTAAGATCTAAATAACATAGGAATATCTAATGGTAATTCTAAACATAAGCAATTGAGGATGCATAAGAGTAATACCTAGATGTCATATTTAAGATCATGAAGTGATCTTAAAAATTGCAGCTTAGTAAATTTAGCTCAGCACCCGATTTTGCAGCTTTGTGGTATGAAAAGTTCCCTGTGATCAGGCAGCAAAGACTAAGCTGCCTGGCAATCTGGATTAATTAATAGTGATGGAAGATTCTGGAGCTTTATAATCAATAACAAGTTGACTTATTTGTTTACCAAACAGATAAAAGTAAGATTAACATAAATAGTCCACATAGCTTTTAGAATATATTTATAACAGGAAGAATATAAAGCCACCACTTTCTTCTTAAAGTGCATCTTTCTGAATTAACTCTAATTACTCACTTCAGGTGGTCACTACTTTCTCTGATAGTTCCTCAGTTAGATATATTCACTGATGTGGAAATATTCCTCCTTTCCCATAATTGACCTAATTATGGCCATAATTATGCTTAATTGAAATGGCCCCATATTGCCTTGGGATATTATCTCCAAAGTAAACAACATAGGAGCATACAGCAGCACGCACACACGTCTGCTATGACTTTTGCCTCTGACTCCTCTTGGTTTTCCATTTCTCTCCACATCCCAGGCAAACACATCTGAGACTATACCCTGAGACCTTCTTTACAGAATCACATAAATATGTTTTATGTGATTCTCCTACATAGAACTCACCATTGTTCAAAATACATATTTTGCATAGCAAATTACAATTATAGTTCTTGAGTTTTGTGATACTGTGACAAAAGCATCATTTTTACTTCAGCTGGTATCAGTCCAAACTGAACCAACCAAAAGATTACAACCTGTGATTCAGTATGAAAATTAACATTAGGAGTAGACCAAAAAATGCAACCAAGCAGAAAGAACTGTGTACTTTGTTCGAATAGGCAGTGTTATAAAATCTATTTTAAATTCAACCCGGGGAATAGTTAACTCTCTTTCATCTGAGGGTCAAATATGCCCTTGGTGATTAAAATAGAAACTCAACAGTGATCCCTTTTAACCATGTCATATACAAGTAATTAACACTACACTTCAGTTTAACACTAATGCCTGAAATTCAGGTCTTGGGAACAGGTCTAAATGCTGGAGGATCAAAGTTTGACTTTAAGTTTAATTACATTTGAGCCTGGTATCCCAAGCATTGCTAATTGATATGTAAGCCAAGTTCGTCACAAAGGCAGCAAGCAGAGAACTCAGTTATACAGCCTTGGAACACAGGTTTCCTTGGCTTTATTTTTAAAAAGGGTTGCAATTTCTGCCATTACATTAAAGAGATGAAAGAGTTGCCTTTCCTTCATTAACTCTTTGCCTTACCCTGACTCCGAGTGTACATTCAGGGAGAGAGTTCATTCGGTTCTTGTGGGGCCACCCTTGTACTCAGCTGATCATAGAACTTACTGTGCATGCTAGAAGAGGAAATGCTACCTTTGTCCTCAGCTTTTGTGAATCTTCCATGTTGCTTGTCCTTTTAACTACTGGACCAGGGTAGGAACTCAATCTTCCCTGGCTTCTTTAGTCTTACAAACACCATCCCTTCTTCTGAGATTAGACTTTGCCACATAATCACCACGTTACCAGATGTTAGGAATGTAAGGCGATCATAGATCTTTCATTTAATCCGATATGAACTATTTATTCCAATGATATACCTGTACTTTACATTGCCAATATGTTTTACAGTCATCAAAACTAAGAATGCAATTTACGTAGTCCTCTGTTCTCTAATGATCCAAACAATCTCACATAACACTATTGTACTGATATTTACCAGAGCTTTATGAGAAAATGGAACTTAGTTTGTAATCAAGGAATGAATTTACATTCCCATCCTAGATTTACAACCTGGTAATTTACAACCGGAAACTCTCTCCTGGTAACACTTATTCCTATGTTCTAGTCTACCAATTAAACTACAATTTCTTCTTACTTTCATCTATCTTGAATATGACTATTCTATGTAGAGTAATTAAAGGAATCAAATTTAGAAAATAAATGACAATCTGCCTTTGAAATTCTGTAACTCTATGACATATTCAGGAATTGAAAGGAAATGGAGAGTGCATTAACTAGAATTTGAAAAACTGTTATTTTAAAAAGTAGATGAGAAAATGTGCATTGATCAGTTTTGTGTACTGCCATGCAAAAAGGCAAGAAATTAAGATAGCTGTAATGGTCTCTTATTGAACCACTCCACATTTCCATGTGTTACAAATTTCTTAAGTAAATCAGCATGTGTTTGCTGCTCTGTGACAGCCATAAATCTTGGATAATCATCCTGTGAATGGGTCAGTGCATTAGCTCTGTAACTTCAATTAGCTACACTACCATCAAGCTCTGAGAAATCTACTGTAACACAGCTTAAACCATTAGATTAAAAATGGTCATAAATATGTTGTTGAAAACGGAGCCAACTTTAGGATATATCACTGAACTTCAAAGCTTCATTTAAGTTTAAATATTTAAGGGGTATCTGGGGTGGGGGTTCTGAATCGGTTGAGCGTCCAACTCTTGATTTCAGCTCAGGTCATGATCCCAGGGTCATGGGACCAAACCTGGCATTGGGCTCTGCACCAAGCATGGGGCCTGCTTAAACTTCTCTCTCTCTCCTTTTCCCCGGCTCTCTCTTTCTCTAAAAAAAAAAAGAAAAGAAAACTAACTAAATAAAAATAAATAAAAAAGTTTAAATATTTAATATTAAAATGGCCAGAAAGATGCCAGAACCACCAGTCCAACGTTTATTCTTTGCATATGTTTATGTTTTTCTCCCTCACGTAAGAACAGAAGAAGCCCATTTGTTCCAGAATATGAAGAACAGGACAGTATGTCAGACTAGATAACTTGGCATTTCTTTTGAAAAAGAATAGTAAGACTTAAAATGCTGGATAAGATATCAGTCTTCCTTCTTAATACATTGCAGAGTTTAAAACAATGTAAGGTTAATATCTGAGAGTCAAAAAGAAAAGGAGGATATGAAAACTCCTATCATATGAGGGTCAGAAGCACAAGTTTACTCTGGCTACCCTAGGTAGATAGATAAATGAGGAGGATAGGCTTAATGCTCATGTGAGTAGCAGAGATAAAATCTCTGTTCTGTCCCAGGTGGTAAGTTGTAATTGGTCTTTCTAGACATAAAATCAGTATGGACCAGTAAAATATTTGCCTACCTAAGAAACGGATGACATCAAAGTTTCTTTGTTCCTATTCTGAGTGAAAAAAAAAAAGTCTCCCCTAAGATCTCATAGCCCCAGGCCTGCTAGCCATCATGCAGATTTAGTATTCAAACTTACATGGTCCATGTGTGACATGGGTTCATAAATTCACGTAAAATATTGTACCAGCATATAAATACTCCTGGGGCACCTGACATAAGTAAATATAAAATCAATCTGGAGTGATTTACCTTCCACCCATCCTAGCTAATAATTTCGACAGATGAATTGCCCTGGAGATGAGCTCACAACTAAAATTAGAAAATGAAGAGGAAGAAACTCACCATGTGCGAGAGTTGAGAGAGACTCTAAGAGGACCTGAAGATAAGAGAACTATCAGTTATGGCTGAATCTGTCTTTCTCTAGTATTATTCTCTCAGTTTGGGGCAGGATGGTTTGTCCTTATACAGGATTCTCGTATGTGCTGCAGATTTAATTAGCATTCTCTATCTTGGTGCTAAAAGCCGGTAACAGCCCCACTCCTATTCTCACTCTTGGATACCGTGACCACCGAAAATGTTCATGCCCATTTCTACATACCTTCCGGAGTGGTGCCGCCTCTGTTTATGGGCCGTTGATCTAGAAAATAAAATAAGTGTGTTATACATCAATAGTGATTTGAAACAAAATGTTGAAAAACATGAGAAAAACACAAGCACAAAAAAATGTCAATTTGAAAGAACTATGAATAGAACCTCCAAAAATTAAAAACATAAAAGCTGAAATTAAAAACTCAGTGAACGGATCAAACAGGATAATATATACAGTTGGGGAGTGAATTGGTGAACTGAAAGACTGATCTGAGGTCATTGCTGGGAATTCAGAAAAAAGGAATGAAACATCGGGAGAATATGTTAAAAAGCATGAGAAGACAATGAGAAGGTTCAAATATGCCAAGTAGAAATTGCAGAGAGAAGAAGACAAAATTCGGAGATGGCAATATTAAAAAAATATGATGGCCAAAATAAAAAAAAAATAATGCAGGTTGAATGAAAGATGGAAATTCTCAGTTTTAGCCATTAAATCATGTCCGTAGCAGAAACAAACAAATCCACTTCTAGCCACATACCCTGAAATGATAGGGCACCAAAGACAGTGTGAGGATCTTAAAAGAAAAGAGGGAAATGCCAGATTACCTATAATAGAAAGATAATAGAACAGCCTCAACCTGACAACCGTGGAAGTCAAAAATAACTTTTTTTTTTTTTAATGAAAATGTGGGATTAAATGAGTGAATATATGTAAAGCACTTAGAACTGTGCTTGGTACACTGTAGGCCCTGCGTAAGTATTTGCTGTGACAGTCATTATCCTGGTCTGGGTTGCATGAATAAATTACTAATGTGGCATCAAAGATACAAATTAATTGAAAATAATTTACCCTCATAGTTTTTGAATGGCTTCTAGGAGTCACAAATTGTTTTCTTTTTCAAAGAAACTAATGTAATTCATTTTCAAGTATTAATTGCTTGAACATTGTCTTTATGACTTAGAATTTAAATTTAGCTCTTCACCTTAATATTTGCTTAGCTTTAGAAAGTCACTTAACGCTTTTTTTGTCTATAAAATGGGGTTAATTGATTATTCAAGTATTTTGATTAAGTATATATTAACCACTGTTTCTTCAGGCTCTGAGCCAAAACATATGTCATAAAGAAAGAAAATGTCCCTAGAAATGTCACAATTTAGGTGGGAAATAAGACACCGTTGAATGTTAAGATAATCACAAAGTTGTTTGTAAAATAGTGTGGAAATGCAGAGGAAGGACAGTTACTCCTTTTCTAGGGAGGTCAAAGACAGCGGCACGATAAGCTATTATTATTGCCATCGTCACCATAATCGTTACCTGAACACTTACTATGTGCCAGACACATACTCTACATGTGTTAAAGATGATAGAAAGGTATCACAGACAAAGGTAAGATACAGATTATTTCAGAATTCTTAGAAACTGTAAATAGTTCAGCGTGGTAATAGCACAAGGGTAGATTTTGGAGAACATGTATCTAACATAAAATGAGAGGACGTCAGATATTGTCGAATTTAGTTTTTAAAACAATCCTAGTTTGTGTCTTAGAAAGTGGATGGGAGCAGGATTCTGGAGGTAGAAGATTGGGTAGCTGCTGCTGGAATAATCTGGGCAAAAGCAAATGAGGGCTTGACCTAAGGTAGAGGCAGTAGAAATTGAGCAAATCGGTTGAGTGACATTTACGAGGCAGAATCAACGAGACTGGTATTTTTTCTCTTAACTGCCACCCCAGAGTTGAATCTAAAATCTCTAAATTGAGAATTTGGAGGGGCAAGGAGCATATTCCTTACTCTCCACCAGTTTGCAGAGATAGAAGAAAATTGGATCATTGTTATAGACTATGAAACCTACTTGCATACGATTCACTGGGAGAAGCACTTAGCCCAACGTGGAGGGGTTTCTGAAAGAGGAGCGAGAGGCTGCCAAATCAAGGGAGGTGGGAAAGTCATTCCAAAGAGCAAAAGCGTGGAGATAGGAAACAACCAGCTGGAACAACAAAACCAGTGCTGCAAAGTGTGAAACAGGAGAAGAGAGGAATAGTGGTATTTGACAACCGTAATTTCAAATGGAGCCTCTGCAGGTGAGTTCCTGTAGAAGGGAGAGTGTGGAAGGGTGACTTAAAAGTAACCCCCCTCCTGCTGCTTCCTGCCACTGCCCCCAGGGCGCCATTATCTAGATGAAAACATTGTTTGATGATATTATCTTTCATCTATATTGCTCAAGCAGGAGCATTTTCAATTAGTCTGTTGGAAATAGTGCATGAAAGAAGTACCCTTAGCATAACAAGGGTGGATGTTTTGTAAAATACAAGGAGAATAAAGAAGGTATAAAGTCTTGCTAGTGGAGAAAAATTAGTTTTCTCAGGAGAGAAGTGCTTACTCATAAACATCCACTAATGGCAAAGAAAGGCATAAAAACTCATAAACTATAGACATCATTGGTGGGGGAAGAGAGGAGGAAGAAAAGAGAGAGGGAGAGAGAGAGAGAAAAAGAACTCAACATTCAATTCTTTTCAATCCTTCGGATCAGAGCAACCCCCAGGCCGACCCAGTACCCCAGGGAACCCCAGAAGTTTCATTAGAGCAGGCCACCGCTGAAATCTGGTTGATGCTGTACAAAATACCTAATGGGATCGGTGTAAAATTTAGAAACATGAGAAACTGAAGGTGTAGGGTGATGAGAAGGGTAGGGTGCATTTTAGGCTGAAGGAAAGGCTCCAGTTATAAGGGAAAGACAGAATTCTGATATGAGGTTAATAGGTGAGGTTAGATAATATTTATCCCATTATATTATGAATATGTGAATATGTTTTAAAACTATTATACTGTATTTAGTCCTAAGGAATCACCGGGTCTTCTTTCTTCTGAAAATAGGCAACCGATGTTAAATAACAAACAAGATAGGGACACATACAAACTCACTAAAGTTTTGCGACATCTAATAGAAAAATAAGAAACTATGAACGCTTTAGTAACTGGGCTTTAAGAATCAATCTAGTAAATTCAGAGGTTCACATTGGCAGTTGCAACAGAGTTGAAATGGTACAAGGACTGGCTGTATGAAAATATTCACTGACACTGCTGACCAAAACTCTTGATCCGTCCTCATTGAGTCCATTCAGGAGACTTTAAAAATAAATATAATACAGTATATTTTAACTTTATTATTCCTATAACATTTAGATGGCATTACTTTTACAAAATATGTAATTTATGAATAAAAGAAAACATAAAAACCTTGAGTGCATTCAACAAATTCTAGCATTTCCCCCTCTATCCCTATGCAAATCTGTCAAAACATTTTTTTTAATTTTTTTTAATGTTTATTTCTGAGAGAGAGAGACAGAGTGCAAGAGGGGGAGGGGCAGAGAGAGAGGGAGACACAGAATCCAAAGCAGGCTCCAGGCTCTGAGCTGTCAGCACAGAGCCCGATGAGGGGCTCAATCTCACAAACTGTGAGATCATGACCTGAGCCAAAGTTGGATTCTTAACCAACTGAGCCACCCAGGTGCCCCCCCCCCAAGAATTTTTTTAAAGCTCCATCTATATATTCATACTTTTCATTTAGTTACCCCAAAGACAACTTAATTTTGTAGTATCAATTATCTTTTACTATATCATGCTAATTATTAAATTTCTAATTGCTGATATTTTAAAATGATAGTGCCAAATAAATCAACCTAATATTTATGATATTTAAACTACTTGTTTTCTATTAATTTTATGAAAAAAATGTAAACTTAAGATTATGGGCCTATATTTTAATTTTCAACAAGACGCTCATAAGTGAGAATGTTATTAATAGATTTCTTAGACAACTAATAAAGTTAGTTATGGGCTTTTCTCAAAAACTAAGCTGCCAAGTGAACTAGAATCCTCCAAGTTCATAGGCTAACAAATCAGGTGGTAAATTATTCACTTAGGCAATTACCAAAAATTTGCCCAGAGCTGAGCTTTATTCGTGCATGCATTCACTCAGTCGTGTATTAACCTAACGTTTGAAAAGGTTCCGTGTAAAAGCACTGTGCTGCCTGCTGGGAAAACTAGTTACGTTTCCTCAAATATGCTAGGTTTTTTTCATGGCTACATGCTTCCGCATCTAATATGCTTCCTGAAATGACTTTCTCCTTTTGACTGTTGAGTGAGGTCCTACCCAATTTCCAGTTCTCTCTTGAAGCCTTCCCTACTTCTCCCTCTCTCTTATAGGCAGATGGACCCAATTTCTTCTTTATGCCTGTGTACAAATCTGATATGTGCCTCTATGGTAGCACTTCTTAACACTGCACTGTGACTCCGTGTGGTGGCTGCTGTTGCCACCATTACTCTTACTGTATTTACGTGACTTTATTCCCAAATACACGATGAATCTTTTCATGGCAAGACATCCATCTAAGTAATCTTCGGCTTCCTAACACTTACTTAGTAAGTGAATGAATCCATCCATAAACAATAGTAGTTATAAAAAATATAAAGGGTAGTATAACAGACATTTGTGTACCCACCACCCAACTTAAACGAGATTACCAATAGAGCCCCATCTCGCCAGGTCCCCTACCCTAATTCCATTAGTTTCTTTCCACACCAGAGATGTCCACCAACCTGAACCTGATGTTTATCAAGCCTATGCATTTCTTTGGGCTTCTATGTATATATCCTTAAAGACATATGTATATATCCTTTAAAATATATGTGGCTGATATTCATAACTAAATATTTATAGATAGCATTTATTTATGTGTCATCCTGCAGTTAACTTTTTTGACCAATATTATATATGAGGTACTTATATATGAGATTATATATGAGATACATACTTATATATGAGATATTATATATGAGATACTTATATATGAGATACGTATATATCCTTAAAAACATATGTATATATCCTTTAAAATATATGTGGCTGATATTCATAACTAGATATTTATAGATAGCATTTATTTATGTGTCATACTGCAGTTAACTTTTTTGACCAATATTATATACGACATACTTATATTTATCACATGTATGTGATATTTGTGCAGTTTGCTACTTACAACTATCATTTATTTATTTTTAGCAGTTGTGTAATATTCTAATGGATGTATATATCACAATTGTTGAGGAGTGTTCCATCGTATGCCCGCAATACAGTTTGCTTATCCATTGATCAGTTGAAGGGTATTTTGGTTATTTCTAGTCTTTGTTATATATCGTAAAGCCAATATAAAGTCCATTCTTCCTGTGTGTGTGTGGACATGTTTTCAGCTCTTCAAGGAACAAGAATAGAATAGGTGGGTCATATGGTAAGTGTATATTTATCTTGACGAGAGGCTGCCAAATTTTTTTCAAAATAGCTGTAGCATTCTACATGTCCCTATTAATGTATACATTTTTTTCTTTCAAATTAATTTAACCCAGACTATGGGTGAGGGATAGATCTGACTTTATTTTATTTGCAGATGGTTATCCAGTTGTGCCATCACAATTTAGTGACATACAGGTATTCCCTACTGATTTGAAAAGTTGTCTTTATCCTATTCTAAAGCTCTGTATCTATTTGCATCTATTTTTTCCACTTCTTCTTCTGCCCCATTGATAGCTCGATATGATGCATGAAAAATGACTCATGTTCCCGGCTCACACTTTTCAAATTATTGAGGTTTTATGTTTTAAAACACAGAAGGGATAGCTGTCTATCATTGATCTTCCTTTTAATTTTTTGCTTATTTACTTTTCCATATCAACTTTAGAATCCTATCATCAAGTTACAAATAATTTCTTTTTATTTCTTGAGGAAAGTTTTCATCTGTATGGTTCTTAGCCCTTCTATCTAAGAATATTATTTTCCTTTACATTGACTCAAGTCTTCATGGACAGATGTGACCTCTGTCAGTTGCCAGAACTCTCTGTCACCTGGCTCTTCCTTACTTTTTGGCCTATCCATTCCTTGGTTCTGGGATGCCCCAGGCTGTCCAAGTCTCAGAAGTGTTATACACGTTCTTTCCATTATCTCTCATTAGTTTTCTTCACATGGCTAATTACTTTTCATCCCTTAAGATTTGGCTCAAATGACACCTCATCGTAGTGTTTTCCCATCACTGCCTTATTGACGTAACACCATCTCATCCCCAGTCACTTCCTTTCAGATTATTGTTTTATTGTCTGTTTAATGCGTATCACTATTGGAAGCATGGTTATTCATTTCTCTACCTATTTATTTTCCAATTCTGCCAATGAGTTTTAAGCTACCATGAGGGTAGGCATGTTGTCTTCTGGTTTCCTGCAGGGTCACCGATGCTGGGAACAGTGCCTGGCACTTAATAGGTGTGCAACGCATATTAAGTGAATGAATGGATGGCCTTTTTCTCAGCTCCAACAACTGCCTTCACACTCTTGCTACTGCTACTTATACAAACCGTTTGGGTGAATTTTCTACTTGAAGTTATTTGACTGCCTGAGAAAAATCAGTGAAGTAATAACTTGTGACTTTTCCAACTGAGCACCAGACTCAGGGGTCAGCCTAGTGAGATCCCCTCTGCTGCTCAGCCCTCTCCCGCCTGTCTCTCAGTCTCCTCTTTGGCTGTGTTGATATGACTGACAGGACCACCAACCGTGACTCCTTGAGGCAAAAGAGTAAAAGGACTGAGCGGAATACGTGCCCAAAACCACAAAAGGCGCAATTTGCTATCTGTGATTCAGCTTCTTACAACTGGAAGTAACTAATCAGAAAATGATCTGCAGCAGTAGTTTCCATATCGACTGACGATTGAGTCACGTAGAATGTTTTCACAAATACAGCCATTTGAGCCTCGCCCGTTCCTACTGAATTAGAACCCCTGTGGCTCAAACACATGCGAACAGCACCCACCAACCTCACTCTTGTGGCACTCTGATTCTCTTCCGTGTTGGAAACCACTGTGAGCTGGACCAGGCAGTTGACCAAAGTAGAAAACGTACGTGAGCTGTGTGAACGTTTGATAAGAGCCCACATATTTTAAATGTTTATGGGATTGTTCAACTGATGGTAAAACAATAAGCTTAAATTCTAACTTTATTTAATACTCTGCATTAATGAAATGCATTTCTGTACAACACAGAAATGAGAATGAGCCTTTACAAAACAATGCAGTGAATTCTGCTACTTGCCTGGCCTGCCTGCTCTGGGGCCAGAATATTGTGTTGCTTAATTCAATATCTAGAAATGTATTGCTAGCTAGAAATGCAGGTTCCTGAGGTTCGTGATAGAGATGTTAAGTCAGAATCTCTAAATATGGAGCCCAGGAATCTGGATTTTTGTATAATTCCTTGGAGGATCTCTTTTCCACACTAATATTTGAGAACCTTGAAAGCATAGGTTTGGGACTTTAGACTAGCTGGATTCAAATGGTTCTAGCAGTGTGGCCATGGGTAAGTTCCCTAGCGTTCTTCAACCTCTGTTTTCTCATCTATAAAGTGAGAAATCAGCAGTACCTACCTCAAAGGATTGTTGTGCAGGGTAAGTGAGGGCAGCAATGGAAAGTGCTCAGCATAGTGCCTAGAAGAAAATGCACTCAGCAAATATCAGATCTTAGTTTTATTAACCAATGCCTTTTGTTATCTCTACCCGGAAATTTTCAGTTTGTCCTAGAGCAATATCTCAAGCGGTGGTTCTCAAAATGTGGTCTCTGGACCAGCATTGTCAACAACTACCTAGAAACTTACTGGAAATAAAAAAATGTTGAATACCACCCAGACATACTGGATCAGACTCGGGATGGGACCCAGCAATTTCTGTGTACCAAGTCCCCCAGATGACTCTGATGCATGCTAAAGTTTGAGGGTCACTGACTTAGCGGGGTTGATCAATAAAAGGATTAATTGAAAACAACTGTAACCAGGGGCGCCTGGGTGGCGCAGTCGGTTAAGCGTCCGACTTCAGCCAGGTCACGATCTCGCGGTCCGTGAGTTCGAGCCCCACGTCAGGCTCTGGGCTGATGGCTCAGAGCCTGGAGCCTGTTTCCGATTCTGTGTCTCCCTCTCTCTCTGCCCCTCCCCCGTTCATGCTTTGTCTCTCTCTGTCCCAAAAATAAATAAACGTTGAAAACAACTGTAACCATACAGTGAAATAAACAATATACTAAACAGTTTACTAAACAGTTTATTTTAAAACATGCACAGTCTTTTCCACATACGTATCACACATCACCCATCCACCCCCCTCTCCACACACATACATATATTCACTTTAAACTATGAACCATGCAGGTGTGTTTCTCCAACTGACGTTCCTATCCCCACAGACCCACACCTGCTCTGGTTTTGTCTGGCTTTTCTTTTATCAATACCCTGGTTCTGTATGATCTGTTGTTGCTCTTCTGTACTCCACACTCTATTTTCTCTATTTTCATAGTAGTGTCCCCCGGAATAATTTCTTTTCTGTATCAGATTACGGTGTAGAATAGACAGGGAGTAGACAATCAAGATCAATAGACATGATATGAACCCAACTCAGTTTGTTGACATTGGGCAGATTACCTAAACCCTCAGAATTCTAGGTTCTTCAGCAGATAAAAAGGGAGAAGAGCATCTGTCTTGAAATTTTCTTGCGAAGATTAAATGTAATGTATGTCAATTATCTAGCACAGTGCCTGGCTCATACTGAGTGCCAAGTAAATGGTAGCTACTGACCTAATTGCATATAAATTTCAACATTACTCTGAGCAGTAGCTAATGTTAATATTTTGCATAGAGAGCATTTACCAAAAATGTATACTGTTTATTCTGTCTGTTCCTATTTGCACAGAAACTTAGGGTGGAGAGATACAATTGTCCACTATGTCTGTTGATCTCCTAGTTACTGTCAGATTTCACCTGATTGTAGCTGCTTGAGGTTTCAGGTTTAGGAGATGCATGCTCACCACGTGTAGTCTACTGGAGTGAGCAGGTGTGGATTATAGTCGCTTATTGTAAGCTATGTTGGGAGTCACCGCACCCTGACCATGTTGTCGAATACGGCATGAAAGCCCCTTTCAATGTATTTATGACATTAAATTTGCCTGCAATCTGACACCATTCTATCACTAGTTAGGCTAGAAAGTGACACTCCCTAGAGTCTTTTATGTTTATCGTACATTCTTCATAGCAGCTGCTTCTTATCTAGGCAGCCAGAAGATCAGTTGCCAAGCATTTATTAGCATATACTTTTCGTCTTGCTCATTTAAGTTCAGGAGGCTGTAGCACTGAGGACCAGATTCTGATACATGTTCTGAAAAAAACCTCTAATACCACAATTATAGCCTTGAGCCAATTGCTTCATTCCCCTTACTCTCAGAAATACTCAGTTCAGCTTCTTCATTTCTAAGATGACTCGGTCAGTTTTGGTAAGTATTCCGTGAACACTTGAAAATAATATGCGTTCTGTATCTTGTTTTATGTATGTCAAGATTGACGTTCAGGTTGGATTTATAAATGTGTTGTTCAGATTTTCTGTAGTCCAACTTACTTTTTGGCTTGCTTATTTCATCAGCTGTAGAGATTGTTAAAATATCCCTTTCCATAAGGTGAATCTACCTTTTGGATTGTATACCAATCCAAATTCAGAATTGTTACATCTTTTTGATGGATTGATTCCTTTATCATTATGAAAAGTCCCTCTTTTTGCCGTGATGTCTACTTTATTGATACCTACTTTGTATGTTATATATGCTTTTTTTTTTGGTGAAGATTTGCCTGATTTATATTTTTAATCCTTTGACAATCAACCTTTGTCCTTTTATTAAAGATGTATGTCTTGTAAGTAGCATATGATTGAGTTTTGTTTTCGGAGATTTTACTATACTATGCTTAGGGGTGTTTTTCATTGTGTTAATCCTGCTTGGGAATTTAGATAGCATTGTTATTATTATCATTATCATTATTATTAAACACTTTTTAAATTTTAAATTGAAGTATAAAATACATAGGGAATTCGTGCAACACGTGAATTTTTACAAACTAAATAACACCTTTGTGTATGCATCAAGCTCCCCAATAAAAAAAATACCATAAGCATCCCTCATGCTCTCTTTTAGTTTCTATTCTCCAAAAGTAATCACTATCTTGATTTCTAACAGAAAGTGCTGGTACTTTGTATGATTCCATATATACAACTTCTTAGTTCTTTGGATTTCTAACTTCCATAAGCATCAAGAATTTCCCACTCATTATATCTTCAAATATTGCTTCTGCTTTATTCTCTTTAAATCTTCTTCCCTGACTCCAGTTACACACATTTTAGACCTTTTTATTGTATCATTTACATTTCATCTTTTCCCCCTCTTTGTTTCATTCATATTTTCTGTTGAGTTATCTTTCAGTTCACTAACCCTTTCTTCTAATTTGTCTAACCTGTTGTTAAGCCTGTCTATTAATTCTTCATTTAGGTTATTGTTTTCAGTTTTCTGGGAAAATTCCCTATCATGTTATCTATATTTTCGCATATTAATAACAGCTATTTTAAAGTCCCTGTCTGATAACTTGAATATATAGATCTTTTGTGTGTTTGTTCATTCTGTTATTCTGTCTTATGGAATTCATTGTAAATTTTTACTGAATGCTCCGTGTAAGTTATGAAAACATTTAGAGATAATGATGTTACATTTTAGCTAGGGACAGATCCCCTTAATCCAATTAAGAATTGATCTGATTTCAGACTGGATTTCAGTCTCAGTGAGAACTGATCCACTTGTTCGTACACACTATTGGGCTGTGTAGTCCTCCATTAATTCCAAGGGAGGGTCCAGAGTGTTCACGAGTCTCCCCATCTCCGTGAGACACATCCTCGCATTTTTGCTTTGCTCCCAGTCACATAACGCTGCCGGAAGCTCTGCCCAATCTCTCAACCTCTGTCACCTCTGGAGAACAAACAAGTGCCTCAAAGACAAAAGTGGCAAACGTTGGGCTCATTTCTTTGCGTAGTTTCATTCCTCGCGGGATTGTGAGCCCTTAAGCTCCCTTTTACATCTCGGAAGCTTTCAGACAGATTAAAAACAAAAAGCTAGCCATTCTAGTTGTTCTCAGAAGGAGGGTTGGTCTGCAAAATGCCACTCTGTAACTGCGAGAAGCAGAAATCCCTAGCGCCCGTTTTGAGAATTTATTTTATTAGCATGCAGTCTTCTTTACATGGACTTTTCGTGCAATCAGTGCAATGAAATGCTTTGAAAGTAGACAGCTTTCCCCACTACAGGACACCATGATGTATTCTGGATGCCTGCATGGATCTTTCTTTCATCAAAATTGAAAAAAACCAAATTCTTTTAAAAATTAGGTCAGTGAGTGCCCTAAATATTTATTTATCCAAAACGTCTTAAGTAACGACGTAGACCAAAACTACCTATGTAGAGACTCAAGTCTCTTAGGACAGAACTTTTACAGACTGAAATGCTACCACAGCCACTGTTTGACTGACCGACTTAACTCAGAGATCCATAAAATAAGATAAAATCTTTAATTATGTGAAATAAAAATCTAGTAGAAAATTGGGTATTTTCTCTTTAAAATCTATATCGAAATTGTATGCCATAAAAATAATTGTTCCCATATACCCTAAGACCCTAAATGAAAATTCATACTTTGGGAGATAGAATCTGCTTACATTTTCTTCTTCTTTCTATCATCAAAAATAGTGAGTCTTATACCAATCTTACAAGATGTGTGTTATAAAAGGCCCGAGAAAATACTTTCATGATGTTTTCAAATCATTTTCTTTGGGGCCTCAGAGATTGACAGCCTGGAAAGAGGGGGAAATGTAGTGTTCTTTATTTGAAATTAAATGGAACACCTTAGAATCTCTGAAATTGTCAGGAGGCTTTGTGAAAAGACATTCTTATGCAGGCAACTGCAAAGTCCATCTGTTGTTTTAATTTGTCTCCCTAATAATTCCCAGGAGTTTCACTTGGTTTGAATATTGGAATAAACAGAAATGAATCAGGCCGTTTTCTTTTAATATTAATCCAAAAATTCAGTGTGGTATATTAACCATCACTTACATCCCTCAAGGTTGTTTGATTTCATTAACCTTCACAATATTCCAATTAAATACAAGTATATTCATTTTATCATTTGTACTTGATTTCTTTAGATAATCAAATGCTGCAATTTTTAGTGATTTTAGATGCAAATTCCATTATAATTCATAGAATATTTTTTCTTTTAAAACAATGTCACATATTTCAATAATGTAGCAGTACAAAGTGTTATTTATCACAGGAGTGGAAACATCTATTTTTTATTATGTTTTATAATTTGATCAAAAATCTTCAATATATTTTAATACTTTTAAAAGACCATTTAGCTATGCTTTATCAATATATCTTGTGATCTGGAAAATACATCCCACACCCAAAGCTCCCAACACATAGGTTGCATAATGCCACTCATATGTTATTTATGAGTGGCATCATTTTTTTTCTGTTGAAAGGTCTGTGGCATTTTTTCAACAATGGTTATGAATTTAAAACATTAAGCACCTTTTTTTCTCTGAGGTATGATCAAGTACCTATACACAAGTTCTCAGGACCACGAGTCAGCCCCTGATCCGCTGCTATAATTTTGCGGAACGCTAACTATCGGCCACAACAGATCCACCTTTCATTAGATATTCATATCCTTTCAACTAGAATGATTATTTTCCTGCTACTTCCCGCTGTGAAGACCTGATCCAAGTGCCACGTGAGGGGAGGAAACCAAGTAAAAGTGAAGTGAAACACACGGTCCGTCCTCCTTTCTTTGAGAACTCCCCGCTCCCTTGCTGACCCCTTCCTCCTCTCCACCTCCCCCCGCCCCCCACCAGCCCTACTCTGTGGAAGAAGGACCAGTGCTGAATAAGTCTGTGCAAGAACATGACTAAGCAAGGGGAGCTGATTAGGTTGCACAGTCAAGGAGAACCAAGAGTCAAAAGTCATGAGTCTAAGATTTCAAGTCTGGTTTCTTAGAGAGGAAAACCCAACTTTGTAGCTCACTGTTTGCATCTTTCCATGCACCGCCTTTACTCAAGTCCTGAAACATAAAATGTTATGAAGGGAGGTGGGAGGAGGGTGGTATGGGGAAGATAAATGGAGGAAGAGATAAGTAAAAAACAAAATTGCAAGTTGTAGGCACCAAAGGGGATAAGAAGAAGCTGAGACCGGGGAAACTCTGTGAATACAGGAGTCAGGCTCTGGCCATCCAGAGTATTGATGAAAACAAGTTGTGTGTGCATAGGAGTATTTGTTTTATTTAAGTCAAATTAAAAGGTTGACTTCCAGTAAATTATCATATTGGCCATTCAGAGATGTGATGTGATATTTTAGAATACACCGCCGTGGTCTAAGCAGTAGGGGACATTTTTGGTGTTGCTGTTCTCAGGGAGGGGAGGGCTCAAACAGCCTCCTACCAGAAGCATTGGGCAGAGGCAGCATGATAATAACTCCTAGTGTGCCAATACTGGAACAGAGGAAGTTCAATGAGAAGGGAATTAAGTTAACAGTGTATTGGCTGAGGGAAATATTCGGTATTAATTGGGTGGCATCCTAAATGAGGCAGCTATGTACTACAAGTGTTTGTCAGAGGAGGCCGTAAACTTCAATTTGTCTTTGCCCTGTCTGAAATTGCCATGATATGTTCACAGCAGATTTAAACGAATCTCCCGTAAGGGAACATTCGCCTTGAGCCATGGGAGAAAGGAAGGAGATACTTTCTGTGAGGTGGGCATTTGGAGGCCAAGAAGAGCCAAGTACATAGAGTAGAGAGACTAAAATAAGCAGAGTCCAATAATAAGCCCAACTGTAGTGCTCACAAGCTCAGTGTTCCCAAAAGAAAGACCGGTTTAATTGGTCGGGCAGTAGTGTGAGGAGGAGAGGGATGTGACATCAGAAAGGTGGTTTACTTCCCAGTCACAACTGACCTTAACACTCCAGTAACAAATCTGGGCTTCCGGCTGTTGGGGATGAGAAGCTTCAGCACATTTTTTGAGTCGAAGACTCTGACTGAAGTGTTATTTAAACATTAAATTGCCGCACTCGTGGATGGCTCAAAGAAGGAAAATTAGTACCAACAAAACTCCACTTACGAGAATATGGTGGAAGTGTGAGGGATGTGGGCTTAATTAAGGCGAGGCTTAATTACTGCCATAAAACAGAAAGGAAAGGATGCAAGAGAGAGACAAGCAACGAGAAGCGACAAGCTTTGTGGTCTGGATAGATTTGGATGGAAAGGTTGGGGAAAAACAAATAGAATATGCTAAAGCAGAACAAAAAACTCCCCAAGTGTGAGCACAAAACGTGCCGGGAGTTTGGACACTGTTGTTGGGGGAGGGTGTGTGCACTATCCCTTTGATGAGTTGCCCCCTTTTCCCTTTTATTTTATGTGCGTATGTTCCCCAAAGGCCACTGAGTTGGCATAGCCAGCTCTAAGGTTTCAAGTTGGGGAGATTAGAAAAAGCATCTGGTAATTCTGCACTAAGTAAAGGGAAGGGGGGGGGCGCAAGAAAAGATGCATGTTGCATTTTCAAATGCTGAAAAAAAAAATCTTTAAAAACCCATTTACTTCTCATCCTGTATGCCCTTGGGTCAATTCTGTTCTTTAATTCTCTAGGTCAACAGAAAGAGGTGAGTCTGTTTCATTTTTTTTTTTTTAATTTTTTTTTTTCAACGTTTATTTATTTTTGGGACAGAGAGAGACAGAGCATGAACGGGGGAGGGGCAGAGAGAGAGGGAGACACAGAATCGGAAACAGGCTCCAGGCTCTGAGCCATCAGCCCAGAGCCTGACGGGGCTCGAACTCACGGGCTGCGAGATCGCGACCTGGCTGAAGTCGGACGCTTAACCGACTGAGCCACCCAGGCGCCCCGAGTCTGTTTCATTTTGATTTCTAGTCAGTTTCACTTTGTATATTTCCATGCACAAGAACCAAAAAAGGAGCAGCTTATCGATTTTTGCTCAAATAATCCATACAACATATCATATTTTGTGCCATTGCATATAGTTCCTCTTGTGTATAGGTCTCAGGGCGCTTTGCAAGTGGCTCACTGCTCAAAGCACATGGATCCGGCTGCATTCTTGAATTGCACTATCAGACTCTTCAGCCACCATTTCAAATGACACATGCGATAATCTAGAATATTTTGCTCATGTTGAATCCTATGCGCTTTCTGGTTGTGTGATTCTTGAAAAACCAAACTTCACATTTGCAAGTTAGCACTTCCGTGTTTTCATAATTTTCTCACACACCAACACTGGCCGGGTCTTCTTACATGCAGGTTAATGTATCATGAAAATCCAGGGGCGCCTGGGTGGCGCAGTCGGTTAAGCGTCCGACTTCAGCCAGGTCACGATCTCGCGGTCCGTGAGTTCGAGCCCCGCGTCAGGCTCTGGGTCAGGCTTTGGGCTGATGGCTCAGAGCCTGGAGCCTGCTTCTGATTCTGTGTCTCCCTCTCTCTCTGCCCCTCCCCCATTCATGCTCTGTCTCTCTCTGTCCCCCAAAAAATAAATAAATAAACTTTGAAAAAAAAAAAAAAAAAAAAAAAAAAAAAAGAAAATCCATCCGTTGACCAAAAAAAAAAAAAAAAAAAAAAAAAAAAAAATCGTAAGATTTTTAGGGATTTGGGATAAGTTTGAAACAGCCTAAATGTACCCATCGATGTTCACATGAGTAATCTGAGCTACAGGGAAAATTCAGTGACTTGCCCAAGGTACATACAATGCGTAACAGGATCCGGGGCTCTGGACTCTCAGCTCTGGGGTTTTGTACACCGCCAATCAACTAGCCAAATCGTTACGGATAATCGTAATTTCTTCTTCACATTTTAGGGGTTTCTGATGCAGATGCATGCTGTTCCCAGAAACCCCAGTCCAACCACATTGCATTTCTGACTCCCAAGTTAGTGAAAAACGAGCCTGTCTAGTTTGTGAACTGAAACCATCTGACAGGCGACAGGAAGGTCTCAGCATGGGCTTCTCTGCTATGTTCAGCTCCAGCCCCCATGGGGAATTTCACATGGAGTCTTTTGACACATGTTACTCCTTGGTTCATCTTTTTGTGCTCTTCTCCCAGCTACAGTGGTGAACGCTTGAAGACTGTTATTAAGACACGGGCAGGGGCAAGAGAGATGCTTAATAAGTTCTAAATTTCGTATAGAACATAGGCTGGAGCAAAGAGTCCAAGGCAGCTCAAAAGAGCTGGGCGTCCACATTACTATAATAACCAGCATTTATTGAACTGCTACTATTAAGCATCAAGTACTGATGTAGATACTTTCATATACAATTTTATTTAATCCTCACAGGAAGCCTTAGTGGCTCTCTTAGTTCAGGTTCCCTTGAACTGACACTGAGACAAGCATTCAGTGCAAGCATTTTGTCTGGGCCGTGGTCCCGGGGGACACCAGTAGAGGAGTAGGGAAGTGAGAGAGAATGGAAAGAAGCCAACAAAAGGTGCCAGACACCGTAGATCACGATTAAGGATGACAAGAACTTAATCTCTGACACTTCCGGTCTGCTGCGCACATGGCCGGAGCATCTTTGGTGACCAGAGAAAGCCCTTAGGCTTATTGTCTCACAATTTTTGAGGCTGGAAGTCCAAGGTGAAGGTGCAAGCAGGGTTGGTATCTCCTGAGGCCTCTCTCCACGGCTTGTGGATGACTGCTTCCTCACTGCTTTCCACACGGCCTTTATTCCCTGTGTGTGCACATCCTTGGTGTCTCTTCCTCTCGTTACAAGGATCCCATCAGATTGGATTAGGGTCCAGCTATGTGATCTCACTCAACACTAACTGCCTCTTTAAAAGCTCTGTCTCCAAAGACAGTCACATTGGGGATTATGGCTTTAATCTATGAATTTGGGAGGAACACAGTTCAGTCTCTAACTGCACTGAATCCCTTATTATTCAAATTAACTTCTGTAAAAATATGCATTGTCCTTCCTGATTCTATTCACTCAGATAAGCTTTAAGCTTTCCCTCTGAATTTGTCACACCCAGTTATAATGTGCAGATACATTTCTATTCATGATTACCCTGTTGTGGTAGCACAGCTGAAATCAGCACTTTGCAAGGTAGGGCTTTGTGCCTCTAGGAAAAAACAGGACCAAATGCAATGCTGAGGTGTGTCAGGAAGGCAAATGCTATTAAATATTCGTCAACATACGTGACCGTTTGCCAATGGAGACCAATTTCAAATATGAAAATTAGTTAAGTTCTTGCAGACTAAAGAAGAACAGAAGGAAATTTGGGAGAACTTCTAAATTCTATAACCCATTCCTTCTGATCATTTAAAATCCCACTGGCTTCATAGAAAGTTATAGAGCTCAGCAATAACACTAAATTGTAAGCAGTATTCCTTGTGATAATAATTAATATGATTATTCAGGTAACTGCTGTCAAATTTTAGAACTATGGAGATTAACAAGGAACAGTGGGCACAAAATAAGAATTATGAAAATATGTCCAAGCTGACAAGAGTCGACTTCAATTTACTTCACAAAGCTGCCTGACCATGAAAGATACATTACAGTAGGCTGAAATCTGCTAATAAGTTTTTCTTGTGCAAGCCTGTTGAAGTATTTCAACAATTTTTTTAATGTCAAGTAAGAAAGCATACACATCTAGAAATATTAAGGACCTGAGTCATGATGATTTGGTGGTTTTGTTTCTAAGACTGAGTTTTACTTCACTCCTAAGAAAATTTTCTTAGAATGGAGCTTGATTATAAAAGAAGATTGAGCCTAGTATTGAATTATGCTTGTAAATATTTACCAGTCATAATAAGGCTAATTTTTAGTTTATGTAAACTGGGTATGTGAATGGATTTTCATGCAGAACATAATTCTTCCCTCCTGCCATTAACTGTTATCGCACAGGACACACCAGCCTGTGTAAACCTAAATAGATTTGCTTTGGCCTACATTTGGAGAATTCAAGGCTTTGAATAAAATATAGCACTTTGCAGGTAAAAATAACTTGAAGATTATATTGTCTGTCCTCCCTCCAGTGACACACTGTGCCATTTTGCCTCCAAGTCATGATCATGGAAAACCATGAGTACAGTAAAAGAGAACTAATAGTGGACAGTCAGGAACCCTAAGATCTGGCTCTGACCTTTCTACTTAGTGGCTAAGTAAAATTAAGGAAGAGTGAGCTCTGCCATCAGGCACGTGTGAATTCAAAGCTGAGCTCTCCAATTCAGCATTTGGGGGCTTTGGGGCCATGAGGATAAAGAAAGATACAGTAGGTCTCAGACTGTCCTCTAGAGAATATTTTTATGTTCATTTGCTCTGTTAAAGAACACAATTTTAGGGTTCAAATAGTAAAAATTTTTATTTAAAAAAATTCACAACGGGTGAAATAATTTTGCATTGAAGCCGTAATAACCTCACGGGCAAACGCACTGATGTCTAACACTACCAAATAGGGCCTTCCAAAGGCAGGTAATAGACCATTCTTCCTGTGGGAGGTAGTTTTACCAGTCATTTTGACTGGTCTTAAGTACCCAGCTATTCCATCAAATACCAATCTGGATGATACTGTGAAGGCATTTTGTACATGTGGTCAATGTCCATAATCAATTGACTTTAAGGAAAGCAGATTATATTCGATAATCTGGGTGGGCCTCATCCAATCAGGGGAAGGCATTAAGGACAAAATTGAGGTTTTCCTGAGGAAGAAACTCTGCCTATGGACGACAATACCACTCCTGCCTGAGAGTGTCCAGCCTTCTGACCTGCTCTGTAAATTTCAGACTTTCCAGTCCCCATAATCAAGTAATCCAATTTCTTGAAACAAATCTCTTTATATCCTACTTTATCAGCCTTCTGGTTCTGTTTCTCTGATTGAAACCTGACTGATACCTCTCCATGACCTAGGCCTTAGGAACCTGTAAATTAACGAGAAGTAAATCTCAGATTCGGATGTAACAACATTGGAGGAGTGGATCCTGTGGGACGATGAGCATGCTCTTAACAGGAACAGATGGGGAGGGAATGGGGAGGCTGAGATTACTGAATAAGAGCCGGGTGCCCATAAGAGGGGCCGCTGTAGAAAGTAATGTGTTTGTGTGTCAGTGTGCTGAATTACATAGTATCCCCCAGAATTCACATCCACCCAGAACCTCATCTTGTGACCTTATTTGGAAATAGGATATTTAGAGGTGTAATTAAGAATCTCAAGGGGCAATCATCCTGGATTTAGACTGGGCCCTAAATCAAATGACTGATGTCCTTATAAGGGAAAGGACACAGAGACACAGCCACACGGGGAAGAAGGCCATGCGAAGACAGAGGCAGAAACAAGAACCATGTTGCCACAAGCCAAGGAAGGTCTGGAGCCACCAGAAGGTGGAGGAGACAGGAGGGATTCTTCCCTGATGCTCTCAGGGGAAGCATGGCCTTGATGACACCTCGATTCCAGATGTGTGGCCTCCAGAACTGTGAGACAATGAATTCTGCATGATGCTTGCAAACTGAACGAGGTTGCTTCCGGTTTCCATTCAGAGGACAGTTGAAGTAATAAAACATGGAGGTTCAGCAATGTCAAATTCTGGTCTTCAGCGGACATGAAACACCATTGCCATGCACATATCTTCCAAGGAATGGTGCCTCTGATTGTGATCATCTGCTGCCTCAGGACCAGGAATGGATGATCAAACAGAGAGAGAGAGAGAGAGATGACTGATGGTCATTCTCTCCCTCTCTTTGTTTATATTTGAGACAAAATATAAATGTATGTTAACACATATTTATATAAATTTATATTTTTGGTTTATTACATCCACAAATCTGTTCATGTCCCTTGGTAGGGATTGCTTAATTCCAGTGAAACACACAGTACGATGTCCCCTTGCCCAGTTCCCCTAAAAGCAGACTGTGAGATGGAGATTGGCCAACAGGAAGTTGCTAGGGAGGGCTTTGGGGATTGACACTGGTGTTGGGGGAGACGGGAGAAAAGTAGAGTGAGCAGGATTGGCAGACAGAGAAGTTGGAGTGTCACACAGTCCTAGGATGTCATAGCATGGCCTCAATCAACACCACCACCCCACAGGTAGCTTGGAGACTGAGGTGGGCCGTGAAAATTGGCCCTTGCATTCTTTGGATATGGGCTGGCTCTGGTCAGTTTCAGCAATTCTTGAGGGCAGTAGCTAGGAGAGTAAGACTTCCAGTCCTAAAGAGGGATCTCAGGGCAGTATAACATCCTTGACAGCAGGTTGCTGAGAAATGGAAAAGTCAGTCTCTGAATTAAACTCGATGGAAAACCATCCTACAACATTTAACCCAAGTCATCTGAGACTTGTCACCTATAAAATAGGTAAGATAATAATTTAGAGACTGTATATAAAAAACACTTTAACATATCACCTAGTATATAACAGCTAGTAAAAGCTAGTTTGACTTGTAGACAACAAGTAAGTTGTCTAGATGAGGACAAGGGGACCCTCTCTTGAAGTGACCCTGAGATCCAGCGAAAGACCAAAAGCATTTGGGAGACCTGGGCACAGCTTCTGGTTCTGTGGACCTGCTTTCGGTCTCTTCTTGGGTCAGTTTCATAATCGTTGTAAGAATCTTCACTTGTAAAACGGAGCCTTGGAATACAGATTGCCGGAATACATTTCAACTCGAATATTCCAGCACGTGACGATTCACAAATCCCACTGAGCTGCTAAATGCTGGGCTGATGGCCGTCTCATAGTTACCTGGGAGTGCATGCCGGGCTGGACAGTGAGATCTACACCTGGTCCAGGAGGAGAAAACTCTAGCCTATAGATTAGGAACAGCCAAACCGCCTCATTTTAATCCTGCTTCTACTACTTAGTAGTTGTGTGACCTTGGGCAAGTTATGTAATCTCTGCCTGCCTCACTTTTCTCGTGTACGGAATGGGAATAATAATAACATCCCTGACCTTGTAGGGCTGTTATAAGTTGTAAATGAGTTCACATGTGTATGACGTTTGGAACAGTGCCTGGCCCATTCTCAGCACTACACAAATGTTAGACATTATTGTTGTTGTCTGAGTTTTGTTAGGACGAGGTAATCCCCAGAATTCAATCCCACCCATTCAGAACAGCCTGGAGAGTGAGAGGGGACAGTTTAATTGTCTTTTTCTGAATGTTAGTTTGACAATAAGTGCATTCATAAAACTGGCATTTTTTTTATAACCATTTGCTCAGACCATCTACCCCTTGGGACTATAAATTAGGAAGGAAAAGAACAAGGTCATCTTAAAGAGGGGAAAAAATTTACAAGAAATCACTTGCAGTTGCTAAGGAGCAAGAGACCAATACCTTTTTAGCTATTAATGCAAATTCCCCACACAATGGATGTTCACTATAATGGCCTCCTTCCATCTCAATATGATATTCATTAAAGTGTTTTAATAGGTTATGGAAAATTTTGAAGAAGGCTTTATATAGAAAGTTAAATTTAGAGTGGATTTGGGGAGGATTCTATTTAAGTCATTGTTGGCATTTCAGTGTTGTTTTGTTCATTAGCAAGGTCGTTTACCTGAAAATGGGATCCTGCACTCTAATGACTTGTTCGTCCCTGTCGCCTGTCTCCTGCTCCAAATCTCCTTCCCCTAAGTGCAGATTCACAATGTGTCATAGAGAGGTTGATGCTCACAAATGCCTGTTCTCATACCAAAAGGAGACACAAAAAAGGCATGTGAGATGAGAAACAAATGAAGAAAGTGTGGACTTTACCCTTTTATGTTTCAAGAAAACTTTGGATATTCCACTGGTTTTTTTTTTGTTTTTTTTTTTTTTTTGTCTGCACAGTTTAGAATTCTAAAGGCAAAATAGGACTGTAAATCTCACAGAGCTGAATACTGTTTTGATTACTGTTACTCTCCGAGGAATGAAATTTAGTTCAAGCATTAGTGAGCTTAAAATCAAAAGACTTGAAGCATCAAGAGAATTGCGTACTTAGGTTTTTTTTTTTAATTTGAAAGGTGTACTATGTAGCTTGTATCTCCTCCATTCTGTCGGCCCCTCCCCTACTGATTCACCAACGCTGAAATACAGACCTCCCTTCACCCTCACCCCCCCGCCCCCACACACACTCAAAGACAGCATGCCATGTTGGTTTTGCTGTTAACTAGGTTGGTGACTTCAGCAAACCTCTTTTCCTTTTTGAGATTACAGCTGCAAAAATAGGTTAGCAGAGGTGGAGAGGTAAGTGTGTTCATTATGCAGTCTCTCTAATCTTCTGCTTTACCGTTTCTAAGATTCTTACTTGGCTTTGTTTGAACAAAGAGTAAGACACTACAGCTTCCCGGTCGGTCGTTTCTCCTCCTTTTTTAACTTCTTTTGCAAACACTATGCTTATCCCTGGACTAGGTACCGTATAGACGATTGAATCAATGAAGATAACCCCCCGCTTACAATAAAGAATACACATTGTGATACAGAAACACACAAGGTAGAATAGCAGTAGTGACCAAGGAGAGCTCAGAATTGCAGGGAGATTTGATCACATGCAGGAGCCAAGCTCTTTTTAAAACCATAGGACCTTATTACTATCATGTACTTTATTGGTGAATGGGATTGGCTCTCCTACACATATTTATTATCTCACGTATGTCTGCTGTCATTCGGTAATGGCTGGCCTTTACTATTGGGAGTACTGCATTTCCCAAGTAATTTCGTCCTTCAATATGTAAGTTTATTGAAGATCTCCTCCCCATTTCACCTATTTTGAATTTTTAACTGCTGACGCGTCTAAATGTGTAACAATAAAATGATAAAAAGTATGTATGTTAATAGAGCTCACCATTTTGTTTCTTCATTATGTATCATTTCGATTCATAAAATTTTGAGTGTTTTAATTGCAATAATCTCCTAAACTATATATAGAGATATAATTATATATATATGATATGTATATAAGTATTAGTTGTATAAATTATATTTATGTAATTTATATATACTTATATATATAATTTATATAATTGTATATGTATATATAAATATATATATATATATATATATATATATATATATATATATATATAACTTTAGCTTTGTGTTACAAAAAGGTAAGGTAGCTTGGGCTTTTAGAGAAGTCTAAGATTTGTATTGCCGATAATAGTGTAAGGATGCAAATTTTGACATAACTTATATGAAAGTAAGTTATGCTTGTAAAATGACTACATACATCAATACAGTTCAATAGTTTTCACAAAAAGGGAATGTTTGGTAAATGTTACTTTTTAAAAAAATCATCCGTGTTATAATTGGGACTTCATTAAAGTTTTCCCTCATTCACCTTTAACATGGACAATTGTCTTCTGATTAGTTCAAACATTTCTGTTTTATGTATTCAAGACAGGAGGACAAGATATCTTCCTTAAAAGAAAAGGAGGAACAGGGTTACCCCTCTAGTAGCTTCATATCAGAGGGGTGGGTTTTTCTTCATAATTAATATGTCAGAAAAGAACTTTCTGACAAAGTCTGTGTCATTGTCACTGGATAGTCCTATAAATTCCCATCCATCGTAAACATTGTTCTTAGATCTTCTGACCCTGCTTCCCCTCCCTTCCTTCCTTTTGGTCCTCTTCTGTGTACATTGTTTCCCCAGGAGATCTCATGATTAGGTCCTTCTATTTGCAGTTTTAACTCTATCCACCCTTCAGACATCACATCAATGCAGAATGTTCTTCATATACTAGGTACTCTTCATGTCCCACATCCCAGAATTGGATATCTCATCCAGGATAATCAACAATTGCAAAATTGATGAGAACATGTCTCTGTGTAGTAAACACATCATTTATTTCTCTGACCCGAGACCACCCAGTACCAACAGCCACTCAGGCTTAAAACGGTGGTTTTGTCATCGCCACATTGTTGTGCACTCCCCACATCCTGTAAATTTTAACTCGTTCATTCATATATGAAAGTTTTTTCCCTAGGTGTGTACTCATTCATTCAACCAGCCTATATTAATAACACTTCAGTATATAGGACATGGCTTGCCTTGGTGCTTTAGAAAGGGAAACTATAAATAAAGCATGATTTTGTTGATTTGTTCCTCTGAAATATATGTTACATTTGCTCCTATCTTATCAGGCTTATTACCACTTACCTACTTCAGATTACCTAGATATCTAATTACTAGAGTTTACTGCCTTCAGTTTCTCCTCATCATTGCCAGAGTTATCTCCCCAAAGAATACCCCAGATCATGTCACTCCTTTGCTAAGAACAAACAAACAAACAAAAAACAACAGCAAAAAACAAAAATAAGTAAATAACAACAATAAAAATCCCGGGATAAATTTACTCCCGAAAATCATGAGTATAGGGGGTTTTGGTGGGGTTGGTAGCTCCAGGCCAAAGGTATCAATGTGTAAGTTACCTTTACCATGAGATACTTTACAATCCTCAAACTCCATAAATATTGAGTTTTTAAAAATCATTTTAGCTTTCGTTTCTTATTTTTCCCAAATTAATGAGGTTTCTCTACATTTTTTTTTTAACTTGAAAAGTAGACACGTGAGAAACATGTTGGCTCATTATCGGGCTGAGAGCGGAGAGAATTCGGAAAGGCAAATAATGCAAACATGGCATCGTAACAGCCAAAGACTAGGGGCGTTCTATCCTAGAAAAAAAAGATGAGGTCATTGTTGACAGTGTGGGCAGAGACATTCTGCTTCCCGTCTTCCCCTTTCCAGAGGACACATGGCCCTTTATTCAGAAAACTGCTCCTAGGTAGAGCAAAACAAAATAAAATCTGCAACGCATGTGTCCGTATGATGGTATATTTGAGCCTGTCTTGGTTTTGTTTTCTTTGATCCATTATGACGGTTTCCTCTCTCTGAAAGGCCTTTCTCGTTAAAGGCTTCTTTATCTTAACTGTACACCCCCTCCACCTTTTTCTTCCCTTTGGTTTGTAACACTTACTATGGTGACTAACACTTAGTAAACATTAAGTGACTTGTTTCACAAAATAAAATTCACACCTTCATTTATTATCCGTTTAAGTTGACGATGCATAAAAAAGCAAACGATAACAGTCAAAGCAGTGATCGGATATAAACTAACCCAAGACACAGCCTCACGTTCCCTGAAAGGCTGGTGACATTATACAAAAGATTATTTCTCTGCAGAGACCCTGCTGCACAATGCTAGAAATTGCCTCTTGCTGTTCAGCATGTTTCCTGTCCTTCCTCTTTGGGTTTTATAGCTAGAGGCAGGTGGCTCATTACAGCTTGAAAAGAGCTTCTCCAAATTCAATTTCTGAGTTCTCTGCAGGAATAGGCTTTGTAGAGACTTACTGAGCAGAGACTTGTTTGTTTGTTTGTTTGTTTGTTTTTCCCCATAGCCAATATGGAATTCACTGAAATTGATTAGCCATTAGAGTCAGGGTTATTACAAACTGTTCTATAAGGGACACTTCCATATCCAGTACCAATAGGTTTCTGTTTAATTTCTGCTAGTGGGTTGTGGGTTTTTACTTCTTATTCACCACCCTGTTGACAGAAACTTTGCCTTGTACAGTCAGAAGGAGGGTGACTTTTTGTGATCTTTAGAAGTCTATTAAAGAGAATTTATTACAGTATGGCAATAAAATTTTATGACATATGACAACATAGTAAGTTTATATACATGTGGATACACACAGTATGCATACATAATATAAATACATGCAAATATTTTTTTAAAAGGCTATTTAAAGATAAAACGGTTGAGAAAAAAAAACAAATTATAAATCAAAGTAGGAGTATTTCTCCCATTTTACAGACAATAAAAAAATATTTGCAGTGAGATAGAAAGGTTAAGTGTCTTGTTCAAAACCATAAAACAAATGAGTGGTGTTTCTAAGAAAAAAAAAAAAATCTAGCATACTCCCAGTCCCATTCTCTATTCTTTAATCCTGAAACTGTATTTTCCATTTTATACTCTGTCTCCAGTGCTTTCCTGTTGGACACTACCTCTGTCACTGAAAAAAGGCAGCTCTAACCATTAGTGCTGTCATGTCCCAGTTTTCACTGCCCACTGTCAACTACCTGCATAGGGACATAGCACAAGTTTTTATCAGGTGAGGTCATTTTACTTGATTTTCCCAGGCTATTCTTACTTTCTTACAACTATCAATTAGTCTCATAGCAGGAATTTAGACCGTTAGTTTATTTTTCAATAAAAATTATCAAAGTATATATGCATAGTTTTAAAAGTAAAATAATTTGGGGCGCCTGGGTGGCTCAGTTGGTTAAGTGTATTTTTGTTTCTCTCTCAAGCCACTTTGGTAACTTATTTATTTTTGAGAGAGAGAGAGTCAGAGTGTGAGCAGGGGAGGGGTACAGAGACAGAGGGAGACACAGAATCTGAAGCAGGCTCCAAGGCTCTGAGCTGTCAGCACAGAGCCCAATGTGGGGCTCAAACTCATAAACCGCGAACTCACGACGAGCAAAGTCGGAGGCTTAACTGACTGAGCCACCCAGGCGCGCCCCTTTGGTAACTTTAAATAGACTTAAGATGGTATTTCTGGATTATCTGGGTTGTTAAGGGTTGACTTGTGTCCCCCACCATCCCAAATTTGTATGTTGAAGTCCTCATAATTTTATTTGGAGATAGGGTCATTACAGAGGTAATCAAGTTGGGGTGCGGTCGTTAGGTTGGGCCCTAATCCAATATGACTGGTGTCTCTTTTCACAGATGAAATTCGGACACAGAGATACTCGTAGAAGACAATGTGAAGAGACAGAGAAAGAGGATAGCCATCTAGGAGCCAAGGGGAGAGACTAGAACCGATCCCTTCCTCACAGCCCTCAGAAGGAACCAAACGGCCAATACTTCCATCTCAGACTTCCAGCTTCCAGAACTGTGAGACAGTAAATTTCTGCTGCAAGCTACTCAGTGTGTGGTACTTTGCGGAGCAGCCCTAGGAAACTAACACAGGTATGCAATTCATTGTCTCTGGACCACACACCACTACTTCTCAGCTGAGTCCTGGTATTCCCAGTAGGATAGATGGGGGCCTCAGGTCCCTGACCTGAGGCTGAGTTAGAGCTCCTAGCCTCTGAAAGCAACTGATGCTCCTCTTCAGAGGTAAATCACTGCTTTCTCTTGAGTCTATAAAAACTCTCTCAAAGTGGTAAATTTCAAAGTCTCAAAGTTCAGCACAAATCTGAGACTGAAAATATATGCTCATTAATTTTGAGAGCATATGCTGTCATGATTTCCCAGCTTCTTTTCTATCCCCACACCTGGCCCCTTATTTCCTCCAAATCACAGTTGTAGAATAACACCACATATGTAAGATGATCTATTTCAGTTAGCCAATGAAGTGCATAACATCATTACAAAACTCTCCAAGAGACATTTCCTTGAGGAAGAAATCTGCTTAAGGTTCAAAGTCATTATGGAAGCAGGAAGCATGATGGTTAGATAAATACGAGACTGAATGAAGAAAGAGTTACAGAAAGTTACAGATTTTTGCCTGTTCTTAAATAATTATGACTTTGACCTGATCTGGGTCAGCTCAGCATGGAGCCTGCTTAAGATTCTCTCTCTCTTGCTCCTTCTGCCCCTCTCCCCTGCTCATATGTGCTCGCACTCTTTCGCTCACTCTCCCTCTCAAAAAATTTAAAAAAATAATTATGACCTTGAGAAACCCTTATGACCCTTGAGAGACCTTAAATAATCTATTTTTCCTCCTTTATTACATAAGGATAACAGAGAGGATTATTTCTGAAAAATTTTTGAGTAAATATTTGAATTGTTTAAATCAACTGTAAACTATTTGAAGCACTTCAGAGATCAGTTTACTATTATAAAACATTATAATTTTTACTTGATAATGAAAGTTTTAGAGGAAGTGCTACTATTTGGGATTATTTTAAGCAGAAGTATAATTTTACCCAAAATAAGACTATTCTGTCTTATTGCTCCTTGTATGTCCACAATAGAAACTTTGAGACCTATAACTTGGCAGTTGATAGGAGTAGAATGTTTCCACTTGACTTTAGGATTAGTTGAACAATATGCTATTTATTAAAATATCCTATTTTGAAAAAATAAATGTTCTCCAAGAATAAGTTACTATGTTTCTTACTGAATTTGGTCATTTTGATTTAGTCCAGAATTTCATTTCATCTACTGAAATTAAGCAACAAATGTTAGCTTCTTCCCCTTTCTCCTACACCTTGAACATGGGTTTTATTGAAAAGTTAACGTTTTTTTCCACTTAACATTCTGACTCACTGCCTGAAATAATAATGGAAACATAGGAGATATTATAAAGTAGAGGGAGACTTTAACACCTACTATAGTTTATTAAATGTACCAAGGAAGAAATTAGTGTTATAAATAATAATGAAAAAAAATCTAGTGTTAATCTAACCAGCTTTCGTCTCTAAAGGCTCCCAGAGTGCCCCTGGATTAGTTAGATCAAAACTGAACCTGTAGTTTAGTCCAGAATTAGAAATTTAGATTGAACATCCCTGCCTCCTATTTTATCAAGAGAATGAAGATCACCACAGAGGAACCACATAAACTCACTCCTCTCTAGTCCAAGTTTTCCCTTATATTGACTCTCTCAGTTTCCTTCCAGACTCCTCTCCATCCTGTCATCCTCCACCCCCTTTCCCATTCCTCCCCAAGAGTCGGAAAGCATTACTCCCCCAGTTGGAAGAAGGCCCACCCTCAATCTGCAAGTTGACAAGGGTCTATTTCTTTCACCTCCAAGACAACATGGATGTTTGACATCTGCTCTTCATACCATTGCACACCCATGCCCCCAGGGTCTAATTACTTTAACTCTTTATGCATTTGTTTTTATTTCCAGTATCTCCTCTGTATCTCCTTCTCCATCATCTCTACACCCAAATTTCAACCTTAAATGTAAAGAAACGATAAATACAGCATCACACACACACACACACACACACACACACTGCCATTCAAGCTTCTGGCTTCTTCTGGTTCTTCCAGCTCTCACCACCTTGTATACTAAAAGAGCTAACTGGGAGTATTACTTCCACTTTCCACAGACTTTGCCTTCTTTCCCATCCCTATTTGGCTGCCAATTTTGCACCTCTACCTTATCTCTTTTTCTTAATGTTTTTTTATTTATTTTTGAGACAGAGAGAGACAGAGCATGAGCAGGGGAGGGGCAGAGAGAGAGGGAAACATAGAATCCGAAGCAGGCTCCAGGCTCCGAGCTGTCAGCACAGAGCCCGACGTGGGGCTCGAACTCGTGTACCGTGAGATCATGACCCGAGCCGAAGTCAGACGCTTAACCGACTGAGCCACCCAGGCGCCCCTCTACCTTATCTCTTAATTGCTAAATTGTACACATGTTTTCTCAGTTTCCCTGTTCCTTAAAGTGTGGAGGGTTTTACAGTATTTCCCATGTCTTATTTCTTTAAAACTTTACCTACTTGGTAGATGTGGACTTCATTATGCCTAGACTTCTTCAGTCAGAATGTGACTATGTAGTCACTAAAAATGCGTTATGAAAATAAACTCTTCTGGGGCACCTGGGTGGCTCAGTTGATTAAGCATGAGACTTCGGCTCAGGTCATGATCTCAAGGTTCATGAGTTGAGCCCCACATCTCTGCTGTCAGCACAGAGCCCACTTCAGATCCTTGGTTTCTCTCTCTCTCTCTCTCTCTCTTTCTCTCTCTCTCTCTGCCCCTCCCCCACACGCTCCCTCCGTCTCTCAAAATAAAATAAATATGAAAACAAGGAACTCTTCCAGTTGTTGTCACAATCCCTGGATGCGATTCTTTCACTCACATCTCTCACTATGCCCTTGCTCTCAAAGAGCTTTTAATTTTTTTGGACCAGAAAACATTTTTTTAAATGTCCTTTAAAACACCATCTATTCACCCCTGTATCTATAACGGCGCTTAGTAAATATTTATTACATTGTGTTAAATCAAATGAGTATAATTTGTAAATTTAATCTGACTCCAAGCTCGGAGTTAGACAGAATTGGTATTCTAAAATTTTTTTTCTATTTATTTCTGTTTCAGTTTCAGTAGTTCAGATGTTTCTAGGAATTCATCCATTTCTTCCAGATTCTCCAGTTTGTCAGCTATAATTTTTCATAATGTTCTCTTACAGTTGTTCAAATTTCTGTGGTGTTGGTTGTTATTTCTCCTCTTCCATTTGTGATTTTATTTGGGTCCTTCCTCTTTTCCTTTTGATAAGTCTGGCTGGGGGTTCTAAATTTCATTAATAAATGGGTGATGGGGATTAAAGAGGGCACTTGCTGTGATCTCACTGGGTCTTGTATGTAAGTGATGAATCACTAGATTCTACACCTGAAACTAATATTACACTGTATGTTAACTAACTGGGATTTAAACAAAAACTTGAAAAAGGAAAAAAAAAACCTTCTTTCAACTAAAAATATAAAAAATAAAAATAATAAAACTTTTTTCTATGGAGGTCAGTTAACAAATACTTCCAATTAGAAGTGAACTCTCAGGGCGCCTGGGTGGCTCAGTCAAGGTTAAGCATCTGACTTCTGCTCAGGTCATGATCTCATGGTTCATGGGTTCAAGCCCTGTGTCGGGCTGTGTCCTGATAGCTTAAGCCTGGATCCTGCTTCATATTCTGTGTCTCCCTCTCTCTCCGCCCTTCCCCTGCTCACGTTCTGTCTCTCTCTTTTTCTCAAAAAATGAATAAAAAAAAAGAAGTGAACTTTTGAGTACCTTTACATCTCCGTATTTTCCTATTTTCTGTATATTTATTTTGTGCCTATGTTCATATTAATTACAAGATCCATACCTCTCCCCACATAAAAATGAATAAAAACAAAATGTAATGTCATATAGAAGAAACATAAATGTAAGGTCTAAACAAGTCTTGTCACCTCCCTTTAATCATTTCTTCTAGCCACGGTTCCTTTTATAATTCTTTTGGAATCAATTTCTCTGCTTATTTACTCTAACAGGGTGATTCAGATGAAGACCGCTCTAAGAAAAGTAGAAATTTCTTGAACTCATAACCTTACTCTAAATCTCACATTAAAACCTTAAAATCATACCATCCACGAACAGCATTCTCAAGACCTGTCATTTTCCTTTTCTTTGTTAAACATTTAGATACTCTTTTTTGATGGCATTCAAATTTCTAAATGTGTTCTGCCCTGCCCTTCCCATCAGCTTACCAGGGATTCTAATTCTTTATCCGCATCCTTGTACTCTTGACTCCTCAGCGTTACTATTAGTAACATTTGAAGACGGAGGTTGATTGCACCAAACTAAGCTTACATTTTGATATCTGAGGAGATGTCATAAAGCTAAATTCTCCCTTTTTCTCCCTCGAACACATTACCTTCCTTGCCACCTTCCACGAAATTGCTAGCTGTAGATACGGATGCTTCATACTAAGTTTGGAAAGTGAATATAGGTCACTAACACAGCGGGGCCATGTACCGCAATTTGTCCACCAGCCTGACTCATTTTATGTTCTAATTTCAGTAAGAGGGTGCTGATTCTTTGCTAAGTGGTAATTGCACCTGCAGTACTAAAACCCTTCTACATGCCTGGAAAAGCGCACTCACCATCAACTTGCAATCATCTCCTACCGTGCACTGCAATAGCTTCTATGAGCTTGCTGGCCTTGACCCTCAGAATGAATCCCTGGTTTCTTCTATCGGAGGTAGTTCTACGCCTCCCAAAAGGCATGCCGTTCCTGTCAGCGGGAGACCAGGCATAAGATGTACCAAGACTTCGGATCGGTGTCCTGTTTTCACTCTCGGGCTCTGTGGAGAGGTATCCTATGCTGCCCTTGGGACTTTGGGAACTGTTTTATCCAAGGTTCAATTGAGTCATAAGAATATCGATGGTAGAGATTTTTATTTGGAATCCGAAACTTAAAGCCACTAATTTCACCACAAACTTTATGTTAGTGCAAGACACTCGATCTTTGTGAAACAGAAAATTCAAGAGTTGTTGCTGTTTCTTCCCCCTCTGTGTATGTTAGTACCGGGGGGGGGGGGGGGGGACAAAACACGCACACACACACACACACACACGCCCACTTTTCCTTGTGTTGCAAACAAAATTGGGCAGCAATACATCCATATGACTCAACTTGACATTGCAAATGCTCAAACATCTATAATGCCTCTTTTAAGTTTTAATACGTGTTCTGATTGCATGCTTGGATTCAAACCAATCACAAGCCAGGCCAATGTTTACTTTCTCTTCTTTACTTTTAATACTATCTACTGTATATGCCCCTTCATTCACAAGAGTAGGGGCAAGGATTTTGACTTCCCCAGGACAAGCTCTAGTTTCTGTTACACTGATGCCCCATAAATGCTTATTCAATGAATGAATGAATGAATGAATGAATGGAGGCTGTTTCACTGTCTTAACAAAGTTCACACTGGAAAGTCTAGTTTGGGTTCAGCAATCGCATAAGAAGAGATTGGATATGGTTAATTAGAAGGCAAACAGAAATGAGGATAGAGATAAGAAATAAGTAGATGAAAACAAGAAAAGAGTTTGAGAGAAAAAGAATTTAATAGAAAATAATAATTTTCTAATCTATTTTCAAAAAGGTTAAATTGGGACTGTGGGTACATGAAACAAATGGTGGGGGAAGAAAACGAGGTGTTAGTATTCATAGAAAATAAAAGAAATCAAGGGCCAGGTGAGCAAAAGAAAGATTTGGCCTAAAGAATCTGTGTTTCTCCCCTTCCTCCCTTAGGATTGGAACTCCTAACAGAGAGAGCTGCTTGACTGATTCATCACTATTGTTACTTAACAAAATGCAGAGCCCTGAGATAAAAGGTGGGGGTGGGGGAACAGGGAGGATGTGGGTTTTTAGGGTCTGCAAGGTTCAATGTTCAGACTTTTGATACAAAAAAAGAACAGTATCAGGGCCCTGGGAAACCTGTTTTGTGAAGGAATGGGTAGAGAGAAAATTGCAAAAGGACGGAGGTGTGGGAGGTGGGAAAGGAGGCACATAAAAAGACAGTCTTCATTCTCATAATGTCCTGTTTGAGGAACGAAATGCGCATGTCCTTGCCCTAGGAGAACCAAACCTCTTGGTGTTTGACTGTGGTTGAAATGTAATCTCTCCCTTCAAGGAACTTGTCCTGTAGAGGTGAATCTTCATCGTACAACATTCTGCTCTGTAAGGTGGATGTGTACCCGTTGGGAGAGGATTCCCTAACATTACTTTAATCAATAATGGTCATAGCACTGCTACTTAATTTTTCATGTTGCATGCCAGAAACACCCTGGACTTTTCTGTCTCTCAGAACTATAGACTCAAAAATTCACGAGTCTAGAGTCATCTGTAGCATGCACACACCACTAACAAAAAGAACAAGCTTCTTGGGTCATATGGAGGCACCTTCTTATCCCTCTCTCCCAGACCCCAGTGGAGTCACCTCTGAAGGTAATGTCTGGTGCATAATATGCTCTTAGTAAAAAATATTTTAAATGAAAATGGAAGAAGGCATATAATTTATGCTTGGAGATTCTTTGCCATAATACCCTTGGAATGAGAAAATTTTGTTCGAGACATTGACAGCAACACTGTATATGAACTAAGGTTGATGCTTTTAACCTCTGTGAACCATGGTTGGATAGTAAATCACTGAAGGTGAAAAGAAAACTATAAATATTTTGGAGAAAAGCCAAAAATATTAAAGTAAGCTGAGCTTAGCCAGAGATTGCAGCCAATTTCACTTGGCAGGATTGCTTCCATCAAAATGTGGAATTAGATGCAAGTCACTTAGAATCAAATAGGCAATTACAGCTACCCAACCACTTCAAGAGAACTATTAACTAATTTAGTAATTAATCAGTATTTATTGAGCATCTACTTTATGCTTTGTCTTAGGCACCATTTAAGATTTGCCTTCGATGAGCTTGTATCATTTGAAACATGAACCATTTCTAGATCTAACAAAGATTCTGTGGACTTTTCAGATGAATATAATTTATGTACGTAACACTTTATACTGAGTAAAAATGTCGTATTACTGAGCACGAGTTATCTCTTGATTACTAGAAAAATAATCATGTCTAAATACGAAATGTTGCACATTCTGTAGATGCTACTTTGTCTCCTCTGTCTACAACACTTTCTACCTGTTGCCCTCATTTTCTTTTAGGCAGGCCTGCTCAGCCACAGGGAAGGTTGAAACACACTACAAGAAGCACTTACATTCATTCATTTTTCCACTCAATACATACTTATTGGCAACCTAATATGCCCCAAACACAGTGATAGGCCCTAGGTGAACAAATCCTGCATGGTAACTAACATCATGAAGCCTGTAATACAGTCAGACCCAAAAGCAATAAATATATGGGTGTGAGTGTGTATTTCAAAACAATTACAGGGGCACCTGGGTGGCTCAGGTGGTTAATCGTCTGACTTTTGATTTTGGCTCAGGTCACAATCTCACAGTTCGTGGGTTCGAGCCCTGCATAAGGCTCTGTTCTAACAGTGCAGAGCCTGCTTGGGATTCTCTCCCTCTCTCTCCACCTTTGCCCTGCTCTCTTTCTCTCTCTCAAAAAATAAACGAAAAAAAAAATTTGAAAATTACAAATCGTTTTATGTGCATGAAGTAGAAAAATGGGACATCATTAAGAAATAAAAATAAGCAGCAATTTTAGATAAGGTAGAAAGAACCTCACCCAAGGGAAGAATTAAAAGAAGCCAGTCAGGATTAAGCATTCCAGATGGAAGAAAGCATATGGAAGGCCAAGGTGGGGCAGGGGAAATAAATAAAATGTGGCTCAAGGAATAGAGAGAAATCCAGTGTGGTGGGAAGCTACTTAGTGTAAAAGCAGGAAAACGGGGGCGCCTGGGTGGCTCAGTCGGTTAAGCATCCGACTTCGGCTCAGGTCACGATCTCGCGGTCTGTGAGTTCGAGCCCCGCGTCCGGCTCTGGGCTGATGGCTCAGAGCCTGGAGCCTGCTTCCGATTCTGTGTCTCCCTCTCTCTCTGCCCCTCCCCTGTTCATGCTGTCTCTCTCTGTCTCAAAAATAAATAAATGTTAAAAAAAAATTTAAAAAAAAAGCAGGGAAACATAGAACTTTCCATAGATTCCACGCTTCGTTGTAACCACTTCTTATGCATTATCTTATTTGACCCTCACAACAAATCTGTAACATAGGCATCACGATTCTCTCCGTTTTACGAATAAAGGAAACTGAGGCTGAGAGAAAGTAATTTCAGAGGTCATAACTGAAGCCAAGAACTCAACAAGAATTTGAATGTTAAAGTCCCAGTGCTTAAGCCATTACATTGCGTAGGTATAACGTCAGGCAGGCGATGGCCAGCTCACGTGGAGATACCTAGGTCATGCTAAAAATTCCTGTGTTTTATTCTGAACTCAGGAAAAAGCAGTAAATAGTTTTAAGGAGAAAGCAAGCCATCAATTCTACTGAAGGCTGATAAAACTTTTAGTTTGGTGAGGACTGAAAAATTTCCATTAGATTCACCTTGGCCACCTTGGCAGGAACTTTGGAATGGTGGAAGCAGAAAATGCGTTGGAATATGATGCAGACTCCTTGGGAAATGATGGGATATAGCATATGTGGACAAATCTCCTCTTTCCTGAGGGTTGGCTGGAGAGAAGGGTAGAGAAATTGAGGGCAGCTAAAGGAAGATATGGAATCAAGGGAAGTGTTTTCCTTTGCCTTGTTTTGTTTCAAACGAATGGGGACCATACACATAATTGTATGTTAATGGCAATATTACATAACAGTCCTTTAATTTCCACTTAGGCATGATTCTGTCTTCTGCTGCAGCTGCTGTATACTGAGATCAATGCATGACAATCAAAATAAACAAATCTTTGTTCCATGCCTGCTGTGCGCTATGACCTCACTTCCATCCTGCTGCCTTGATTCAAAATCTGAAGGACTTTATGAGGGCTCCCGTAATTTCTTACATCTACTCTCAGGTTTTGAGGCCTCAATTATTGTATTGTCTTTAACTTGCAACTTCCTGGTATGAGGACATCTCTATGACTTAGAGCAATGCTAAGTACTCTAACATACAAACTAAAAATTTTCGTGGGTAAACACACTAAAAGTTTATTTTATGCTCACAAAAACCCACAATGCCTACTCAGGAGAAACTGGTAGAAATCTCCTGTGTCTGCGATGAGTAGAGCCCAAGCTTGTTGCCATGGATATCTGCATCAAGGCAGTGAAAGGAAAAAGAGTGAAGGCTCATTTATGGGAAGGTTTCACAGATCAAGCACAGCGCTCTGAAATGCACATCATTTCTGTTTATATGCTGCAGACTAGAACTCAGTCTCCAGGGCAAATCCAAATGCAAGGAAGGCTGGGAAACGTAGTCTAGCTGTGTATTGGGGAAGAAGAGGATCCAGGGTCAGGTGACTAGACAGACGGTTACTTGTTGCTTCTCTGGACCTGACAGCTTGCCCCTTAGAGGAGTCAAAGCACCCTGCAGCTCACTCCCATGATTCATTTTTCTGTACTTAACCCTGCACCGCCTTACTGAGCAGACCAGGCTCCCTCCTCTACAGCAACATCTCTTCTTCTTTTATTCTTCTCTCGAATGTTGCCAGAGTCACAGAATGACACTGGTGTTGGTTTGCCCTGTCTTCCACAGGAAATGGACAACACTCCCTATGAAAGAGAACTTCATAGAGCAGTTTAATTCGGTTATAACTGTAACAACAATTGCTCGGCCTTTCAGCCACAAACCAAATTAATCTAATTCCAGGAAATCAGCTCCTCCCAGAAAAGATACTCATTCAAAAATTATCCTTATAGAGATGTATTGCGGCAGAACATTGTATTAAATAATCCCCATAATTCTAGGAAGCAGAAATGTTAACTCTTACTTTATGAATGAGGAAATTGAGAGGGAGGTTAAGTTTCATTTAACTAATTGATGGGTGTTAGAATTTCTTGAAAAGCTCTTATTTTTGAAGTCTGGTGGATGAGTTTCTTTCATCTGGGGACAGTGCAATTTTTCTGTAGGACATATGGAAAAACTAATGGAAAGCATAAAATAAGAGGGGGTAAGGGCATATTATCAGTACCCCAAAGAGATAGGGTTGGCAAAACCTTCTTACAATATAATTTGTAGGATTTTTCATGAAAAAATTAATTCTGAAATACTACATATAATGAAGTTAAAACAAAAACCCTTATATACCCACCAAAATATTTTGAAGTTTTGTCTAATGTTTACTTCAGATCTCTTTTTAAAGATATGAAAATGTGACAGATAAAAGTCACATGTACTTTTTCTTTACATTGTTAATTCATGGATTTATCATTTCGTGCTCTGCTGTCTGCTAAATATTTCATCATAAACTTAACCCATGTCATTAAAATTCATCATAAACTTAACTTGTTGAATGCTATTCTATTGTTAAATATTTAGGAATTTTTTACAGTCACGCTATAATTGTACCGTAATGTGTTTCTTTATGCTTAAATCTATTTCCATATTACAGATAAGTTCCTCTCAGTATATTTCCTAGAAGGGAAAATAAATGCAAATTTGTCTCTACTATGTCTGTCACTAAACTTCTACCTTCTTAAATTGTTACTTCTGATTTTTCTCTCATCTGAAATATTTCTTTATGTCATTTGTTTCCAAGATGGGTAGGTGATTAGTATATGTTTTTAGATTTTGCTTATAAGAGAATGGTTTTTTTTTGTTGTTGTTGGCTTCACAAGTGAAAGACAACTTAGCTAGTGAAGAAATTCTTTATTACAGCCTTTCTCTTTAAAAACACTACAGATCATATGCCAGGATTTTCTGGCACTTAGTAATACAGAGGAAAAATATAAAGGCAGCCAGTTTTCCTGGGTGTTCTTTCAATATTTTCTTTAACCATTTAATCCAAAAATTTTGCCAAGGGTGTCAAGGGATGGAACTTTTCAATTATTTTATATATAGCATAGTATGATTTCTCAGTTGACTTACTCAGATTTTTGTTTGCTTGTTTTAGATTTTACTTATGTTCAAATGGTTTTTTCTCCCCTGAAAATACCTAAAATGATTATTCTTCTGTAACTTGTCATCCATGTCTGTCATCTTTTTTCCTTCTGCCTCCTTCTTTTTAATCTCTTGGCTTTTCTTGCATTCTAGAAAAAACAATTGAAATTTGCATTTTGTCAGTGATTGGATTTTTAAATAAATTCTAATGTCTAATGTGACTTTAAAATAATTCTTTCGGGGCGCCTGGGTGGCGCAGTCAGTTAAGCGTCCGACTTCAGCCAGGTCACGATCTTGCGGTCCGTGAGTTCGAGCCCCGCGTCGGGCTCTGGGCTGATGGCTCAGAGCCTGGAGCCTGTTTCCGATTCTGTGTCTCCCTCTCTCTCTGCCCCTCCCCCGTTCATGCTCTGTCTCTCTCTGTCCCAAAAAAATAAATAAACGTTGAAAAAAAAAATTAAAAAAAAAAAAATAAAATAAAATAATTCTTTCATTGCCTTTGAATTTTTCTGCTAATCTCCCTTTCTCAACCACCTCTTGTTACACTGCATCCTGTTTTATATCCACATTACCCTGTTCCTTATGTGTGCCTTTCACACCCCCATCATAGATTCTGTATTGTTTTGCATCCTATAATAAGTCTAAAGAGCAACTGTAATTTCCCTTTATTATTATTATTATTATTATTATTACTATTACTATTTCTGGATCGTAGTGTCATTTTCTCAGCTTTTAGGATGCCAGTTTCCTTTTTTTTTTTCTTTTTTTGTTTTCTTTTTTTCTTTTTCTGTGTCATTACATAGGTCCCTTTATTGTTACTTTATTGTTGTTACTGTTGCTTTGTTTTCTCTTCCTCAGATGGATACCTTTTGTGAAAGCTCACAATCTGCCAATTTGCCTTTGGTCACATTCTCTAGGCATTTCAGTGCCGGATGAAAATCCCCTTGCTGAGGTTTGGCCAGACATCCAGTTACTATGCACAGCATAGTAACTTGTTTCCTTGTTAATACCAACCACTAGGATTTTATCAAGTGTAACTATCCCGAACTATGATGATAGTTTCTGTTTCTCACTTTCTATATCTCTTTCACTCTAAACAGGAGAAGAAAAACGTATATACTCATGAGACACTCGAGAGTTTTTCCAATTCCCATCACCATAAAATTCGTAGAATTTAATATACCAGTGTTATTTCCTGTGCCTGCTTCATAAACATTTATTCTTTTGAAGTTTTATTCTTTAACTGAGAATAGAAGGAAAAGTGCTAATGGGTAGACAGTAATAGCTATCCCCACATAGAATAAAGACAGATTCCTGATTTTCTCCTTGCCAGAGAATTTATATTTCTGAAGACGAGTAAGTCTGGGAGAAATGGGGGGCATCAGCGCATGAGTGCTCCATCCACTGGGTTAAACTGAAAGCCAGCCACCGGAAGAAAATGGAACAAAGCTCCAAGGTCCTGGCAACAGTAGAAGTGTTAGTAATTACTTCCTTTGCTTTGCCAGTTCTCATAGCTTAGTAGTACGTTGCAAAAAGCTGAGCTGGGAAAATTAGACCCAGTTTTAACCTGGAGCTTCTAAATGATGATCACATAATGTATTTTGAAGATGATACTTCTATGCAATATAAAATACACAATATGATCCAACTTAAACTTTCTTATGATAAGCCCAACTTTTTTTTTTTTTTCCTGCCAGGAAATGACTTATTTAAGAACACTATTAAGAGAGAGGGGGGAAAAATGGAGAAAACACAGATAGTTTCTCTGGGTGTTGTTTGGATGTTTTTGTTAACCTTTTAATACTTAGATTTTTTTTAATGAAAAAATTTTGCCATACCAAAAATGGGATATATTCATAAGGTTTGAATGAACGTGCAATTTCGCCATGTGATAATTCTCCCATTGCTTGAGGAGGACCTCTCTCCAGAATCCTAGGAACACTCTCAAAATGTACCCAAGCATACTCCCAATGATTATTTTCTCACATGGCAAATTTATCAGAAAGTCAGTCAGACTTTTCATGAGCTGGATTACTTTTGAATTCACTGATAGCTTAGGAATATGGGTATACATAGTTGTATCTGCTCGTATTCTATAGTATGGGAGGTCATATGCTACCCATTCTTTCCTGACCTAGAAATACACAGAAGCAAATGCCCACAATTTGTTTTCTTAGGATAATAAAATGTCACTTTCCAATGAAAATCAGATAGCTATAAATTTGGGCAAAAAATGATTTGATACATTTTTTGAATTATACTTAGAATTACTAAAAATGTTGGACTTTCACTTCAGAATAAGGAAACTCACAAAAATATTTGTGGGAAACATTAGTGCTAAATTCTCCCCAGTTGAATAAAACTGAAATAGATCATGTCAACCGGAGATGGAATGTTCTGGAAATGTACTGCTGATGGTACCAAAGCAATTAGGAATTAAACACTGACAATGGGAACACTACTTTTTACATGTTTTGAAAGGTGATCATTTAAGCCTTCTCACTAATTAAGCACATTATGCCTAATTGGGCATTATAAGGATGTATCCTTACGCTTTTTTGCAACGGTAATAACTGGAAGATCATTATTGATGAAGTTTTGAATGATGGTGGAGTGACCTGGAGTCAATGGCCAGGAAAGAATTCTTGAAGACATCTTTGGTGCAAAAAGGTGATTTTATTAAATAAAGCACAGGGACAGGACCTGTGGGCAGAAAAGCTGCACTGGAGTCCTGACAGGTAACTCATCACATACCCTCAGGTTGGGAGGGGGTTAGGGATAGAGCAAGTCTCTAACGTACTTTGGAAGCAAGGTTTCCAGGACCTTGAGGGGCTAGCTGTTGCTAGGCAAATGTCATTTATTGCCATTTAGTAAAACCTCAGTCATGAGACCCTAAAGATGTGAATTGAATCAGGGAGGCCATGAGTTTGGAGTATGATTGCCAGCATGTATCTTGAGGCAGTTGAGATAAAGGAGGTAGACTTACAGGATCCTCAAGGGGTCAGGGATAATATTAAGCTAAGATTCTCTTTTGCCCCTAGCAAAGTGTCATCATCCAGGCAGCCAGGTTTCTAGAGGGAGGTCACTCTGCCTGTTTCAAGGTCTTGTCACTGGTCTATAGGCAGTAAGGGAATTTAATTTCTCATTTGCTTTAGTTTCCCACATTACCATGGAAAGCACTTAAACCTCTTTCTTTTGTTCTTGGGTAGCCAGGAGTGTCCAAGAAATATCACACATATTCCACCTGGGGGTGGGGCAGTGGGTAAGCTGCCAGCCTATAGTTTGCCCTCAGCTTGCCCCACACTCCCTCATACCAATTATCAATTTTAATGAGATTATTATTTGCTCTTTCCTAACTGAAAGGCCTACCCTTCAGGTTATAATGTGTGAAGTGACCAAACAGATTCCAACATTAAAGCTAGTTCTATGAAGCCATATTTATTTCGGTTCAGTGGTAGGTAGTGAAATAAAAGGGTGTGGCCATTGGGCCATCTAGTATATTTAAAAACGGAAGGAATACAAAAGCTTATTATCGTGTCTTTGGACATTCTCCATTTTTATTTTGAGAGCAGTGCGAAGTATGTGGTCTTTTAAATATCTGGAGAGAGAATACCTACTCAGTAGATCCAAGTGTATCAGCCACATCCACTCCAAGGGCAACCCGCTCTGCCACATACAAATGTTCTGTTAACAAACTTGGTCCCCGTCTCCTGCCTGTACTATCCACATTCTCCTTTACCCTCTTAGCTTTTTACAGGCTTTTTGTAAGAGCCAGAGAACCTTCATGGCACCTGCAAAATGCAACACAAACAAAAAAGGAGGAAAAAGCGATTCATGTTTCTGATAGAGAGCCATTAGCACTAATTATGTCACCAATATTCCATTGAAAGGGAATAAGAAAAAGGATCCAAATCAGGACATGAGGAAAAGAAATATTGAAAATCAACCTTTGAGTTATTTTTTATCCATTTGAGCTCCTTGTGCGTATACAACTCAATTAATATTTTATTTGCTGTTTTCAGTCTAAGTAAACAAAAATAAATTGAGACTTTCAGAAAAACATGAAAGATTTTTAAATTCAAAATCATACATGGGATTTAGTTAACCTACCAGCTTTTCTTTCTCCCTGTCATAAATGATTTTTTTCTTGAATATTTATGTAGTGTTTAAATTTCTCAACGTTCTGAATAATATGAAAAAATAGCACATTAAAATAGATTTATTGTTAAAGTCATTCTATTTCTCATTTGATAAGGTATTTGCAAGGCATACAGATAAATATTAAATCTCTACAGGAGCAACTAGATTTATCATACAGGATGTATTTGCATTGTAATAGTAAAAGCCAAAGTTCTAAATTAGAAAAACATCTCTACATAAAATTGTTAGAACTTATTATGCTTTTATAGCCATGGAGCTCATTAGTGGACATTGTAGGAGTGGTGTAACACTGTGAATTTCTTGTTCTAAAACCACCAGCAAAGTAAAATATTCCTGGTACACACTCAGAGATTGTGTATATATTCCAGCTCTAGGAAATTTTAATGCCCTCTCCAAATTATCCTGTTATAAGGATGGTTAAAAAACATAGAAGTTATTTATTTACGAAAAGATGAACAGGGCTGTAGGTATAGCATGACTAATGGTAAAGAAAACATGATACAGGTAACACCTAAAATTATCTTGAGATACAAGTGTCTCAGTCAAGGATAATGGGAAGGTCGGTGAAAATTTAAATATGTAACTGCTTGAATAAGGCTGGGTTGTGACCTCGGCAAATTGAAAAATTGTTCCTGAGGTTGATTTTACATTCAGGTACTAGCATCATCTGTTCCATTATCTGCTTTGATGAAAACTAATCCACACAATTATTTTGTCTTTTAAACATAAGTCTAGACCCGCTGAGTATGCAACGAGGTAGCATTCTTAGCGGTTAGTGGACATCAGAGCAGCATGGTCATGACTCAGTTTGTTTGTCCCTAGGTGGTGGACTGACAGCTAATATAGTGGTTGTGATGGCCTAGAATTTTCTATTAATATTATTGTTTGTTGTCTGTTTTTATGCACTTAACAATTGGCAACAACAGAAAGCAAAGGGAATACTCATGTTGAAACACAAGTAAAAAATGCCTAAACACAAGTAAATGCCAATTTACCTCAAGATATAATCATTGTAGGGTTGCCTGAGTGGCTCAGTAGGTTAAACATCCGACTCTTGATCTCAGCTCAGGTCTCAGTCTCAGGGTCATGGGTTCAAGCCCTGAGTTGGGCTTCACGCTTACGGAGTAGGTTATGGAGACAAGTCAAAAAAAAAAAAAAAAAAAAAAAAAAAAAAGATACAATCATTGCAGGATCCATAAGCGATATTCATCATGTAAAAATTAATCTGGGGGCGCCTGGGTGGCTCAGTCAATTAAGCATCCAACTTCGGCTCAGGTCATGATCTCACGGGTTGTGAGTTCGGGTCTCACGTCCAGCTCTGTGCTGACAGCTCAGGGCCTGGAGCCCGCTCTGTCTCTGTGTCTCCCTCTCTCTCTGCCCCTCCCCCATTCATGCTCTGTCTCTCTCTGCCTTTCAAAATGAATAAATGTTAAAAAAATTTTTTTAATTAAAATAAATTAATCTGTGATGCCCTAATATCCCTCCTATATGTCAAAAAGTATGACAAAAATTAAAACATGGTAAATTTTTATTAAATTCAGTTTTTCATTTATTGAAACTAAAAAAATTCTATGCCTACAATATGTTACCTGCTTGAGAATAAGCCAGAAACTCTCATATCTTGTCATTTACAAAATAATATGAAAATCATAAGAAGAAACCAGTGGGAAAAAATAAACTAGTGGATTTTTAAATACAAAAATTCCAAACATGAAATTTTAAAAATGTTTCATTATAAATATTAAATTTCTCTATTTTATTCAATTGGAGTCTCAAGATTCAAAGTTAAAACATCAACAGTATTGTGGGGCACCTTTGTGGAATAAAAAAAAAACTATGTCCATTTGAGTTTCAGTTTCCCAGGAAATAAACTGACCTTCACCTTCAGCTTCTTACAGAAAATTTCTTCCCTCTCTCTATCTTTATTGAAACCTTACCCTTCATTTGATATATAATCCTTGCTGAGGCCTCTCAGATACATTGGCTCATTTTCCCTTAGCCATGTCTTAGCTCAGGCTGCCATAACAAAATACCATAGGCTGGATGGCCTCAACAATAGAAATGTATTTTCTCACAGTTCTGGAGATTGGAAGTCCAAGATCAAGGTCCCAGCAGGGTCAGTGTCACATGAGAGCTCTATCTTTGGATTGCAGATGGCTACCTTCTTGCTTTGTCCTCACATGGTGGAGAGAGAGAGAGAGAGAGAGAACTCATTGGTGTCTTTTCTTATAAGGACACTAATCCTATTGTATCAAGATCCCACTCACGACATCATTTGACATTAATTACCTCTTTCTAGAGGTAATTAAATAATATCCAAATATAGTCACGTTAGGGGTTAGGGCTTTAATCTATGAATTTGGGCAGGGTGACATAATTCAGTCTATACCAGTCCATGTACCTCAGGGTAGGGAGCTGGGGCAGCAGCATCCCCACTCCTTCATGCAACTTCCGAACCATCCCTTCCACACCTTCATTTAACCCCCCTTGTTTTCCCAGGGCCTTTTGTTCAGGAACTCCTAGAAAACCACAGTGCTAGAAAGAGCACAGTATGTGCTCGCTCTGTGCCTTCACTGGGGATGCTGAACCTAGCTTGAGAAAATCAAACAAACGGATAGACAGGAGCTCCTGCAAGGTCACATTCTACCAGCTCAACTGCACTCTCAGTGTTGTCCAGATCCCTTCAGTTGCGTACGTTGTTCTTTGTTTTTTTATTTCCATAAGAGAACCCTACCAACTAGCCTTCCGTTTTTAAAATATGGATGGTCAGGGGGCGCCTGGGTGGCGCAGTCGGTTGAGCGTCCGACTTCAGCCAGGTCACGATCTCGCCGTCCGTGAGTTCGAGCCCCGCGTCAGGCTCTGGGCTGATGGCTCAGAGCCTGGAGCCTGTTTCCGATTCTGTGTCTCCCTCTCTCTCTGCCCCTCCCCCGTTCATGCTCTGTCTCTCTCTGTCCCAAAAAATAAATAAACGTTGAAAAAAAAAAATTTTAAAATATGGATGGTCAGAATGCTCTTTTGGCTGATTAATTTTTTGTAAGTTTTTTATTTATTTATTTTGAGAATGAGAATGAGAGCAGGGGAGGGGCAGAGAGAGCAGGAGAAAAAGAGAATCACAAGCAGCCTCCGCACTGTCAGCACAGAGCCTGATGTGGGGTTCGAACTCATAAACCACGAGGTCATGGCCTGAGCCAAAATCCAGAGTGAGACACTTAACCGAATGAGCCACCCAGGTGGCCCTGGCTGATTAATTAATTATTTGGATTGGGTAATTGATTATTGAAGTAATGGCTTATCAGTATTGAAGTAATAGCTTATCACTCTACTTTCTATTATCAAATTTAAAAATTATCTGTAAGTCTTCCATTTTCTCCTTCTAAACCTCATTCTTCCCAACTATGCTGTATACATTAAAGGTTGTTTTTTTTTTAACATACAACTAAAGACACTATAAACATGGTTAAAAGATGAGGCATATAGTGGAAGAAGCATTCGTTTGCAGTGTGTTTAACCAGCAAAGGGTTAGTATCCAATTTACTTAAGAAGTTCCTGCAAATTAATAATAATGAAAAACAACCTACTTGGAAAATGTGCAAAAGCTATGAATAGGCATTCCGCATAAGACGTTTTGCAGTAGGACTATCAGGCAAATGCCAATTAAAACAACATGATAACAATTCACATCCATCTGTCAAAAAATAAATTGAACTGCATCCTGTGTGAGCAAAAATGTGAGCTCTCAGATACTACTGGTGGGAGCATTCATTGGCACAATCACTTTGAAAAGCAGTTTGACAATATCTGGAAAAGTTGAGGATACATAGTGTACAGCCTAACATTTCTACATCTAGGGAATACCCTAAAGCAACTATTATTCACGAACACAGATGTTCATTGCTACATTGCTGATAAAAGTGAAGTATCATAAATAACTAAAATATCTACCATTATAACAATGCACAAATAAAAATGGCTATATTCCTATCATTGAAAACTGTGTAGAAAGTAAACGATCTACATGTAATAATACTGATAAATCTGATCCATTTGATGACCGCTTTGAAGCATTATCTTCATGTGACATCCAGACTGTGACACCTGGTTTTCCTCCTAATTTCTGGCCAGTCTCTGTCTCCTTTACTGATTGCTAGTTATCTCCGTAACCTCTCTTTGGATTTCTCTTTTCTAACAACATTTACTCTTTACATGACCTCATCCATTTCTATTACTCTAAATGCCATCTTTGTGCCAACGACTTTGAAGTTTTATCTCTAGCCTAGATCTCATCTCTGAACTCCAGACCCCTCCTGTATCTCACAGCCCATGTATTCAACATCTCGACTTAATGCTTGAGACTTAGGATCCTATGACCTCGTTTTTTACTGTGTTACTGAGAGACAATTCTTCCAGCTGCTCAGGGCCTTGAAAATGTATCTCCAATCTGATCACTTTTCATCACCCCCACTACCACCTGCCTGATGGAAATCACCATCATCTTTTACCTTTACTACCGAAATAAGTTTTACAAGAGGTTTCCCTGCTTCTGCCCTTGGACTTTTTTCATCTTTTCTCAACAAGACTGTTGAGAACAATTTGTTAAAATGAATGTCAGACCCTGTCAGTCCTCTGCTTAAACAGTCTCCCAAAGTTTCTACATGATTCGGCCTCCATTAACCCTCCAACCTCATCTCCTCCCTCCCTTTCCCTCTTCCCCAAAACTCTAGCCATCCAGACCTTCTCATGGCTCCTGGAACATGCCATGCGCTGTCCTGCATCAGACTCTGCACTGGCACTTCCTGTTACCTCAATTAGCCAAGTGACCAGCTCTTCCACTTTCTTCTGGTCTTTTCTCAAGAGTAACTTCATGAATAAGACCTTCCTGGACACCGAATTTCAACTGCCTGTCGAACCCCCATCACTATCTCCCCTTTTCCTACTTTCTTTTACTTGTTAGCACTCATCAACATATAGCAGCTGTATTTGTTTGCTGTGACTGCCATAACAAAATGCCACACACTGGGTGGCTTAGACAGTAAACATTTATTTTCTCACAGTTTTGGAGGCTAGAAGTTCCTGATCAAGGTACCAGTAGATTTGGTTACTGGTTTGGGCTCTCTTCATGGCTTTGCAGATGGTGTCTGTGTCCTCACACAGCCTTTCCTCTTTGTATGTGTGAGGAGAAAGAAAACTTTCTAATATCTCTTCTTCTTCTTATAAGGATACAAGTGCTATGGAATTAAGGCCTTTCCTTTATGATCTCATTGAATTTTTATTGCCTCCTTATAGACCTTGTCTCCAAACTGAATTCTATTGTAGGTTAAGGGTTCAATGTATGAATGTGGGGGTCCCAGTTCAGTCTGTAACTATATATAGCAATCTAGATAGAATATTTCATGTTTTGATGTTGATTGTTTGTCTACCCTACTACCATATAAGCTTCTTAAGGGCAGAAATTTTTTGTTGTTCCCTGCTTTATTCTAGCACTTAGAATGAAGCCTGAGGCATAGTAGGTATGCAATAAAAAATAAGTAAATTATCTCAAAAACCTGATGTGAAGTATAAAAAGCAAGTTCTCATTTTGTGCTAAAAACATCATTTCAAAATTTCCAAAATACAAAATTATGCTACGTATTTCTCATGAGCAAATATGTATGTGGTAATATAGTTTTAAATAACTGGAAGAATGCCAACTTCAGGCCAGTTAATCACTCCCCTGAAGAGAGAAAGGGAAATTAAATTTGAGATAGGTCAGAACAGCTCTAACTCTAGCTACGTGATTTTAGTTTTTTTTAAATATAAGTTTTGAAACACATATGCAAAATGTTACCATTTGTTGAATCTCAAGAGGATATAGGAATGTGTGATATATGATTTGCTGTGTTTTCTATGTTTTAAATATTTCAGGAGAAAGAGATACTAAGAGTTCCTATAAGGGCAGGGACCACATCCATTTTGCTGCTACATGTATTCCAAACTCCTAACATGAGTGATGGTCCAGAGTAGGACCTCCGTGAATATTCGGGGGATGGGTGTAGTTTTAGACCATTTGGACTTTTTTGTCTTTAGTTCTGAGCATAATAGCTGATACATGAACCCAGATAACAAATACACGAGCAAGTAAGCAAAGAAACAGATAAATAAAAATATGTCTTACAAGCCCTACAAATCTCCCTAACCATACAATAGTGCCCTTCCCTCTTTCTGATCCTTCTAGTGACTTGGGAATGGTGTATCTGTCTTAGCAACCCTGTTCTACCTTGTCCTCTTCTGCTCGCACCTCTAATTTACTTTTCTGCCAAAATAGAAACCACTAGAGAAAGATCTTAAGGGATGAACCAGGCTTACAGTTAAGGCACTGGTATTCTGCATTTTCCCCATAAACCCTTAAGCCATTTGGAACCTCTATTTGGATTTACACTTCTACGTAACTCTTCCTCATTAGCTCTGATGGATTATTCTGCCTAAAACAGCAGTCTTGTTAGCTCTTTAAAGAGTAGCGACAGAAACCTGTTGTTTTTACCTCTGCTTGACTCATTAATACCCTTTGCTAACATCATTTCCTGACCCGTCTCACAGTCAGATGCCCCAGATCTGGCCAGACATAGCTTTCTCTCAACATTCCCTACACAATTTCCTTAAACACATTGTGGTTCCTGGTTTGTCTAATAATGTAGAGTCATACAATTATATTCACCTTCCATTGATGACAGGTTCTAGCAAACATCGAGAGTTACTGTGTTCCTTTTTTCTCGTTTTGCCTAATTGGGAGTATTTTATGAATGTTTTGGTCCATCTATCTCTTCTCTGCCTAATTTTTTTTTAACAAACAAGCAAGAGTCGAGTTATTAACCAAAATGCGAAGATATTCAGAGAACTCGTTCCCTCAAAGAGACTCCCACTCCATGTTAATTAGGGAAACAACAATACAGTGTCATGCTTGCCTGTAATCTTTTCTTCCTCTTTCTACTTGGCCATGGGAAAAGTGAAGACCCTTGAGATTAAAAAGAGAAAAGAAATTGGAATTATAAATTAAGATCCTTTATCTGATAAATACCAAGCCAGGAATTAGAAACCTTTCCTCACACCACACTAAAGGTATCAGATGCATTAAGAGTTAAAAAAAAAAAAAAAAACAGAGAAAACTTTAATAATGCATTAATTAATTAATTAATAATGTGTTAAGTATTGGTCAGATCTCTGGATTGAATACTTTCTTAGTTTAACCAACTGAGCCACCCAGGCGCCCCTAGATACTTTCTTAGTTTAAAAGCAACCACAGGCCTACAGAAAAACAGTGGACACTTGATCTGCATAAACATTTGAAATTTAGGTATGATTTTTACTTCAGAAAGGCAAAACTACATCATTAAAAACAAAAGATGAAAACAGATTGAAGAAACTGGTTGCAACAAATATAGTATTTTCTACTATAAAAAGAGTCCATCCCAATTGATCCTAAAACACTAAGACCCTTGAAGCTGAAAAAGAATGGAATGACATGGACAGTCAACTCACAAATGAGGAACTACATTTAGTAACAAAATAAAAATGTCGGCCTACTTAATAAAAGCAAAGGAAATCAAATTAGCAAAGCAGAGGGGAAGCACCAGGGGCTGTGAGAAGCAGGCTTTACAGGAACCGGGGTTGCATTACGTCTGCTTCCCTCAGGAGAAGGTGATTGGCTTGTTTGAGTAATTTTATGGCCTGACAAGGAAGTGCGGTCCTTACATTGAAAAAGAAGGGGCAGGTGCAGCAGGTCTGGCTGATAGGGGACTGGTTGGTGGGGGATTTTCACACTGAGTTGTGAAGGCCTCTCTGGCAAGAGCAGTGAACTCATGGTTAAGCCTTTGCAGCCCTGTGAAGCTCAAGGATGTTAAGGCAGCACTTGAAAGCTTAGGCCTTGCAATTCTCTCTACCTGGAAAGTAAGAAGACAGAGACCGAGTCTTACTTCTCTTTGTATGAACAGTTTCCGGCCATGAACTCAGTGACAGTAAGTTCCAATAGTGTCTGCTGTTTTCTCTAATGAAACTTATCAGAGTTTTTACCAGGAAAGATACAACGAAACTGGTAATGGATGCGTAAAAAACTTCTATTTCAGAGGGAAGTATGATGGAAATTAGCAATGATTAACTGTGCATGGCCTGTATGTAAGGTGTAATTAAGAAGGGTTCTAAATTTAAATATTTAATGTTCAATTAAAAATACATATATTCTATAATTGAATAAGCAAACTACCTAAAACATTTCTATCATAGAAAGGACAAAGCATGATGAAGATTTTTCGTTGGAATTTAATTATTTTAGTTGAACTTCACTCTATCAAGTCTTATCTGTCCTCTCAACTGTACCCTAATTTAAAAAAAAAAAAAAAAGTGACCTGAGACAACATTGAAGATTTCTCTGTGACCAATTAGAGGCTTATGTTTTATCCATTCTCATGCGGTGTCTTCTCTTCAGGTACCAGTTGGAATTTTTCACTGTATTCTGTATTTTTCACTTAAAAATTAGCCCCTGAGACCAGAAAGACGAATGTCTTTGGTGCCTCTCAAGATGGAATGATTGGATCACTCACTGAATCAGAGACCTTAGCAGTAGGGCATTTTTAATGAGCTGTGCAGGTGACGCCTATGCATCTCCAAGTTTGATAAATCCACTGATACTAGGAGTGCTTTCATTTCTGTGGCTCAAGGAAGCTATACAATAGCTCTCCATCCATTCTAGCTAGGGGCAGGGAGGTGGTAAAAAAAAAAAAGAGAGAGAGAGAAGGGGTGGTGAAAAGTTTGCATATAAGCATCTCTCTTACTCTTATTCCTGTGTGACCTTGGCACCTTATGTAGCTTCTTTGCACCTCCTGTTCCTTATCTGTGAAACAGAGGTAACCTACTGTGAATTAAGAACCGGGCACATAGCTAGCACCCGCTGTACAGTGAATCATGTTACTGCTTTCCCCTCCTTTTCTCCCACTCGCCCAGTCTCTTCTCTCCTACCCACCTTGGAAGAAATTCAGAATATAACTAAGGTGAGGTAAGTCATTCTGAGTGCTTCTGTGCCTTATACGTGACATAATCGAGATTTTACATTTATCGTCTACCATGTATTATGTGCTTCTATAGGTTAACTTTTAATTCTTAGAATAAGGTGACACAGTTAATTATTCTATATCCAAATCAATAGCTTTACAGATGAGGACACTGAGGATGAGAGGAGAATTGAACTTGCCCGTCATCAGTTTGGTAGGTGTTGAAATTAAAAGTCA